>NC_137540.1:66976734-67309670 GCF_963082525.1 Nesoenas mayeri | reverse complement strand
CCACATTTTCCAGCTCTTCCATGAATGTCTTGACACAAACCGCGGGAGACGGGCAGGGAAAGGGGCTCTGTGCCTGCTGCTGTGCACGTGGCAGAAAGGGAGGTGAAGTTTGTGGGGTCACAGGGGCAAAGTGCATGGCCGTGTGACAGCTTTTCATCTCAGATGAAAGAGAAAGGAATCTGTTCTGTCTGTCCCTCCAAAGTCCGCTCATCCTCCCTCCTAGACGGTGGAGCAGTGGGTGAATAGTGCGTGCTCCAGCCTGCGTGCATTCTTCCCAGCCCCATAAATACTTCCTGCGTTTAAGCTGTTCTCTGCTGACTGTCATAGCAAATAATTATAACAATTTATAACGTGTTTCTTTAGCCCTTGAGCTGTGACTACTTATTTCCTCTTATGCAACTATGATCCAGCTCAATGGTTATCAAAAAATGCCTTTGCCAGGCTGTGTGCACTGTGCAGCGCGGTCTTCTCAGGTTAGACTCAGTCATCACCATTTTATTGCTCACATCACAAAGCTAAATGAAGAGGAATCTTCTAAGTCCCAGAGAAGTGAATTTCCATCATAACTCTGATACCCTAATGTTACACTTCATCTAGCAGCCAGCACTTAGCAGAGCACCCTGAGGACAGAGAAAGGAGAGGTGGGGAAAGCAGACATGAAAGATTTCAGATTCTGTGACATGACGGTAAGGCTGTTTATCACAATTATTAACATCAAAATCCTGTGTGACAGTAAACCTGCCCCTCCTCCAATCTAACAATAATTGTATGAATGTAAGAGCAGGGGAAAGAGAAGGTAATTTATAATATCGCCTTTAATGCCAATTCTCTTTTATTAATATGTCAACTCCAGGAAAAGGGACATGGTGAGTTGAGGTGCATGTGCTGTATTTCTCACAATAAAAGTGTCATCTGGTAGCAGTCTTAAAAAGACAGTGACCTATTAGAGAACCCCTCATGCTGGATGAACACTTTTAAGTAATGGGAATGTGCCTGTGGAAAATCTCCAGGGGAAGATGAAGATACAGACCTTTGAGTGGTGGAGAGGATGAAGCAGACCATTCTCAGTCGTATTTAGAAATGAGGACTCTGTGATTGACCTATCTGGCTCATAAATAAAAGGAAAAGGAAAAGAAGCTTGGGCTGGAAAAGGTGCAAGCAGCAACGGGCTTCCAAGTTCTGTAAGGGTAAGAAGAATTTTCTGCCGTTACTAAAGCAACAAGACTTGTGTTTTCTTCCTTGGTGCCTTCTCTTGTTTTCAGTGATTATGATCAAGAACTAAACCCTGGATATAGCTTGAATACAGCTTGTTTTGATATTAAGCTGGCCTAGAAGGTAACTCTGAAACAGGCATATCCAAAACATATTACATTTTGAAAGGAACAAATCCAAACAAATGATGCAAACAGACTTCAGAGACATTTGAAGTCCAGAGCAAGAAAGGCTGAAAAATGATCTTGCTAAAGTGACAGTTTGGGCCTAGTATGGTAAATCACTATTTAAGCAGAAAGAGCTTGAAATATTTTTTATTCCATGTCCTTTTATAAGGGGTAGGCAAAAGGAATCAGCTAGAGAATAAACTGTCATTGGTTCCAGAGAAAATGAAAATATATTTAAATACCTGAGTTGGTCTGACATGTTGGTATTTAAAAAAAAAACCACAAGTTCTTCTAGTGATGCAAGAGCTTTGTTAGGGTTTGGATAAGTTAAGGGAGATGCTGTTATTTCATATAGCGGTTTAATTTTTTTAGTAATGAAAATATTATAATGTCCTTTCTATTCATACATTCCTCTTAGAATTTTGAACTCACTCAAATGTTTGAACACAGTTCAAATAGTTTCTCAGTTATATCTCATTTTCATTCTGTGCCCATGTCTTTCTCTGAATGACACCTAACTGACCAAGCTCCACATGTAGTAAAAAGCCTGATTTCTTCCTAACACCCACTCATTACTCATCTAAGGAGATGCTTAAGTTTTGAGGTGAAAACTATATCTGGCCATGATCAAATGGTCGATCTGTGCAGCCAGAAAAGTAATGTACCATGATCTGGGATTTGATTACTGAGCTGAAAGGGCAAGAGATGATGTCCTTCAAACTTAGTTTAAAAAACAAAATAAAACAAACCCACCACAACAAAGTGAACAAAAAAGCCCTCCAATGTCCCCTTCCAGCATGACTTGCCAGTGAGATGAGAACTAAGCAAGAAAACATAAAACTGCCCCCTGCAAAAGAAGCATGAAAAATCAGGTTATCTTTATCTGGAGACTGCAGTGCTGCCTGCTGGCGGTGTTTAAACAGGATTGTTTCACAGCTGGGTTCAATACACTGAGGACTGTTATTTCCTCCTCCTCTCACCAACCCCAGCTTTCCTCTCTGCTACCCCAGCTGGAATTATGCCCTTTCAGATCAGCACATTTATTCACCACAAACTTAAATCACATATGTAACCAGTGAGACCAAACCCCATCATTACTCCCACTTTGAATTGCCCAATTTATTTTTCAGAGCTGATTTATGATACTTGCCTGCCTCACTGCTTGAGTGCCCCAAGCAATTTATTCCACAACACCCTTCTTGTAAAGAAATTATGCCCAAATTATTCACAGGTTAGTTCTTCCATGGTGGCACTCCATGCCCTGGCACTTTTTGGTCATCCACCATTTCAAATATCTCAAAGGCAAACTGTGATACGGGATTTTGATTATTATGTCTGGACTTACGCAGCACAGTTAAACTGAAGAGGGTAGAAAAGAAGAGTGAAGGTCTTTTCGGCTATTAAATGAATTTCTGCTGTGCACTACTAGTGTAAAACCCACAGAAGGCCAAACAACTTCTTGGGATGTAAGCAGTGTGGAGTTCAATTTGATGTCCTGTCTCAAACAGGGAGGAAAGGGAGTTGAAATGCTGCAGATCTTAAAGCACCTTATAGATGTTTTGTTTAAGGCTGCCACTGCTTGGGGAAAATTAAATCAGTAATAATTTTGTATTGATTTGTTCATCCTGGTTATTTTTTTTCTAACATAAAAGCTAGCATCCAGGGCTGGATTTGATTTTTGTTCCTTTACTGTTAATTAGTTCTGTGTTAACTCCTGCATCATGAGTGCCACTTCAGCATTTAACAGCACTCAGATCTTGAAGGGACAGACCTAAGTGCAATTACACAAGGCAAATATGAGTTTTACACTTAAATGCCATGCATTACAGGCCCATCAAGTTGCAAAGACAGGGAAGCCCCCCCTGCTGTGGAAATTTGTTATGACCCTAGAGAAAGCAGCAGGAAACTCAAGTCTCTTCCTGCGAGTAAATGTGTGGAAGATGATAGAAGATGCCATTTTAATTTTTACCTACGTGTCTTAGCCTGTACAAGCCATATAGAAATTAAGAGAAAGAACAACTGTGGCCTGGAATGATTAAAAAAGGGATATACAAAGGAAAAGATCTTGATAGCATTAGTCTTAATTTTCTCTTATTCCATGAGAAATCCAAATAAGTTTAATGATATTGTTAATGGCATTAAAAACTACATAAATAACTTTAGGTGTAGCCCTTATGAGAATTCACAATTAAAAGAGTTACTGTTCAAACAGTAAACAATGAAAATAACATCTTTCACTGTAGAAAATAAAATAAAAATCTGAAAAGTCCTTCATAATTAATGTTGGCAGTTACAGCATTACCTTACTCTTGAGCATATGTGCTGCTTTTTAGCTGCATAATTATTTTCCTCCTAGCTGTATTTCTATAATAATATTTTATGATATTGTACAGCTTGCTGTAAAATCAGCCCCCCCAAAAAATGCAGAGCCATGGGCAGGTCTGACAAATAGGACACAGAATGGGAAGTGACAGGGAATAGAGCACAAAGTGCAAGTCCTTAAGTGCTGGGTTTCTCTTTCTTGGCCTGGGAATTTGTGCAGGGTAATACTAATACCCTGGGAAGCAAGAAATCCAGGGCAGGACTTGAAATCTGCTCTTTACCATGACAAGCCAGGCAGGAAATGCAACACAGTTCATTCCTGGTGTCTGTCTCCATCCAAGCCTCATTCCAGCCAAACTCAAACTGGAATTATGTGGTCTGGAGGCTTTGCTAATGTTGGTGATGTCAGTCTCCGTGCACAGAGAAGGAGCTGTGGCTGCGACCAGCACAGCAGCTGGACCTCCATGAGGTGCACCTATTCCAAAACTTCTCCACCACATGAACTGAAGCACAGTAAATAGGAACAGATGGGAGATTTGCTTCATCCTCCTGGTCTGAAATAAAACACTATTGCAGGTGCACCTGAAAGGACAATGCACCCAGGTAAAGCTGGGCACATACTTGTGTGCCTACAGTACTTGGGGATGAGTTTCTGTGCTGCAAATGCAGGATGTAGCTTTCAGAATAAAAATTTTTATTACAAATGATTGTGGACATAGTGTTTACAGTTCTGGCTGCATAAAAAGGTCTTTGAAATAGCAACCTGTGGCATTTCTAAACCATATAAGTCATGGAAACACATTAGCTTGCTAACACATGCCCCAAGTGGCTCACTGCAAGGAAGGTAGCAGAAGACGGGTTGTCTCTTTATTCTGGAAAATCTGGCAGAAACAGGGACAGTACAAAGATCTTCTTTGAACAGGAAAAAACTATAAAAACAAAAAAAAAAACCCAACCAAGCAACCAAACAAACAAAACCAAACCAAACAAAAAAAACCAACCAACCAACCAAACAATAAAACCAAACCAAACCAAAGCACACCAGATGAAATTTTCCAGAAAGTGTTTTAAGGCCCAGATGGCTCTCTGAATTGCCAGGAAAGCATCACATGTAGGCACCTATGTGGTGTACTCTGGGTTTCCTGGGGTTTGGAAAGTATTTCTGTAGTTTGCTGAAATACAGCTGAAAGCACTAAACCGGCACTAAGCATGTGCACATCAGACTATTGCAAAAGTAAAAAAGCACACAGAAAATAAGGGAAATAAGGGTGAGAAGGGAGCAGGAGACTGACAGTGAGGTGACACCACCGACACCAGCCCCTGGGAGTGGGGACTCCAGCACAATTACCTCATTACTGCATTAACAGAGCACTCCTGGACTTCTTTAATCTGAACTTCATTTTGCCCGGAAGTCCAGACAGGTTGGGAAGTCAACATAACAGATATGGAGTTTCGAATAGATGAAGGCGAAGAGAGGAACAGGCACATTTGTATGGGGTTTTGAAAACATCACTGCTCCATGCTTTGTCTGAGAAAGAGATCGGTACAAAGAGAAGCCTGCACAAATTCATTTTCCATTCACTGCTGTTGTACTGATTAGGAGCATCTTTTGGGCAGGGTTTATGAGCCTTCTGAAGGCAGCTCCTGGATCACGTGCACAATCATCTTTCCTGACCTCTGATGTCTTTTCTTTAGTAAAGCCCATCTGAAGTTTATTTTCTCTTCTTGTACAATGTTTCCTTCCTGCCTTTCAGAGATTCACATCTGTGGTGCCTTTTAAAATTCCCTGGTGCCTCTTAAAGTTCCCTCTTTTTCACCTTTGCCTCTCCATCTTGCCTGGGAGATTTGAGCTCACTCATCACTCCATCCTTTCCTTCAGACAGATAAGAAAAATACTAGTTCTCTAGGTGTCTGTCAAGCTCTTCAGCATACTAATTGCTGTTTGTCAAAGAACAGTTATTAAAATGCACAGTCACTGCATAGAAATAGCTCTAATGACCTAAAGTAAAACTGTTCCCTCTGTCTTACCTGTTGCCCCTGAGCAGGTGGTTACTGCCCCGCAGTTCAGCTGCAGAGGACAGTGAGTTACTCAAAACCTGTTTTATTGCAAAGGTGGCTGCATGAGCTTCTTGACTATAGCTTACTTCAGCCCAATATAAGTGACAGTCAAAGTGATCCAAGTTTACAGACTGACATCCTCTCTCGTCACCTCTTCTCGGGTATATTTAATTTTCTAACTTCCTCCCAAGCCTTCCTAATAGTATTAGCTTGAACCACCTTGACTGTTCTGTAATTTTTAAAATTTGCCCTGAGGTGGGTGAAGCTAATCCTTGCTGTGGGGAATTTTTATGGTACTCCTTGAGACAAAATAAACACACATTTGTGCTTAAATATAAAGAAAAAAATAATGAACTGTGCAAGAAAAAATGCATTGGGCAGAGTCTTAATGCAATGCATGGTTTTACATGGAGTCTGCAAAGATGTGTCACAAGCAGATTGCTTATGTACGTTCACACCAGCACCAATCCCAGAGACAAGGCTGAGGCTGTTTCTTATCCCATCACCCATGGAAACTTCAGTCCCTTGCAAGGAATTGTTCTGTCCCTGGCATTCCCGCTTCCAGACAGTTTAACTCCCTGTTCCAGTTGGGCCTTCTTGCCCTCCATGGCAGAAGAGGTCACAAATTACCGCTACTGAGCAGTTCCAAACAGAATTGCCCATTCACTGCTTTCCTAGCAAAGTTGTCTTTTGCCATGATAATGTCCAGGTTAATAAAAATATAAGTGGCTGGGAGAATTTGACAGCTGGATGGGAGTATGTCATCCAATATCTCTAGTTTGGAGGTTATATACACACAGGCTATTCAAAGATAAGCAGTTTTCCTAATAAGTTTTTGTACAAACAAAAATGTTTGAATTGTGCACAGAAAGTCCGTAAATAGTGAGAGCCCTGCAGCACTGTCAGGATACAAACCTATTGCATCAAGCTTGGTTTTTTTTAAGCAGAAAATTCCTCCATCAAATCAACCTAAGACCTAAACAATTTCTAGTTTGAACAAACATACAGTACAGAAGTGTATCACACTCTTAAACTCATTAGATCTTTGTGGTTCCCTCATCAAAAGTGGTTAACTTCACAGAAATAGTGACTTTGAGTGTGTTTTCTCTCAAAATTCACCTTCTCTCCATCACTCTGCCTTCCACAAGGTCAGTTATTTACAGCTTAGGCATTAGTGGCACAAACAAAGGTTTCTTATGCCACTTTTGACCCTCGGTGTCATCTCCTTTCAATGGTTTTATCTAGGTTTAGCTGACTTGAACTTAAAAGGCAGTTCTGTTGATGAGGTACTTGAAAAAATAAAATCAGCTTCTCTTTTTAATCTTTATTTTCTCTCAGGTTTCCAGAGAAATAAAAAGATGTAGGAAGACTTATCATTATTTTTACTCCACAGACTAAGTCTAAGAAAACAGACTTACAGATTGCCTGTGCCCAGGTGTGGGAGGGCTTTGAGAGACCTCTAAATATTACATTAAATCTAACAGAGATAGAGTTGACCCTTAAGTAGTTATTTAGCTCCCTGGTTATGGAAAAAGTGACACTTTTTTGTACATGTATCACAGGGTTGTGAGGGCAAGGATGGTGCTGAAGGGCAGGTAGATCAATTTGAGCCTCAGAAAGCAAAATCTGTGAGAAGCCAGTTTTGATGCATTTTGTCTCCTACCAAGATAGTCCTGCAAAACTGACATGATGCTGAGCCTGGGAGTACTGGGTTTGCTCTAACAGCAGCACTGCCTGATTGTCACTCCTGCTGCAACTTTTTCCTACCTCTTCTCCTCCCTGAGACAACCCAAAATGGATGCAGTGTTTACTGGAGTCATTAGAGTTTGTTTCCTGGACTTGGTAGCCCTGAGCGCAACCCAAGAGAGGGAATGACTGTATTGTTCATTAATGCCCCCATATATCCCAGCTGGAATCAGCATCATTTCTGTAGTGCAGAATATTGAAGATACAATGCTAGCCATTGTGATTTAAGGAAGAAAGAGAGGGAAAAGGTGAAGGTACAGTGTGGGAGAAGCAAATTGGTTTTGCAGTTACAATGTAAACTTTAGAAACCTATAGTATTATGGAGCCTGCCACAATTTTAAGCATCTTTGACTAGGCTGCTCAACAGTGGATAATAAAAGGATCAGAAAACAACAGGGAATCAATAAGGCTGTCAGAGCTCTTTCCTCCTGCTACAGCATTTCACATTTACTCTTGTATCTCTCTACTTTGAGGTATTTCAATAAAGCAGGAAAATGGCCAGTCTCAAAGCTGAGCTATACAATTTACTCTTCATACATTACTGACTACTCTTCGGAGATTTAGTACATATCTAAACAAGAATCCATTTTTAAAATAAAAATTATAATACTGTATTAAAGAGCATTATTAGTATGTATGCTAATGTTCAGAGAGATCAGTATCTTTCTGTTCTCTCAATTTAACTTTAGCAAAATTTAAGGGAATTTTCACTGTTATTTTTTCAGAGATGGGAAAAATGCAGTTCATTAGTATGTATGAACAGTATTGTGTAGGTTTTTATGTTGTTATCTAGGCTACTAAGAAAGAAAAAACACAAAAACTAAACAAAAAAAATTAAACCTAGATATATCCTTTTCAAATGCTTAAAGGTTTAATTTCAGAGGTACTCTGTGACCTGTCCATTTTTGACAATGCTGGATAGGCCAATTTTCGTAACAAATAATAAGATAATTAGATAAAAGTGCTTCATACCTTTTAGCATGAGCTAGATAGAGGACGGAAAGGAGAGGAAAAACGAGACAAGAGTCCTTAATTCAAATGAATGTTGGTCGAATATCCCTGCACACATATCAGATGTGGATATTTTTGAGTTGATGGTAACAAATGCTGAGCAGCCAGTTATCCATCAGCTATTTCCTTTCTGAATTCATATTTATCCCTGCAGCTTCTTCTCACTATTCAAGAAAAGCAACATATTACTTTTAAAGCTGCACCAGAAATCCTGGAGCATACTCAGAGCTGTCTGTACCAAAGATAGGCAGACCTCACAAGACAGAAGTCTTTCACTTTGGTCAAAGAAAGGAATTGGACAAAAAAAAATTGATGCTTCTACAGCTGTTGCCAAAAACCACCTTTTTGTGTTTGCTGTGAAGTTGTATTGAACCTCAGATATACACCTGGCTCTTTGACCTGTCCCTTCCCTTGCTTGTACAAAGTGCCATCATCCTTTCCTGTTTATTCAGCAGGGAAATAGCCTGCTCTGCTTTGGAGAGGATTCTCTTTTGGGGTGACATCTACAAGGTGTCACCTTTCCAGCCTATCTTTCATGGGTTGATAATAAACTAATAATTATCTAAATTCTACGTGGAGTCTCCTGTTTTTAGGAAAAGCATAAATTCTTAGAAAATGAGTATGGGGAAGGTATTTCCATTTTGCTCCAACTAATAAACTTCACAAAATCTCAATTGTATTTGTGACAAGACTACACAGACTATTTTGAGGTTCTCACGACTAACATTGTTACTAAGTTGATTTCTAACTGAGGGTTCCTGGACCTTTCTGAATCACTGCAGAGGTAGGGCAGAAAAGAGTGGATATCTTTTGTCTCCTGCCATCTGTAAGCAGCAAAGGTTTTACTTCCCATACTCAACCAGAAGATTCGTATGTGACTGAAGCAAGGGAGATTTCTTACTTGACAAATACTCTCAGTAGAAAAGTTGTCAGAGAAGCAGCAAACACTCCTGTAAGCAGTGATGAGTGAAAGAGTTAAGTGACCTTAACACAGTTAGAGACAGCTTACCCAGGGACTTGGAGAAGAGGAAACCAATAGACAGAAACACAGATCTGACTATATTAGTGCATCTGACCCACACTACTGCTCAGGTGGATTCAGGGCTTGGAACAGACCTTTTCTACATATTTTATGAACTGACTACTGTTATTGGTACCATAACTTGCACTGACCCTGCACTTTATTTGCATTAACAAAACTGCTGTACAGTCATACAGTAACATAAGTAGAAGCGTTTTTTGGATCAGCTATTCATATGTGTCTTTTATATGTAAATATTTATTTCAGTCCTGAATGAGACCTACAGGCTGAAACTCCATTATTTGAGCCTTTTTTTTAACAGAAGAGGGTATGTACAGGGGGAAGTTCCAGAAGAAGTAGGCAGAGAATATAATTAAAAGCTGGAGAAAAGTAAGAAATAAGATGTTTTGTTTGTTCATTTTTCAGCAGGAAATAAGCAGTAAAACCCTAGAAAATCTGTATGCTCTATACTATCAGATTTGCATTCACAAATAGAGACAGTAACAGCTGATATCTTTACTGATAAATCTATCAAAATAGGCCAGGGAAAGAGTTACTCAGAAATGAGCCAAGTAAGATGTTATTTGTAGTAACTTGCCCTGAAGTTTGTATAGTTCACCTGTGAGCTCACACTAGAGCCAAACATTTTTGCTCTAAGTTCATTTTTAAAATCATAAAAATGAACCATAAAATGAATATTCCAAATAATTCTGGTGTGTCAGCAGTTGAAAGCTGCTCTGGTAAGATTGAGGTTTTTAGTGAACTGTGAGGATTTCTCAGTTACAAGATGCCTGTAAGTGCTTAGGTTATGAATGGTCCAGCATTCTCTGGGTTTTAGTGGACTTTAATGAACTAAATGAATAGATTTTAGTGTAAATATCTGCTCTGACTAGTGAAGACTGAGGTATTTCCAGAGGTGCGTATTGAGAACATGATGGTACCTGTCTTATGCACTGCACAGATTACGCACTTCACTGCAGAAAACCAAAGAGCTGAATGTTATAGATTTTCTTTCCTTTTTTACAATATGCTACACAATACTGAAACGCTGTTATCTAATTACCTTATTTTTTCACAGTCTTATTCACTTTGATAGAAGCCTGAAAGGGAGGATTGGTTGGTGAGACAGTCTGAAGTCTACAGCATCTCCCAGGATAATACTAGGAGAACTCATTATGGCTCATGAAATGCTCACAGATTACAGTATTCAGTGCTACAGAAATATCTATAAGAGGAAAACTTATATATATATAAATATATATTTAATGTTGCTTTGGAAGGATAATAAAAATTGACACCTCCTAGTGAATATTGTTCCTTTGCTGAACCATTAAAGTGTTCTGCATTAAATGAAGCAGTTATCTAGAGGAGGAGGGGAATGTTATATCATCACTTAAAGAAGGTGTGCTTTATAAAATGGATGCACAGAGGAAATGGAGTTCAGGTAGCAGAGTAAGTGATGTGACACTAGAAGGGAAAAAGCCAAGGGAAACAAAAGAAATAGTCTTCTACTTCCACAGGAATGTTGCCACACACCAAGCAATGTACCTGGAGCTATAAATAAAAGAGGAAAATAGTTTTCTAACCTTAATTAAAACATAAGTGGCAGCATTTTTGCTAGGTAACTAAAGGAGCTGTTGGGCTCCAAATCAGCAATGCTTCCAGTGACTGAACTTATTGCTTTCTGCAGCAATTTGCGTTTATTCTCTCTCCTTCTTTTTAACCTCAGATTTTGGTTGAGATGGGGCTGGCAGTGTGGTGACAGTGAATTTGCTATGAATAGATGTACTTTTGCTCTCAGTTCCCACATTTATCAACAATTTTGTCTTTGATAAATATACTTGGGTTCACCAATTGAAAAGAGAGAGGAGAAATCAGATACATTTGATTTGAAAATAGTCTCAGGTATAAACTCACATATAAGCAGCATCAGACACAACAGTTCTCTTCTTTCCTTCTAAATCTTGCTTTTTTCTTTTTTATATTTCTGACATCCCCCACACTGCTACTTACAGAACTTTATATAGGTGGAAAAAGGCTCAGAATTACAGGGATATCATTCTGAATCCTATCGCAAACATTTAGGTTAGGACAAAAGATCATAAAGAATCTGGAAAAGAAATTATGAAAGAACAGAAAGTATCTACAGACAGTATGAAATTATTCTGGATTGTAAATACAAAAGTTGGTCATGAAGAATTACAGGAGGATCTAATGAGGCTGAAAGATCTGTAATACACTTGTAGGTGAAATTCATTGTTGATTTGTGCTAATACAGGGAAGGGGGAGAAGAGAAGGAATCAATCCTGGCTAAACTACAGAAAGATGGGCTGTAAATTAGTTATTACCATTCAGGAAATATATCTTGGCATTTTGTGGATAGTTCAAACAAATGTCAACTCAATGTTCAGCAGCAGTCAAAAAAAGTGTATTTAAACAATTAGCAGGAAAACTCCAGTGAACAAATCAGAAAATATCACTATATCACTCAAAAATCCACTGTGTATTCATGTTTTGAATCCTGTGTATTTTCAGCCTTGCTCAGGTATAGAAGGTTGTCGAAGATGATAAAAAGCACACAACAGTTGCTAGATGAAGGGAGGGTGAACAGATAGAAACATATAAAACCATAGATACACAGAAAGTGAGTAAGGAACAATTGTTATTTCTCACAGGATGAGTTTCGTAGGGCAGTAACTGAAATGGTCACGTAGGGGTTTATAGAATATACAAGACAGAAAACTGATACCAGGCAGAAGCCTTGAAATTCTTGCATTGCTACAGTATGAAGCAGACCTTGAAAGCTTAAAAAGGCTCAAATAAATATCAGTGAAAAAACCTGATCATTAAAACTAAGGATACAGATACAAGCTCTGTTTTAGGAATTCTCTGAATTGCATTTTGCCAGAATGTGGGAGTATACAGTAGGGAAAACTTTACAGTGCTATTCCCTCTTCATTTCTCACTTTCTCTAAGCCTCTGCTGTTGGTTCCTGTCAGAGAGATGTGACTGGGCGAGAGATTTGTTTTGCTCATCTTGGGATTTTGAAAGAGCTGAAAGAAAACTATGAGCCAATTTCAATGAGTACTTTTGAGTCACTTGGCTTCCAACTTGCCTAGGAACCTAGAAGTGGTCCTCGCTCCTGGTTCTTGTTTGGTCAGGGACACGCAGGATACTGACCCCAGTTTTCTTGAGAAGGAGACTCAGATAAGTGGTGATGAGGTCAGGTACACTCTCTGATTTCTGCTCAATGGCCCCTCTTCTAAGTGAAGGCTAAACAGCTTAATACCCCCATAATACAGAAACAAGTGGTGTGTTACTGGAGTTCAGATGCCTCTTTCTTCAGATTAAAGCTTTTGCATGTTCTGCTGCTCCAGAGCAGGTGATGGGTTAGAAGTGCGTAACCAGAAGCAATAACAGTGAAATCAGCTTCAGGACAGGAATGAATATTGCTCTGTGTTTGTTACAGGTACTTTTCATACTTCACTTCAGAAAAGGTGAGTTTTTAGCTAGGAATGTTTTCAGCTTTTAGAAAGAAATTGGGAATCTTATTTTCTGGTTGAGAGTGGGACAGAGAAGCTGGTGGAGGGAGATGAGACATGAGAATGGATTGTACGCAATGCTGCTCTGCCCAGGGGACATAAAAAATGCTGTCTTCAAGGCCAATAAGGGAAAAAAAGATGTTAAGACATGAAAAATATGAAGGAACTGAAAGGATATGAAGTAGAATACAAGAGGTGTTCCAAATGTGGGAATAATAAACCTGAAACTCCTGCTTGTGCTAATTAAAAAAGAAAAAAGATGGTATAGGTGGCATCATAATTTCTGTTCATTAAAAGAAAATGAGGAGGTATTTAAGAATAAACCTAAAGATAAGTAGCACCTAAAAACAGTAAAATTCACTTATTTTATCTCTTTGAGAACTTAAAACCAAAGATGCTCCTGTCACATTGAGATTTGCTGATATTCAGTACATTTATTTTGCAATTCATAAAAATATTTTTATTTCATTTATGAATTTTTATAATTGAAGATTAGTTTGGCAAATCCAGTCAGACACACTTAGTGCTCAATTCATAAGAAAAGCTGAAATAATTACTTAGACATGAAGAGATTTTACTGTGCATATTTGTTTACTATGAAGTCTTGAAACAGCAACACAGATGTTGGAACAAACAGTTCCTATTGTAGCTCCAACTCTTCTCAGCTTGAGTGTGAACTCCTCATTGAATAGTTTAGCTCAGCAGTTAAAGTTTGTCGAAATAATCCCTCAGTTTTTTGAATATTAAGATCTCATAATTTGCAGAGATCATCATTAAATGTCCCATTTCTGTTATATTAATACTCCACACAAGGGAAGAAACATTTCTGCCTAGAGGAACCATAAAGCAAGACTTACAGGTTTGTTCCCATGAAAAAGTGGCACTATGTCTGCTTGTTTTGACCTGGACCAATACTATTCAGCCGAGAATTATCAATAGTTGGAAATCCTTTGGAATCACAATTCAAAGACTGAAAACAGCATATACTTATTCAATGGTATTTAAATGAAGTAATGAAGACATCTTACTTCCAAATGAAATACATGATTGAAGTATATTTTATAGAGATCAAGCTTTCATAAGCCATGGGAAAAATTACCTCATGGTTTGCCATTTTATACTTATTCCAATTTAGGAATTTAGGTAATTTCTGCTGCAAGTGGGAAATGCATTTTTAATTTTTTCTTTTTTTTTTTTGCAAGTATGTTTCCATCTTTCTTTCTCCTTTTGTTTCTTTTTTTTTCCTATTAAACCACTTCAGAGACAGTAAGATCTCCAACTGCAACCAGAGTACTGTAAGCAGTAGCAATACAGCCTCTGCTGTTTTACCTACTCTGTACACAGACTCCACAGCATCCCTGATTTTTCAACATGGATAACCTCAAAAGACAGGAGCAGCTTGGGCATCGCTTGTTTATTCATTCTTCTCATTTCTGATGCTGCCAGATGGATTTCTTATTATTTGCACTATGCTGATCATTTTCAGAATGTGTCTACTCAGAGCCATGGTCAGACCGTCAGACCGATTTTGCCTTTGCTGCTATGTAGCCATATACAAATAAGGCTTTGTGAGAGTTGAGGGAGCTACAGAGTTAACAAATCACATTCAAATATGGAGAAAGAAAAAGGCAGACTTTTCAATTGGAGGCATTTTCATAAATGGCAAGTGACAGTGAAGATAAACAGATCTGAATTTTGTGTCAGGCAAAGAAACTTGGTTTTTATTATTTTACTAAGTTTTAGGCTTAGCAAAGGCCAGCAACGAATTTTCAGTTATCATATATGGAGACAAATTAATTAAAAGCATGGTATAAAAAAATAAAAGGTAGATAATCATCACACAGTGATTTCTGAAAATGATCACTCTTTGATTAATTAAATAACATTTTTGATATCACAATGGACGACAGCTCTGTTGTTGGGAATAAGTAACCAATTTCTTGTACCAGAGTAGAACAATTGTCACTAAGAGCAAAGGAAGAGCTTCCTTAATCCAAAATAGTACAACATTAAAGCAGCATAATTATATGGGAGTTCTTATGTATAGAGGGAAAGAATGACTAAGAAAGATGCTGTGTGCAGAACAAAGGTGATAAAGAAAGCAATCAGGCACTAATGTACTGTACTATTTTAAATGAGACTTAATACCTGGTTTATGCCTTGTTTGATTTATGCTCACTTTGGAGAGCTGACAGAATCTAGCATTTTCCTGCAGCCGCCAAGTATACAACTCTTATTGACAGGTGAAGTATACTACTGTAATTGTCCTAAATTTTTGGAAAGAGGGCAATTATTCAATATATGCTTTCTAGTTTCTAAATTTTTAAAGCTATGAGGAATTACTGTTCCGCTGGTGATTTCTGCTCTGCAAGCAGGTTCAGCACCAGGCGAGAGCGCAGGGCTCTGGCTCCCACGGAGCCACCTCGCAGGTCAGGATGGTCGTGTCACTTGATCCCAGCCATAAGAAGGATAAACCAGCTTTGTTTTCTGTACTAGTAGTTTTTATCAGCATGGTAGTGATGTCCCAAAGTGAGGTTAGAGTCTGGAGAGTGATTCTTACACCATGTTTCACATTTCAGATGAAAATTACTGTTTCTTTTGGGGGTTTGTATGGCTAGACTGAATACAACTTTTAGGTGATTGGCTTGGTACATGATTCATCAAAAATGGTTTTAATATTCATTTCATGTTTAATTTTGATGTACCTTAAGAGAAATATGAACATTTTAGTTTATTTTTACATGTAAAAATAGCTGGTTTTGATTTCAGAGTTAAGAGAATCCTCTGGAAAAATAATATTTCACAAAATTCTGATTTCTGTACATCTCTCTGCTTTAATAAGTTGAAATTTCACTGTGTCTCACTTCAGTAATCAAAGTATATATAATGATTTTAATTGTTTGCATAAATCTGTCTTGGTATCCATGGTACCATTTCTCTACTTTTTTTTCCCAGAATTCCTCCAATTGCTTTTTGGTTTCAGGTGATGAAATTCCTACAATTCTGTCCTTTGTTTTGCCTGCTGCTCTATGGGAAAACTACTAGCATCCAGCTTCATGAGGTTTAACTTGTGTGTGAAACCTGAAATTGTGTTTTTCTGTTCGCATTTCATGCTGCAAACTCAATCAGAGCATCTTATCCATGACCATGATAGCTATCTAGCAGATTTATCTTTCCTTTTGATTATTCTACCACAATATACATGACATGCTAATCAGTTTAATCTCATTTCATAATCTTCCATCTGCATTTCTAATTTTAATAGGTCCTCCTACATTATTTAGCTTGTTCTTGCTGGTGTTTCCAGCATTGTCTTACTTCTCAAGCATGACTTTCTTTTTGCATATGTTCACCTGGTATAGAATTGATGAGATCCTGAAACATTCATGTTCTTGGCTGTAAGTATTTTGCAAATACTCTGACGGAACAGGTAAAAATGTTGTCACCTAGCAACAAATAGCTTTCATACATACATATATATGTACATAAATGACTTTTTTTTTTTCTTCTGGAATTGCCTAGATGATTTTTTCCCCTTAATTTTCACTTACATTTTTTTTGAGAAAATGAGAACGTGTTCTTAAAAAGTTCTTTAAAAATTGAAAACTCAGCTGGCTGTTGAATTAGAAGGCAAAGAAGTATCATGCAAGTTATTACAGTCTATAAATTAGCATCCATATTCTCCTGGTATCTTTGAAACCGATGACTGCGAAAAATTCCTTAGTGAGCACACATTTTTCCTATGCACTATATGGGGCTGTGAGGGAGCCAAACTGTCATTTGTTTGTACTGCACTATGTGGTGGAACATTTTTAGGGGCAGGGTATTGTCCAGTGCACGGACAGTATGTTTATTCTGGTTCTAGAAAGAGCAGGGAATAAAAATCAAGTACAAAATGTTTGCCTCCAACTTTAACTGATTACATTAATCTCTAAGAAAAAGCAGTTGCATATACACTATCTTTCTTTGTGATTAATGTCAGGGAATTTTATGTCAATTCCCAATTACCCGGTTTAGGAGTACAGGCAAAAAAGAGCAGACATCACTGCAGGGGAAACCTGTCACTCTGCTCTTATAGCCTGTAAGCATCTAGATTCTTCAGAGGAAAGCATAAGAAAACCTGTCTGGACAATTTTTAATTAATTACATATTTTAAAGTTTTCTTTTTCTTTTCTCCATTCCTAAATGATACCCATGTCTGAAGCTCTGAATCTTTGTTTTGTCTGTTTGTTGCTTTTAGTCTTAAGTAGGCCAATGCTGCCTTTGTCCTAAAAATTCAATTTTTGAATTGCAGGGAACTGCACAAGATTAGTCTGACTTTAAAATAAATTCATCTCAAATTTTCAGATTAACTACATTTTTAGATACTTTTCAGAACGTTAGTAGCAGACATACTGTGTCCAGTTTTGGGCTCCCCAGTTTAAGAAGTACAAGTTTTTACTAGGGGGAGTCCAGTGGAGAGTTACAAAGATGATTAGGGGTCTAGAGCATCTTTCTTAAGAGGAAAGACTGACAGCTGGGTCTGTTCAGCCTGGAGAAGAGAAGCTGAGAGGGGATCTAATCAATGCTTATAAATATCTCAAGGGTGGGTGACAAGAGGATGGGACCAGACTCCTTTCAGTGGTGCCCAACGATAGGATGAGGGGCAATGGGCACAGAATGAAGCACAGGAGTTTCCTTTAAGTATGGAATCACGGAATCATAGAATCATACATTCTGTGGAAGAGAAGTTGGAAGTTTGAAGGGAAAGCTGTATGAGGAGTGGTTAAAGTCACTTGGTTTGTTGAGCCTGGAGAAGAGACTAAGAGGAGACCTCATGATACCTACAGCTTCCTCTCAAGAGGAGGAGGAGGGGCAGGCACTGATCTCTTCTCTCTGTTCACCAAAGACAGAACCTGAAGGAATGGCAGGAAGATATGCTAGGGGAGGTTTAGGTTGGACATTAGGGAAAGATTCTTCACCCAGAGGGTGGTGAAGCACTGGAACAGGCTCCCTAGGGAGTTAGTCACAGCCCTAAGCTTGTCAGTGTTCAAGAGGAGACTGGACAATGCCCTCAGACACATGATGTCAGCTGTGGGGTTGTCATATGCAGGGACAAGAGTTGGACTCTATGATCCTTGTAGGTCCCTTCCAACTCGGGACAGTCTATGATTCTGTGATGCTATGAATCAATGCCTTGTCCTTACTGGCTCTTAGGCCTTCTATCTGGTTTTTAATCTATTGTAGGAGATGAGAGGTTTCATGTTTTGATTTGCCTAGTAGATTTGTGTGTGTGTTTGTATGTGTGTAGAGTTTTATCCAAAACTTTTCTTTTCTTCTCTATCATTTATTTACTCAAAAAATTAGGACAAAACCCAACACAGCAATGAAGCCTCGACAACCCTCTCTTCTCTAGCATTTCCGGTCCCAGAAAAAGGGCTTCAGCACTCTCTTGTCTTTGGGGTAGGCGAGACTTTTACAACGTTTGAACTCCTGTCCGTGACTGGCTGCATTACCTAGATATTCCTATGAATTAGTCATAGATCCACCCAGCTCTGCAGTTATCACAGAAATTGCAGCACAGAACTGCAAAGTGCCCTGCTGAACAGAGACGCAAACATACTGTTCCCCTATACAGAAGAAAGAGTTACAATATTTTTTGCAATCACCAGTAGCAGCAGTATGTAGGTGCTGCTTTTTGCTAGACCCATTTTTAGTCCATTATGTTCTTTCTTCTGAAAGGAGAGATATTCACCATTATATTTGTTTCCTAATATAACATGCAGATCCCTAAACATGCCACAGTTTCAGGTGCAAAAATATAAGAACTTCTGCAAGAAATTCAGCATACAATTAAATGGTAGGATATGGATCACTAGTAAATATTTGTGATGCTAAACCACTCTTTTGCTATAGAGAATACATTGTGGAATACAAACAGATATTAAATAAACTTTATAGACCCCTATATAATCCCTGACTAGACTAATGCTTTATGTCTGAACTTGTTTTCAGATGCACTCCATTAAGCAGTTTAGTCTTGTTCCACTTTACTCTTTTTAATATGATTCAAAGTTAGTCCAAAGTCAAAACTTACTGCTAGTTTGTTCTGTTTCTTTTAACTCCCCATTTGTGCTAGTGCAGACTGCAATGTGCCTTCTTAAGATTGTTATTTCAGATTAGTCTGCAACTAGCACAGCTTGTCTCTGTAGCTGAACAGATGTGTTTCAACAGCATGGCACTCTGCAGAAATTTCCTGAAATTCTGCATTTTATGTAGCTCTTCTCACTGCTAGTTTTTCACTGTACCATCTGTATTGCTACCATGCAGAAGCAAAGTCAATGGAGTATTAGGAACTTGCTGATGCTAATCTTTATTGCTGGAGCTGAAAAAGAGCTGTTACTTCACTCTGCTTTTTTCTGGTTTTGTCATCCTTAATCAAAGTGACAGTATGGCTTTCTGAGACAGTTTATGAGGCCAGTAGATGCACAGGGGGGAACTGGGTGTTTGGCCTGTGTACCCATGAAAAGGAGGGATCTCATACTCAAGGTCTAGAATTGAGCAATGGCCTTGAGTCTGATCTGCTCCTTTTGATCCCAATGCCTTCCTTCCTGCAAGGTGGAGCAAGAAACTCTAGCCATGCACATCCATGCTGTGCATCCAACTACTCTGTAGAGGAGGATTTTGCTTGTATTTTTTTTCTTCACATCTCCTAATCTTTAATAACATAAACAACCTTCTTCCTATCCCCAAAAGGCCTCAACCAACCTAGAAAAATTCAACCATGATCTAACATTTATGGAAAAGAAGTGACAAGTACCATCTTTTCAGGAACTGCTTTAGTATTCAGCCTCATGAAAGGTAGACTACAGTTTACGTGTTTGCTTGTTTATGTGTGCTCGTTTCCATGACTGTGCAGTGGGGTGGATGGGATCACGGTCTTGCTGAGCAGCACAATCCATTGGTCATGGACTGAAATGCTGCTGCCAAGCAGTGATACTTCCTTTTTTTCCTGTCTCTCCCATTTAAGTGTTTAAGGAAGCATGATGCAGCCTTGCTGTTTTCAGCTGATTGTTTAAAGACTGTCCAGCCCGAGCCTCATTTCTTTCTCTGCCGGGTGGCTCAAGTCAAAAGTCTACATCCCTCTTGGCTGCCCATGCTGAGATCATTTTGATCCTTTCTTCAAAGTGGAAAAAAATGAAAGAGCACCAAATTCTGCTCCATTGTTGCAGATGCTTCAAGTCACCACCAGGATTATGTGATCACAAGCCAGTGTAAAATTTAGGTAAGTGGCTTGGAGAAACTAACTGGAGCATTGTTGTGGTAAATTGGTCCAGCACAGAACTGCCCTTACCTGAAACAAATATAATCTAGAAATTACAATGAAGGACAAACTGCATTTGTACTGACTGAGAATTATAGAACATCTGGTTGCCTTAGTTTCAGAAGATTCTTCTTAGATCAGTTGGAGGTGAATAGCGATATGACCTGCTCATGATATTAACTAACCTGATTCTTTCTCATGTAATCTAAAATCCCAGGTTTAGAAAATGGGAATATCACTCAGTACATTGTCATTCCTGTAAAAAATCTGAAGAAATAAGTGAGTGTAAACACAGATACGTATTAAATTAACATGCGTTTGTTGCCAAGGTAACAAATTTCAGATCTTCTCTGTGGGAATACTGCTCCACATGCAGCACTTAATTCACAAGTATGAAAGGAGCTGATTTACACAGCAATTTAGTGACATGAACAGTACATGGAGTTGAGGTGAGTGAGTGGTTTAGCAGGAAATTCATATGCAGCATGAAGATACTGATGGCTTTGTGACAGTTGGAATTTAGAGGGAATCATATTCATATGTAGTGCTCTGCACTGAGGAAGCAAAACAATAGGAGAAAAGACAGCCTTCTTTTATTTGCTCCTCTCTTATGACCAGGTTCTCTCACCTTCGACTATATCATTTAACTGCTTGTCAGGGCTTTTTTAGAAGAATAAAAAATGTTTAGCACTGTTGAGTTTTAACAAACAAACTGCACTTCATTAAATGTGATGCCTTGACCGGGAGAATGGACTTGGGGGAAATGTTTTGATATTCTCATAGCAACTGTGTAGAGAAAAGTAAATGGCATTTCAAGGTGTTGTTTTCTTTAAAAGCAGAATTCATATGTCACTCTTTGTATTTTTATACTCTAATTGGACAGAAGTTTACCAAAACTAATTTTGAAATCATTTGGGAAAAAAGAAGGGGGAGAAAGAGAATATAGAGATCACCTTAATGAGCCAGACCGAAGCAGAAAGTGCACAGGTGCCCCTGATCAGAGGTTGAAGAATTGTCTGGGGATAGTTAATGCGTTTGCTGAAAGCAGACAAGACTAATGTACCTTTGTCAGGTATATTATATTTTTTCTTTTTTATAGCTTGGGTGCAGAAATTTTGTGGTTTGTTTCCAATTTTGTGGTTTCTCTTCATCAGACTGGTGAGTAAAGGGATGGGGTTGGGGGGAGGATATTTCATAATATCAATTTGATGATGCCTTGTCAAAACATAAGCTGCTGTTTCCTCTGATGTGTGTGATGGTTTAAAGTCATCCTCAGGTTACACATGCTTATTCAGTTCCCCTGGTGATGAAAACTTCCAGGAGAGGATTACAGCAGCACAACTAAATGCTTCTTTTTACTCATAGATGGAGGACAAAGGTCTTGAAAGTGGATGGTAACATCTGGGCAAGGCAAGTCTCTTGAAGAGTCTCCATGTTGCTACACCCCAGGTGATGACTGTGGTGGAAATACCATTTGTTTATTCATTGAAACTTGAGTTATAGCGAATATCTGACTCCAGATCAAGTGCTTCCCTGAGTCATCGCATTTTACCTGAGCCTTTCATTCCACAAAGTGACCTAGGCTTTGTCAAGGAAAGCCTTTATTTTCATTACTGCTTTCAGAACTGAAAGTCATATGATTTCTGTATCTTCTTAAGCTAACCAACATGACAATTACAAAAGTTGCTGGCAGAAAGAGATATTGTGGAGAACCACAGTGTTTCAGTCAGACACTGAAAAGAATTATGTCTCAAACATTGTGCCAAAACCAGTTTCTCCAACCTCAGGAGATGAGACACTGTCAACAAGTCACATCATCCACACTGTGGAGCTGTAAGTGTGGTGGGATCCCTCACATTCGTTCTTCCTTCCTTTTTTTTGTTCTCTTCTTTCTTCTCTTTTCCTTTCCTATATGCCCATTTCTTTACCTCTCCTTCTGTAAGCAGTATAACATAAGGCTTACAACTCCACATCTGCTGCAAACTCCTTTATGTAAATCCTTTTGGTGTTAAACCCTTTACCAATTAAGCTTAAGTAACATAAATCTTTCTGTCACTGAATCATCTGTTAATTGGGCTGAGCTTCAAAATAAAAGGAGTTGCATTTCTTGTTTACAGACCTTAAGTATTGCAGATATTGTTTTCCAACCAAGGGGACCCATGAACCTGAGTCATCCCTCCCCCGATTCATACCTCTGTGTGGGACATGACAGATCCCATTTTAACAGTCTCCTTTTTGGTAGACTTGCACTATTGTCTGTTATTATTCAGCAGACTTTACTGTGAGATAAATACTATAATTCAGCCTGATGTGATTCTGAAGCTCAATTCTGTCTGTCCATGAACATTTCTCCTCTGCTATGCTCCTTAGCATTGCAGTTTTTGCTTCTTAAGTTGCAATAAAACTCTGAAACTAACAAACATTGCACAGAAACTTAGCTTTAGGATATAGGAAAAGCATAGCAGCACAAACTGCTTGCTGCTTATTGATTTACAGTCTTGAAGTGATGGTAGGTAGAGCTAGGCTCAGATGTGGTACAATTGCAGACAATAAGTGAAGCATTAATAGAAGGTAAGGCCTGGTTTTGATCAGATTTGTACTTGTATAAATCTGGAATATTTCTCCTCCTTTGACTGGCAGAAGACTAAAATCTGCCTGGCATGGTGTTCTTTAATCTGGTATACCAAGCAAGGAATTGCAGACTTTATTGACAGAAACAGTGGTCAGACCTCTTATTTGCATGCTGAAATGATTTTTTGAAACACTTTTCTGAATATAAGTTTTTATCAAAATGAAAAATATTGCAAATAAGACATTAATGAAGATGAGCACTGGCAAGGCACCTAAGGAGTATGACATTTTTGATGATATAAGGTAGATTAACAGATAAGTATTTGTAAGAATTGGAAAAATTGTTCCAGGACTATGTTTCCTGCTAGTCACAATACCATTGAAGACAGGTAGTAAACTTCTGAAATAAAAAAGGCATTCTTGCTTTTCCTTAAAGTGTAACCAGATTGCCTATGTTAGAACTGTCAATCTTAAATAACCTTAAGTTCTCAGAATGTGTATTCTTATAACATGATTTCATTACACTGTGGTCTACCAAAATCAAGTCATTTTATATACCGGTTTATAAAAGAGATGTTGGTACACATTGTGAGAGGGTAAAGTTTTGAGGAAAACAAATCCAGTTTTTGTTCTTTTACAGATGTCTTTTAAAACACTCATACCATCTCAGTTTCCTCTTTACATTTATTAATTAGTGCTTATCACAATTAATAAATCTCCTAATTGGGCATTCACTATATGCCAGAATCTAGTGTCTGGGAATGACCTGCCCTAAGAGATCACGTGGGAGTAGTAAAGCTGTCAGAGGTTCTCAAGAGTCAGTCTTCGTGTGGGAAATTTTAAACCATATTCTCAACTTCT
Source organism: Nesoenas mayeri (assembly GCF_963082525.1). Classification (NCBI taxonomy): domain Eukaryota; kingdom Metazoa; phylum Chordata; class Aves; order Columbiformes; family Columbidae; genus Nesoenas; species Nesoenas mayeri. The sequence goes on along the minus strand of NC_137540.1, from coordinate 67,285,856 downwards.
GTATCTCTGATTATATCACTGAGGTTCTTAATACTTGTCTGTATACTCTGCTTGGGAAACTACATAGAAATTAGCAGAGTTTTCTATATTACAGGAATAAATCTATTAGGCTTATTCCTATTAAATACGACTATCATGCTTAATCCCTCTCAGGAGGTCAAGGATAAAATGGTTAATTGATTTTAAAGGTCTGTTTGTTAAGGCTAATAGCATCAGTTCAAAAGAGGCTTGGACAAATATTTCAGGCAAAGTTGTCTTGATTGCATCTTCTTGTTCCAAGGCCAAGTGTAGTGGCTGATAAACTGGGGAGACAAATTGACACCTTCAATGGGATAGAAAATGGTACTCTGTCATTGGTATTGTATCTGTCTCTCCTACTTATGCATCTCTCTTCCTGTTTGGCCCAATAGGAGCTTGACACTGTGGAAAACATTCACTAGGTCTGGATCAGTAAATATGTACCACGCTTTGGATTCACATTGTGCTTTCCAATCGTATTAATTTGATTTGGGTAGTCTGGGAATCCAAGAGTTTCTAATCTGTTAATAATCTGAGTTCAGCACAATTCATCAAAGTTTAAGTGTGCTCAGCTCAGTCTGGGCTCATATGCAGCTGCTGTGGTGTTCTCCACTGTGGGGCTCTGGACATCATACCAGCTTCCCAGCCTTTCTACCATGACCCACTAAGGAGCACATCTAGGGGCACACAGAGGATGTGGCCTTCTGGTAGACCTGACAAGAGCTTTCCTTGCTGAAAACTTAAGGAATGAAGGGAGAAAATCTGACATTATCTTCATTTAAAGCCTGGAGGATGCAGCAAATTCATCACTCCCACCTTCCCGATTTTGATTAATACGTTATTGTGCCAAATTTGTATAGTAAAGCATCTCCTTTTGTGCTGGAGCACATGCCAGTGTCTAAAGCCTGGCACCCAGTTAAAAGGTTTTTATAAAAAGTAAGTACTGATCTACAGAGAAGATGTTCTATGAGGTTTGGACACTACTTTAATCAGTGGATGCCTCAGATGTTGAATCCCTTCCGTAAAGAGAATGTGAGTTGCACTGTGAGTCGTATGAGGAATCGTCATTTGGGAAGACTGTGAGGAGCCTGCAGATCGTTAGCTGAACCAAGGCAAGACATTCCTTTAAACCTGATCTAAATCTTCAGAAATTGATTTATTTTTCATTCTGTATACCTATGTCTTTATAATCCTTTTTGTCTTGTTTTGAATTTGGGAAATGTTTTCTTTCATAACCTATTGTGAGTTAAAGACAATTTAAGGTAACTTGCCTACAACAGGTTTTGCTCCCTAAAACCTCAAGACTGGGTAATATGAGCAAGAGCTCAGATCCCCAGATCTTTGCAAATATCCAAAACGTGATTCTGTGTAAGCAGCAGGTCTCAGAGTCTCCTCCAGTGGTCACTATTATTCAGAAAGCTCTTTGACAGACAATAAAGCAGTGGAGCCTGAAATGACTGTTGTTTTTCATGTTTCCTATCAGCAGTGGTAGGTCCTGGTCACTGCGATCTTGAGCTGCTGCTATTGGGAACCCTGGTCTGTAACTGGACCTTGCATGGATGATCCCATTCTCTGCAGGTGGGCCCTGCAGGTCCCCTCACCATCCGTGGTTAATTGTGTTAGCTGGTCTTGACAAATCCCTGTAGACAGAACACCCATCACTGCCACAGAGAGACTGCATGCATGCAAGTTTCAAAAGATGAAACTCCTATATGTTTCTGCTTTTGAGGAGTGGGAGGGTTTTCCCAGACAAAAACTTCAGAAACTATGTCTATAGATTTTATTTCAGTGGTGTTATATGAATTTCTGCCATTGTTTAACATGAAAAAGCAAATTGAACCCTGAAAAGATGGGGAAGAGAGGATTTAAAAACAGCACCAGGAAGGAAAATGTTTCTCTTTCTGTTTGTAGCCTGTCTGTCTAACAAATCTCCTCCTTTCCAAGCAACTCTGCATAAAGTGAATGGCATATGCTACAAATGGCTCAGTAAGGCGCTTCTGCAGCTGTTGGTATTTAGTATGCAGCTGCTTGATTTTATATTTTCCAGCAGCCTACTTATTTGGAGAGAGTCTCTTGCTGTAGAAAGAGATATGGGAAGCCATTATCTGGCTTTTATTCTTTGGAGCATGAAACAGAGGACAATGAGTCGGCTGGGATTGTAATGTTACTGTTTATGTATGTTACAGCCCTAGTGTGAAATCAGTTTTAATGGTTAGATATTGCATGCTTAATCTTTGGGTTTAAAAAGATAAAATGTAAAACAATTTTTCTTTTAGGCTTATATTCTAAAGCTACAGTCATACCCATGACTTCCCAGAGGAGAGGGTCAGTTATCAGCAACAGCAGTTCTTTGAATCTTTGAGGTTCACTTATGTGCTCATATCTCAAATCTATATACATGGCAGGCTCTCAAGTGTGGGGGACTGCCTTGCCTCTGTACTACCTATGGACCTGCTTCTGCCTTGTCTCTCATTGGTTTCATAGGGGATGTGTCCATCCTAATCAGATTTGTTTCAGCTGTAGGATTTAAAATGAATTACAGTGCAATAGTACTGAGGGATAAGGATGGTGGACAGCATGTCATTCTGTGAAGTCCCCTTTTTTAATTTGAATCCTTGTCTGTGACTGTAACCCTGGGCAATGCCTTCCTTTTACTCAGTCCCAGAGTTTTCAAGTGATTGGGAAATTTAGAACAGTTTTACTAGAGATACCATGATGGCAATCTGCCTGAATGGTACTACTGTGATTAAACATGCAAGTGACCACCTGGCAGATACCATAAACACACCTAGAAAACCCACCCAAAATCACTCTTCATTCCAGTTGGTGTGTCATTTGATTTACCTTCATGCAGTCAGAGCATCCTTCAGTGCAGTCAACCAGGTGTTTCTACATAGTGACTGATGTGCCTTGGAGTGCTTTGGGTTTTGACAGAAACAGATCCATGGAACATCTAACCAAGTTTGTGACTTCTGAACAAAATTCTCAAGCTGTCTCTGCTGTCCAGTGTTTGTGGTGATTTGAGGCACTGGGTTTCAGGAAGCACATGCTGATCAGATGAAAATCAGCTATAATCTTAGAGAAGGGAGAAGAGGTAAGATTTGGATGACGACTGGTTGTCACTACCAGTTCCCTACTCATCTTCTGGTTGTATGAAATCTGTCCCCTAAAGAATCACCTTCTGAGAGGTGTGAAATGAGCAGAAACCATGGTCGTTGTCACCTAAGGGAGTGTCAGTACTGTTGACTGCAGAACTGGGTTGAAAAAGAACAAATTTCAAACCCAAAATGCAATGCATTAACCTCATCTCAACAAGGCAGTTACTCATGGAGTAGAGAAGTCAGAACTATTTAAGGTAGAAGAAAGGAGTTAGTGATTAAAATGGGATCCAAATAAATTAGAGCTTTGGGAGGAAGATGTGTAACCACGCATTCAGCTGTCAACAGGTTCTCAGAAAGGAAATGCATGTGACCTAAGGAGTTGTGTGTCATGTCCATCCCTATTGTTTTCAGGATTGCAAGGACAAAGACAATCTGAAATTACATGCTTTTTGCCTCTTCTTTTAAAGAACTTGGTGGGCCTCTGATACTCCTCTGACTATGCATAGAAAGGAACCAGTTTTATATTGTGATATTTTCTGTGGTGAAAATAAACAGTCCTCTTACACAAAGAGGAAACCACCCTTTGACACCAAGTTCAATTCCTTGAGAAGAGTATCTGCAAGAGGAAAGACCCAAATTTAAGTCTTTCTTTTCCCAACATGAGTACTCCAACCCTGGATCCTGAGAAAATGCATCCACTTTCTCAAAGGGAAGGATAGAATTTGGAGGGGCTCTTTTGATTTTTCAGTTTATCAGTTGTTTACCTCAGCTGAAACTGAAAATAGCTGTGGGGATAATTTTAGATGTCTGAGGTTTCAAATCTACAGTTTTATGTAAACCAAACAGATTTTTTGTAGGTAACTAATGAAAGAAAAATACATAAGTGCTGTGTAGTGCTTGGATTCTCTAACGATTTGCTGAAAAAAAAGAATTGAGAAGTCAATAAATATCTGCATGTCCTATGGTAAAAAATGATGGTGATGGCCTTAGAGTTTTCTTCAATTTACTATCTGTGCTTTATAGTATGATGCAGTGTTATAGAGTAGTGCTTTCATACACTGCAGTGTTGTAATTTTACTTTGTCAACACAGAAAAGGTTTAGGCAAATACACAGTACAATATCTGACAGACTCTGCATAGTTCTAAGGCCGTGGTTAGAACAACACAATGTGGAGATAATTGATATTCCATGTAATTATATGATACGTCTTCTTGAACCATGATAATTAAGGTGCAACAGATAACAGTGGAAAAAGAAGACTGGAAATTATGTGAAGTGGACAGTTTGGCTGTATGAAAGGCTGCTTCAATGTTAAAAATAGCAAGTTACCAAAGGGAAGACAAATAAGATGAAACCAATTAGATGTACAAGGAATACAATAAAATATCAATATTATAAATTAATGACAGCCTTAGAGGCAAAAGAATACCTGTTAGCATGGGAAAAGAGGAGCTAGAATCTGTGATTTAAAAAAAAAAAGCCAAACTAATGTACAGTCTTACTTATACAGCCACCTACAGGTCTATAGGGCAGGAAGCTCGGCCTCCACCTGCATGTGAGACCCCTAAGAGAGCCACACACTCTGTATTCATGGGGATAGTTTGAGTGGTTTCAGCAAAACTTAAGTGCACAGCTCTGCCTTGATGAGCAGCATTGACTACAATTTTCATCCTAACAGATCACGGCAGATTATAGGGCAGCAACAGAGGGACAGAGGGAGGAAAGCAAAGATGTATAGTGCAGCTGCTGGATTATAGAAGGCAGACATCACCGGCAGCTGCTTAATTACATTTTACCAGTTTTCACTGCAGAACCCGTAACTTCTGTCTCTTTTAGATGATTGTTAAGGGGCTGAGGGACCTGAAGGTATTTCGATGAAGAATTAGAAGAAGGGAGGAGAGAAGCAGAGGGGAGTGAAGGCAGTTAGGATGAAGAAAGTTGATTGTTGTGGCATGTGTGAATGCTGCGCCAGAGAGGTTTTACTGGCTGGGGGGTGATAGGTCTGGCCAAGCAGTGGAGCTCAAATAGGCTCTGTAGGTACCCATGGGGACAAAGGAGTAGAGATGGAACATATGGGAAACATTAAGGCAGAGCTGGTTTCCTGAGAAGCCAGGAAGGAGAGAAAGGCGAGTTTGATGGGGGACACTTGGTCTTTCCATAGTGGGAAGTAGTTCATGCTCTCTTGGAGGATACTGCAGCTTGTTAATCTCCCTGGTGAGAACTTGTGCCATCATATGTCAAATGTGCCAAGGTCTTTCTTTTAAGGCTCTAACTTGGAGGAAAAAATTTATTATCAAAATGTCTGAATTTTCTGTGGGCCTCTATCTCCTCTTAAGGTCTACTGGTCACTGGGTTTGAGTACTGGGACTGCTGCTTGCAACACAAAGTAGTTGGCACTATGTCTCATTTATAACACGTCTGTAATAAGGATTAAAAAAAAGCTCAATTGATCAAGGGAAATGCAAAAGAAAACCCAACGCTCACACAGTTTTATATTCTGACTGTGCTCTCTTCCCCATTTAATTTCCTACTCATCTTCTCTTTCATCAGCTCTACTCATGGGGCAGGAACTGTGTACTTAGCCTGGTTTCCTAACGAAATGAGATCACTGTGTATTGATGTAACTGTCCTCCTATTAACTTTAGAGCTGATGGTGAATATTAGCTGAATCTAATAAAAGCGTATAATCTAAATTCCTATAGTTCTAATGGAATTTAATATCTGGAGAGAGACCTTATTGTTATGCTAGCTGAAGAGAGTAAACTCACCCTTTGTTAGATACTTCTTATCTGTATGCTTGCATGTCTTCTCAGAATGAAGGCAGAAAAAAAATGGCCAAATACTTTTTACTTGAACAGAAGAGTGCAAAGAGTTGTAAAGCAAGATTTGGGAAATTGCTTTGTTTTTAAGGGAACTAGCTGTAATTCACAAGGACAGCACATTTTCCCCAGAAAGCCTGGAAAAAACTCAGCATCATATACAATGCAGAAGCATCATGATTTGAGAAAACTTATTAGGGACGGGTTTTTTACAGACTGTCGGAGAACTGATGCTAGTGCCTAGCCCGAACTGGATCACATTGTGCAGAATGCATTTTAGTGCAAATAAAAGCAAAGGAAGACAATAAGGTGCTGAAAGGCAATTAGAGTAATAGAACAGGATTCTCTACAGATGAAAAGAAGTGAGCAGAACATACTAAACCACCTTACATTCAAGCACAAGTGACCCTCAGAATTTATTCGGTGTAGCCAGATATATGTGCATGATGTGGAAAGCCAAACTGGCAAAACAGAAGATGTTTCAACTCCCTAAGACTCATAGAAAGAAAAGAAAGATGCTAAGGCATGAACACACTGGCAGCATATAAACCCTCAAGAAGTTGTGTGCTTGCCTAGAGAAGCGTGGGATTGCACCGTGTGGAGCATGCACCTGAGCAGCATGATACTCTGACAGGTGTCAACAAAAAACATTAGCGAATTCCTGGATCATGGCTCTGTGAAAGGGTTTTTAGAAGCTGTCACAAGTGTGCACTGCCAACAAGGCAGCAGTGCATGGCAGCACTGTTTCGGAGTGTTGTTACAAGGAAATGATGCCTGACTGTGCAGTGTTTCTGGGTACGTGGTGATGCTTATCTGTGTTGCACTCAGGCTGAGGTGTGAAAGGAATCCAAAGTAGTGGGACAAATTCTCTGGTTTATTTATTTTTAAAAATTTTCACTTACTAAACATCTCTCTGAACTTCTGATAAATGTGAGAAACTGTTCCGAACTGTGAAGATCTCCATATAGGCTTGTATGAACATCAGGGCGAATGAGCCTTACTTTGTAAATGCTAAGGCAAGAGGAGAACTGCAGCTCATCATGGTGACAACAGTCCTCAATGACAGACTATCCCACCTCAGGGTTAAAGGCAACTGTCTTCTATCTCCTGCCTTCTGACTATCTTTGTCATAACCTCAGTGGTGCTGGTGATGACACAAAAATAATGAGAGGTCATAACAACAGTCCTCCTGTATGCAAAAAGTGACAACTGGTCCTTTGCCTTTGGAGCACTGACTCTAATCCAGCTGACATGGTTGAGTTTTCAGACACCTGGCTCAGTGTATCTCTATCACAAAACTCCCACCACATTTTTTTGTAATTTTCGGTTAAGAGACAACAATACATACCTCACACATGATTACTTGTCACATCAGAAGAATTTACCTCTCCAAAGTTGGCTCCATCAGCATTCATAGCCTCTCTAAGGAGAGTCAGCCTCCCACCCAGATTGCTCAAGCTGACAGGTGTCTCCTCAGTTGCTCATCCTTCAGATAAATTTGGTAAATTAGACAGCAGGCTTTTAGGTGGTAGGTTTCTGAGGTTTGAAGGCAGAACTGGCCGAATGGGAAGGAAACAGGTTAATTGTTGAATAGCATATGCTACAGCTACAGGGCTTGACTTGTTAGTATCAGCTCAAAACCACTTCATAATCACACCTTCTGGTACAGGGGAGAAATCCTTTCTCCTTTGTTACTTAGGGACTGCTGACGATACTTTTCCTCTTATAGGAAATACCTTCAGTAATACCACAGAGGGGAGAAGTAGCCTGTGGTGGTTGCTGCTACAGATCCACCCTTTGCTGTACTCCCTGCTGAACTGCATGGTTGCACCAAAAGTAAACTGGGATATAATATATTCACCCAGCTGGTATCCCATTTTTTAAGAAATGTGGGTTTAATAGACGAGCGTGTGAAAGCTTGTATGTTTATATTGCAAGAGAAGACATTAATTCAGTTAGAGAAAACACTGAATATGTCAAGAATTATAAACTGGGCAAAGAACTAGCCAAGAGAAGTATCATTTTTGATGATTGTTTTATAATCCCATTCATATCCTGTTGAAAGCTGGGATTAACGATGGCTGTTTCACAGTCTTGCAAGGTGATGAATTTGGAGCCTGACTATCTTTACTGTCAGGAATTTATGTAATTATATAATTCTCTTCACAACTCGTCCATAAAGGACTTACACAATATTTTTGCTAGAACACTGCTGCAGTGCCCCCTCCTCAGTTTTCTTACACCTAAACAAAAACAATGCTATACAGATTTCATCAAGGGAAAATTGTTTCCACATTTTTTTGTTTCCTGTTACTGTCCTCTGTAGTCTCTCCAGTGGGTCCTTACACACTAGTTGCTTCAGGCTGAACAGCATTGGAGGATTACCGCCTCTGCCACGAAAGTTACAGTACCATGTCTGATGTTTCTGACTTTTAACTATTACGAGCCTATGAACTCTCCATGCACTTGGCATGATGTAGCTTGGAATGACTATAGTAAACTGAATAGCAGCCACAGGGTTATCGAAACAGGGGCTTCATATAATATATGTAGACTCAAAATATGGGAAGGTTTTCAAAATGTCTACTAGATCATTTAAGGAAAAGTCCAATTAGCAATTAAAAAGGGAGTCAGAGCGGAACTGAGAAGAAAGTGCCTTACCTCATTTGCATTGCAGAAGAAAGGTAATGACGATGTTTTCTTAATGCAGAAGTGGACAAAAAAGTGGAGTGAAAAATCCCTGAAGAAGCTTGGGAGTATTTGCCACATGTTCCTTTTTTACATCAGTGCACTTTAGCAGTAATATCCTGTATTGCTTTGGATTAAAGAAACAGAGAGGAAAAGGAGGATTTGCAAAGATGGATCCTTTGAAAGTGCCTTTGAAGTGAAAGGAAAAAGAGATAACATTCTGGCATATATTGTTTCCCTGTATCAAGGTCCTAGTTGTGTAAAGGGATACCTAAACATTGGGAGCTGCCTGAGGAATCAAAGTCTCTGCTCTAATTGTTGAACAAATATGCCAGAGGTGGTCCTCCAGAGTACTATTCTGTCTCAGAGCTCTTCAGTTTTTAAATGGAACATCAAGAAACATCCACCAGATGGACAGTCAAATAATAGTTCAATAGTTCAAACAATACAGTGATCAATCTTATTTCATTCAAATCTCACCTACATGAAAAGCAATAATGACCCATGAATGAGAAATACAGGAAGAGTTCCGCAAGTTCCAATACAAACTTGTATAGTGTTAGGTGAAAAGGGGAGCCTGGGAAAGGTTTAGATCAGCTTGGTGATGATACTGCTTCAACCCTGATTATATTAGTACTGTGACTTCCAAGAAAAAAAAAAAATGGATTATTGTGGGCTAATGTAAAGAAAAGTCCGACATAAACTTGGTGGAGCAGCACATGAAGGTTCACAGTGCCAGTTCCTGCCATAGTCCTCTTTCAAAGAGTGTAAATCCTGAATAAAAAAGGGAAATGCCTTATACTGGTATGCAGTGAAACACAAACACTAGCTGAAAAAGTGGTTGTTATATGGAGGAGTTGTTTTGCACATGATCTTCAAAAATAATATGATTAGGATATTACAACAGCTGTAATGGTGAATTTAAGGGTGATACAGAATAGAGTATTTTCTACCTTGATGGAATGGTTATGTTGTTGGAAAGTTTTTAGTGTACACCAATTTTCACAAAAGTGAGGTCCTTTTCACTGTGCAGATAAATTCTGTAATTCTCTTACTTCTACATAGCTCTCTATTGCAATAAGGGTGAAGTTCCTATTATGAGAAAAGTATAGACAGTTGCTAATTATATTGGTCTAGCCAGCCTGCAGGTGTTTTACATTGGTTTCTAGAGTCAAACTAGCATTTAAAAAATGTATGCACGTCTTCTACTTATTTTTCTTCCAGCAGATGTTTTCAAAGTCAGCCTTTCCTCTTGGGACAGAGAGCACACATATTTTTATAGCGTTTCAGTCTCATCTCATGTCTCTGCTTGTTTTTGGCTTTCATGATGCTCACCCCACGTTGGCCACTGACTCAATGAATGTGGAACCAGTATGATCCTTTTACTAAACAGTCTGATGACAGGTACCCCTTCCCTCCAGAATTTCCTCACAGTATCAAAGTAAATGGCCAATACAATTCCTGTGTCAAAGACTGCTGTCCCTCTACAGTTAAGGATGTAGCTTATTTCACATGTGTAAATCATTTTTATATATCAGCCTTCATTTTGTAACCACGTCATCACACTATCCAACATTCATTTTCATGTGCCAACATCGCTCTGCTCTAGCTGTGCATCACTGGATCACATCCTGTGCAGATTGAAAATACTTGGTATAGTAAAATGTTTGAACATCTCCATGCATAGTGCAAATATGAATTGTTGTACAGGTGAACTTCTGCAATTTTATTGGGAAAACTTCACATTTTCTTGATAACATTTTAAAAGATTAAGATTTTATTCTAAGCTTTAGCAGAAATTTGTTGAAGACTCAGTTTCAGTATTCTTTCACAGAAAAGGAACATAAGCTATAAGGTGCTACTGCTTCAATCAACTATTATAGCTAAGATTAAAAAACATATCATTCAAAGCATTCTCTCTGGAGAACAATCTGTTGATCTGTTGGATATCTATTGTCCAGTTATCATATAAAAAGTTTTAGAGGCTCAAGTTACTTTGTTTGTTGTCATTTTGGGCCTTAATTCTTTCTCATACCTCTTTGTGCCAGTCATGTGAAACTGTAACAACAGAATGAGCAAGTCGAATGCTGGCATTTGTACCCATGATAAAACAGATTGGTAACACTGGAAAACAAAGCTGGAATGTGGTATAATCGGAATATCTCAGTCCTCAGCTATTTTCTTAATATAGTACAACAGGAATATCAAAGAGAGAACTTGAAAAGTTTTAGGACGGAGCTTGAGGAGAGATATTAGCAAGTTTGCCATTGCTTGACATGAACCTAGAAAGCATAGTGAGAACTTTTGGGGGCTATTAAAAGAGTGATTACTGAGTATGCCATCCCTGGCTTTATTGTTTCTCAGTTAATAAAGGGATGACAGCAATATTGTCAAATGGTAGTTTCCAGGTGCTGCATAAATCCTGAATTAATGAAACGTCTTATAAAGCAGGAGGTTGTGGACTTGTGACAAGTTTCTGTCATCAATAACTCTGTTTCTGCTAAGGCAAACAGTTATTACTTTTTAGATAAAGTATTTAGATTTGACATGTAATAGTTTCCGATAGCTGCCTAGCAGAGGAGAAAAACTGTCCATTCACAGCAGACAGGACAAAAAGTAAAGTGCTTAATCTTTCTTTGGAATTTCCTATGATTGTTTACAGTAGACATTAAGAAAGAATTTTTAATGATAGTGCCCATACAGGAGGGGAATAGATTGTGTTGGGAGGGAAGAAGTGGTGCCTCTATTTTCATTAGTCTCTTCTCCTTTCCTCTCATTAATCTAACACTGTCAAGTCCACCACTAAACCATGTCCCTAAGTGCCACATCTACACATCTTTTAAACCCCTCCAGGAATGGTGGCTCAACCAATTCACTGGGCAGCCTGTCCCAGTGCCTGACAACACTTTCCTTGAAGAAATTTTACACCTTCCATGCTACAAACTCCTTTCAGGTAGCTGTAGAGATCGATAGGGTCTCCCCTCAGCCTCCTTTTCTCCAGGCTAAACAGCCCCATGTCCCTCAGCTGCTCCTCATCAGAATTGTGCTCCAGATCCTTCACCAGCTTTATTGCTCTTTGCACTTAAATTTACTATCCTATTCTAAACAGTTTCCTTAACTAATGTTTTCCTAAACTTAGGAGGTGGTCAGGTCTTTAATATGACCATAATATTTGTCCTGTGTCATTGTTTTTACTTTATACAGTGCTACAGATACTCCAGTACACTTTGCTTGACTATAAAAACTGTAACATGTTACACCGAATGTGCTTGCACTCTTATGAGCCTTTTAAATCTCTGCAGATGCCAAGAGTAATAGAACAACACAACATTGTTCCCTAAATAGCTCACACAGAGCAGCAGATATTTTGCAAATGTACTTTGTGCTGCATGGCAGAATCAGCAGAGAACTGAATGTCCCTAAACCTGGTCCTAACTCTCTATTTCTATCTAAGATTGTTTCTTCTCTAATGCAAGAGTTGCCCATCACTGTGGTTTGGCTAGACCTGACCTTTCATGGGCATGCCCATACCAGCCCGACAGGACCTGCCCTGTCTGAATTTTAGTGCTGTTGTCCACAGCTTGTTCACAGAGTCACTAAAAGGCCATTGGGGAAGTTATGGTGACTCAGTGATGGCAGTGAAAAAAGGAAAATAAAAAGAAAGAATGATAGCAAGAAGAAGAATAATATTTAAGAAAAGACTGGTGTTTTTTTAATTTATTCAAATGGCTACTTTCTTCTCCTGTTTGGACTCATATATATATATATATATTTGTAGTTCACTCAAAAAAATGAAAAATCATGTAAAAGCTCTGAAAACAGATTTTTATTTATAAAATTGTTAACTGTGACAGACTGCCATTCACTCTAGAGATTGAAGTTATGCTCCTATGATATTATGACTTAATATTAAGGGGAATATTACTATAATCTCATTTTTCTTTTCTCTGTATGCTGGTTATGTGAAGTGCTTATTCATGTCTTATTTTCACCAGATCTGTGACTGTATAACTGACTCTACTAGTTTGGTCCCAGATTTGCACAGATATAAGTCAGAAGAAATTGAGAGAATCTTTGAAATATGGAACTCACTTTGAATGCAACGAAGGAGGATCCACACTTTTTTAACATTCTGTCATTGATATTATCAATGTTGAGTATGCTTTTACCTTCAGACCTCTGTAGAAATACATCTGGAAAGACATAAATGGATATATAAACCCACATTTTTATGCTTATATATAGTAATACAAATATAAAACATTCAGCTCATTTCAATGGGGTGCTCATATTTTCTCTCTAGCAGCAAATGGAGCCTACTCTATAAAAATGTTTCTCACATGCACATCAGGATCTTTTTTCACTTTGGCTATGGTTTGGTAGGACTCCTCGACTTTGATTAAAAAGTCACTTGATAAATAATGTCATTATCGTGCCCACCTCTGTATGCCCCAGTCACAAACTAGCAGGTCATTTGAATAGCACTTCATTAGCCAGAGAGACATGTGTCTTAAGTGAGAAAATAATATATTTTAGAGTGTAAATATTAAAAGACTTTTTTTTTTTTTTTGAGTTCAAATGACATATTAGGCACAGGGCATATGCATGACTTTAAATCTGCAAAAGGAATCTTCTTTGAAATGTCCACCGATAAAGGGGTCATGTCTAACTCAGTATTAGCAGGTGGTGTGAGTCACATTATCTGCTGTGAATAACACACATTGCAAATATAGTCTGTCTATGTGTCTGCAAAGCTGTTTTGTGGATTGACCTTGAACGGTGGGATGATTGAAAAGTATTCACTGTGAAGACTGGAGGAACAGTTTTCAGTCTGTGCTGCTTCCTGAAGCTGCTTGCTTTCAGTGCAATTTATTTCTCATCGTATCATTCTACTGCCTATTTGGATAAAATTATTTTCAACGGGGGGAAAAAAAAATGAGAACATGAGTAATAAGAAAGCTGAAGTAATTACAGTATAATTATGACATTATGATGACATGTAACAAACCGTTTGTTGCTTGAATGAATCGCCTTTTATTATTAGATGCTAATAGTCTATCTATAAGTAGTCATAAAGAAACTGGAAGAGTTCAGAAAGTACAAAAGGAGGACATTGGTCTTGCAATGGAGTTATTGCATGAAACTTAGTAAAGGTTTTTTGGCCTTTTATCAATGTTACCCATGCCCAGGCATCCCCTTACAAAACTTTGACTTCCCTCTGCAACTTACATTGTACAGGTGAGCAGCAGAAGAAGGAAATGCAAGCTAAAGTTAAAAGTCTCAATGTTACTGTTCTCAGTAATTGGAACCTTGCTTTTGAATTTCCTTGACACAAGTTGCAAAGAAATGCCTTAATACTTGTCTGATTGCACCTCTGAAAGGTTACATGGATTTGTGCTAAACGGTAGAGGGACTAATTTGCTAGACTCAAGGGAGTGCTTTAGTTTGACCCGAATATGTGTTGAATTTCATGGGTTAACTGCTGGAAATTGTTTGAATTTCTCTGGTACATGCATCAGTCTACAACATATTCTTAGAATCATACAATTGCTGGCTGGACAAGATCTCTGGAGATGTCCAGTCCAACCACCCCCTCTGAAAGGGAATCTTGCTAAGCACCAGATCAAAGCCAGCCAGGGCTTTGTCTTGCTGAGTCTTGGAAACCTCCATGGCTGGAGACTCCACTGCCTTTCAGAGTAACCTGTCCCAGTGCCACACCACTCTTCTGGTGTATCTCCTCCTTCTCTGCTTGAATTCTTCTACTTGTTGGAATTAGCATTAATCTCCTCCTTCTCTGCTTCAATTCTTCTACTTGTTGGAATTAGCATTAATCAATTAAATGTTCCACAAGCTGATTTTATTTTCTTGCTGCCTTTTGTAGTTATCTGACTAGTATCTTTCAAGATTCCCTTCAGCAACGTTGCCATTGTGGCTTTAAGGTACGGGTAGTTCTATCGGGTAGAATATCTTGATTAATTCCTTTGCAAGGAGAAGTGGATCCTTTATACCCAGATGTCAATTTTCTGGTTTTGGAAAGACTGAGAAAATTGTAACAAGAAAATCTGTGATTTAAAATCTTTGCCTTGTTAAGGGTATAGTTTGTCTTCGTAACTGACAGGCTGCATTGTACTGAGGACTGACGAGCTCCTCGTAGTAGAGAATAGAGATTCTGTATCTCTAATGATAATTCTACCTTCAATACCTTTGATCATCTTAGCAAGGTAAAACTGAGTTGATCATATTCACTCTTGTATGTTTCTTCCAGACGAATCACAATAAGTTGTCCCAGGCAATAGCTTTAGTTGCTGAGGAGCTATGAAATGCAACTACTGTGTGTCTTTTCATTTTTTGAATCTGCTAGGCAGAGGGAGGCTGGTGAAGGTGGGGATTTGCATCTGTGCCGTTTTCATTTAGCTGAATCTAAGCATTAGCCACTGCTTGAGTTGGCTACAGCTGGGCTTGAGGGAGTTCTGGATTGAGGGGAGAAAAAGCAATCAGTTTGTTATTATCTGAGCATGGAGTGGTAGCACAGCTCTTTAAAGCCTTAACACAACAAGAGTGAGTCTTTTCCATCTCTAAATCTCACTATTTCTATAACAACTTAATTTGGGAAAGACCTAAAAAGTTAATTGAATGTTTAAGGAGCTAAACAAAGATTTGGGTAATGGAGTTCTGGACAGACATTTAGGCTGATGTTTATTCTTTTCACCTCATAAATATTAGTGGGTGGCAGTTACCACCGAAACAATGAGATTAGTCACCAGCTTTTTTCTCCATAACACCTCTGAGTTTTATATTTAGTGATCATCTTTATACCACATGCCATTTCAAATAGTATCCACATGAAGAAAAACATATTTTCCTTACTTCATTGAGAATAATCTCAACTTTTTGTGTTCTTGCTGCAACACTAAAGAATAAATTAACATGACACAAATTTAAACATTTTACATCAATTATTGAAGGCAGGACTGAGCTCCAGAAACATCTTTACATTTAGCTGTCTATCTATAAATGTATCTACATGAGCTAGTTGTCTAAACCTGCATCATAGTTGATAGGGATCTACTCAGTGTTGTCAATGGAGTCTGAAGAGCTATTAATCTCATCCCAAAGTAGACACCTATACTGTAGACACCTATGTTAGGTCAGCCTAATAGCTCTCTAGACTCAGACTGACTAAATCTTCACTGAAAATAACATGTGACAGCTATAGTAGGATTCAATTGTCCATGCACAGGTGTGTTTTAGATGTTTCTGCTTGTTTTGATTCCAAGCAGCAATCAATAACATTTCCTTGTATGACTGCCTAGGCCTGTCGACAACTTTTGATTGACAACAACTAACTTGGAGGTTCCTTAATTGAATTAGTTTTGTAAGGCATATTATCAGGGGATCTGCATATATAAAGTTCACATTAATCCATATTTTGGTGTCTTAATGTTCTACCTAGTGATTAGTAGCTTATAGATTTGAGTATGTACACACAATACAGGAAACCTGAGCTCTAAGCACCATTTCTTCAAAGAAGACTGGAGCAAATATTGAGAGAGGATCTGACTACCAGGCTGCCAAGTAGATGATAAGGGACCTTGACCCTGGACAATAGTATAGTACTTAGGTGTCTGAGGAGCAGAACTGACTAAGTCTTCTTCTAAGACTGTTTTTGTTTTATTTTGTTTTGGGTTTTTTGTTTGTTTGTTTGTTTGCTTGTTTGTTTGTTTTTTCCAGTTCATAATGGCCTAGTGTAAAATGTATGCATATTCCAGGAGTTTGCTTCTGCAAGCTTACTTCTGCTCCCTCTCAAACTAATGCTAATATTAATAGCTATTTTATAACTCCCATCATATATCCAAACATTTCAAAAATGTGTGCATACCTGATGATCTAACTTATATTTAGTGCTTCATAGATTTCATGTCATTTTCAATCACAATAATACAATGACATTATCCATTCACTATTATTTGTGTCAGTGGAGACGAATATACTCTAGAGAAGATGCAGATGCATCTGCCTACCTTTGAAATGCAAAGAAGAATTGATAGGCACTTGACATGAAGTGTTTTTCTTGGGCGTTTTGTCATGTCAATGTAAAAAAAACTCCCTTGCTGCTTCTTAAACTTAAGTAGTACTTATGCATTTCAGTCAGCTTATTTTTGGTGGCATCAAAAGAAACAAGTCACTTTTACTGAACTTGATTTGAAAAGTCTTCAGACTTCTAGGCTGCAGAGAATGAGAATAGAGAGTTCCCAAGCCACAGAATACTTCTGAATTCCAGACACTTCATCTGCAAATATCTGTCTGTAGATGCTTAAATCTCGACATCTGAATCCGTGAACATATTCTCATCCTCAGGCCATGTATGTCTTCTAGCTCTTGCGTTATCTCTGCCAGCCCCACAGGTATGTCTCAGCTCTTCTTTGGCACCTTCAACAACAGTGGAAAGATAAATTTTAAGATTAATTTAGGACAACTGAACGAGCCAGTTAATAGCCTATGGAATGATATAATCTAACTCCTTCGGTGCCTTTTAACAGTCCAACCCATACCTGAATTCAATATGAGTTGGAATGTAAATAACAAGAAAATCTAATTAAGTACCAGAAAACATTTCAAGTCATCTCCTTTCTGTGGTTATCTAAGCCCACAGACATCTCGTTATATGGTCTAGAAGTTTCTTGAATCTCCTTTGAGCCAACTGGTAGTGTGAGAAGTTTGCTCAGCTAATACAGAAATGACTGTCAGAGTGATACTAGGTTTGAACACACAGCACAACCCACAAAGAATTATAAAATTGGGCATTTAGGCCATAGGTACAGCTCTTCTTTAGTCAGTTATTTGCGCAAATGGTTTCTTGTTTTGAGGATAGGAAACACACAGTATAAAACCAGTCCCAAACATATAGGACCAGGGCTGTCTAAAAGGGATTCTGTGTTTCAAAGGCAGCTGGTAAAAGTCAATTTAGCATGTCTAGCCAATGGAGACCTGGCAATTACATCGCACAAGCTGGATTAATTGCACAAGCTCAAAGACTAGTGTCCCTCTTTGGCTGATTTGTGGAAATGAAACTTCCAAGGCAACCCTAATGAACTGAGCCAAACTGGACTGCCTAAATCAGTTTTCTACTGAAATTACCTTTGACAAGACCCTTTATTTTGTTAATAAACCTCTGCATTACACTTTGAATGGTTTCAGTTCTTTTTATGTATTTTTAAAATTATTTGAATGCAACCCTTAAGACATCTTCAGGATGACTCAGGAAATTCAGTTGTAAATAAATCTTTCAAGTGTTCAGATTACCTTATCAATATCAGAAACTAAATAGTTATTTCAATCCTTCATTTTAGTATAAAATAAATAAATTTTTTGTCATTCTGTTTTTTGTCATTATCAAATCATAACAATATCTTGTCAACCAGAATTTAGCATAGTCTTGTATCCTAGTTTCAGCTGAGACAGAGTTAATTTTCTTTCTAGTGACTGGTATAGTGCTGTGGTTTGGATTTAGTATGAGAATACTGTTGATAATACGCTGATGTTTTAGTTGTTGCTGAGAAGTCAAGGACTTTACAGCTTCTCACACCACTCCAGAAGTGAGCAGGCTGGGAGTACACAAAAGGTTAGGAGGGGACACAACTGGGACATCTGACTCCAACTGACCAAAGGGATATTCCATATGACATCATGCTCAGTATATAAATCTGGATGAAGAAGAAGGAATAGGGGGATGTTTGAAGTCATGATGTTTGTCTTCCTAATTAACTGTTACGTGTGATGGAGCCCTGCTGTCCTGGAGATGTCTGGACACGTGCCTGAACATGGGAAGTACTGAATGAATTCCTTGTTTTGTTTTGCTTGTGTGGGCAGCTTTTGCTTTATTTATTAAACTGGTTTTGTCTTAAACCATGAGTTTTCTCACTTTTTTTCTTCTGATTCTCTCCCCCATCTCATCAGAAGGGGCTGGGTGAGTGGCTACATGGTGCTTAGTTGCAGGCTGGGGTTAAACACCTTGATATCTTTTCTTTATTGGGAACTATAATTTAAACAGTGTTGTACCCACAAGGGCAAATGGCTCCCTTGTAGAAGATCCTGTCACTAATTAAGACTTTAATCTGATAGCGTAATTTATTTGATCATACTTGTGAGTACAATATAAGCTTGACCTTAAGCCTCACTTCCCACATGTCATAAATTACACAGCCCATTCATAATTCAGTAGAGATATAAGTTATAGCAGGGAAAAATTAGCAAGAAAAGAAACTAAAAAGAACTAAATGACTAAGGGAAAGAAGATCCATCTAACTTACACGCTTTGGGGAGTTGTTTTTCTTCTTCTTACTCCTCTCATTATCCTCTCTATCTATTAATACTTACATGCTACCAATTACATGAGGCTTTATTATCTTCCTTAAGACTGCTCTCAAACTCTGGATTAAAGTCCATTTGGGTTATTGGGAACAGAAGCATAGAACTACTCCATGTCTTGATGTAAATGTCTTCTGTCCTGAAAATTCACTCCATGACTTTATTTTTTCTCCTGGTAGTTTGTTTGCTAAAAAAACTATTCTCCCTTCCAAGTCACATTGGAGATTAGCAGTGCCATGGAATTGGCAAGATTTCTACTGACTACGTGGTATTTCAACCAGAAATGTCTTGCTGACTTCAGACAGGCACCCTAAGTACAACATGAAATCGGTCCCTATAGTTTGGGAATGGGAGTGCGACAATCAGAAGGTGAATCATTATTATTGTGACTTGAAGACGATAGTGCATATGAACTGGAGTTAACTCCACTCTGTCTAAAAACAGAGTAAGAATATGACAGACCTTGATTAGCCATCTGCTATCTTCTTGAAAAATCTTTTTAAAGCTTGGATGGGTGATTAGTGTCATCTGGTTAAGATTATGCTTTTTTTAATGTCCATATCAAAACACTTTAATTTCCTAGTGAGCTAGTTTCCCCACTGCAGAAATCTGGTATAAATAATAGATACTGTAAACAGAAATTTGAAATGATCAAAATAGAGATTCTGAAACTGTACAGAGTCATTTAACTCCATTCCTGCTTAGCAAGCTCCTGTTCCTACTTTCCTATGCTGAAAATGTCAAAACAAGACATTTCAACACTGTCAAAGAGCTTTCTCCACTGTTTTGAAAACACATTTTTGCCTAAATTGATATCCTGCTTTTTAAAAATTTGATATAATAGTACTCTGATGGTAAATTGCTTTTAGAAACTTGATCACCCTGCTATGAAGGTTTTGAGGAGATGTTAAAACTAAACTAATATCAACAATTATGCTGCACTTTGTTGTACAGATTGACATTGCCATCCTGCATATGTGTAATAGGGGCCAAATGGCACAGTGAATAGCACTTCTTAATCACAAATACAAAATTATTTCAAAGGTGGAACAACCTTTGGCAGAATGACCTTCATTAAAATAGTCATTCCTCTTTGAATGCAGGTTTTGACCTCAGATGGACCAATGATATAAAATCTTGTACAAACCTCCATTTACATGCTCTTTACCAGCTCAGACCGTATTTTGGTGATTTTGATATTGTAGAAACCTCTGTTCTTTTGCAACATGTTTATCTTTTGGGGAACTGCCTTCTTTCTAGCATAATGAAAAATTAATGGTACTTTTACTGGGCTATTGAACAGAAGATTTTAAAGGTTTTACTTACTCTGCAGTATACTGTGTTTGCAGCTGCAGGAATATTGCTCTGAGCTACTGTGCATATTTGCTGTTTATAGATAAAACCTATAAGTGAGGGAACATGTAAGCAATGACGTTTTAAAATTACATTTATTTGCTGGTTGCAGACTGTATACAAACATCTTTCAGGCTTTTTCTATGTTTTGCTGTGAAGATTTTGGACCAGCACATTAATAAAATATCAGATATCAGATACCTGAAAGTATCAGATATTCAGAGTACAAAATTCTGGTTATTCATTGCAGCTGGAGAAGTCATTTCTCATTCTCTGCCTTGTACAGGGATTTGCACATTTTCAGCTGGGCTTAATATTTTGGCTCGGGTTTGCCATGTAAGCCTGTATAAGAAATACTTCAAATTCAGTAAATCACCACAAACAGCCTCTGTTCTGCCTAATTTGGGTGTTAATTTAATTGTGAAGTTGTTTGTCCTTCAGATTTCCTGGATATGTTTGGATGCTTGGATTTTTCCAGCCGTAGAGTTCTAGGTATTCCACCTTTAATTAGGTCAGCTTTACAAACATTAATAGAGACATACTGACAAGGGGTGGACAAGTGCTTTGCATACTGCTACTGGGGCTGGGGATGTACGGTGCTGCAGATGCTCTGAGAGAAGGAAACAATTCTCTCTTTTCTTTTCTGCCTCCTCATATTCGTCTGTTCCTTTTCTCCATCTGTATTCATGGTGCTGCTGCTCTCTTCTTCCCACTTGTTACAGACTTCCAACAATGATTTTGCCATTTTTTTGGCTGTTAAGCCTTTTCTTTCCTATTTAACTTGCTAGAGCTGCCACAATAGATAACTGGTGGTGCAAGTCAAATACGTATTCTGGAGTGTTAAGTTTTCTTCACAAATTCCCTGCATGTTTTCACTGTTTCTTATGGTGACAGAATTTTTCAAGCACTGTCCAGTGGCACATGCTTTATTCTTATTCAAATCAAATAATCTTTACGTTGGCCTGGAAGTGCATCAGTGACTAAACCCACAGGAGAGAACGGAAGAATCCTTCAGTCTTACACCCCATACTTCCCTAATTTGGATGCCCCCTAGGTTTCCTCTCATAATTTCTACTTAGAGAAAAGTTGTAAAGTCCAAGAATTCATATACTCTATGTTCTTTGTGTCTTATTAAGAGAACTGTCAACAGGAAGCAAGGGAGGGGAAAGAAAATCCCATGAGTTTTAAAGTATCCAAATATGGGGTCTGAGTATGTTTCTGTTCTGTACATGTAGGTGACATGTGAGTGTGCACCACACATTAGACAAATGAAAATAAAGATATTGTGAAATAAACATAGGTAACAAAGAAACAACCATGAACATTCATTCCTCTCTATTGTAGAATCTACTATAAACTATGTTTTGCGTCAAAAATAATATTAGTGAGCAACAAAGGAACTTGTCAGATTTTTTTTAACTGAATAATTTGAAGGGAGGAGTAGCAGAAGCCTATGTTTTCTGCAGAAGACACAGGCAGTGCTAACTAAATATAGCTGAGAAATCCATTATCTTAGTCTTTCCTTCATGAGTAAAGCACATTTACTGAGTATTCCTCCAGTGGCTTAGCCTTTAGGGAACTATAGATCTTTGCTCTACCTGAATTATTCCCATTGAGACTGAAACAAACAAAAAATTCAGAACCTCTTATGATAGTTAACATAATCTCAAATAAGAAATAAAACAATACAACCCTGTCTTGAACAAACTCATGTTCAAATCTGCAGCTTTAATGGAGAAGAGGATAGCTGCCTAAGTCAAGAGTAGAGATATGAGATGCCTGAAATCAGCTACATATATAAAATGAAGAATGTGTTTTGATGTGTTTTGATTGCAAAGGCCTGTGTCCACATCCTTGTTTCATGCCGAGAAGGTTGGTGACATTTTCATTGCTCTTAAACTGGTTCAAAAATTATCTACCAAATGACATTTTGCTTGCACCTTTTTTATACAGTTCAAATGTGCTATGTATGCTTACAAAAATTTGCAATTTATGTGTACATATGTACACATATATATTTATGTATGTTGACTTTTGTGACTCAAATTTAAGGTCTACAAATATTTTTCCTTTAAACAATGGAAGTCTCTTACTACATCCACTTGAACAGCAGAGGATACTATGGAGACAAAACTCCAGGGAGCAAGATCTTTGGTATAAGAGACATATAAAAGCTTTATATTTAAATCATGAATAAATTGCCTCCTCACAGAAAAACTCAGTTTTCAAATTCAGTGAATTTTGCAGTCTACGAATTTATCAAGAAGTTATCTGAATTCTGGATTAGTAGGATGTGCTCTACCGTTACTGTTATTGATGAGGAATCATGGTGTCTCCCACTGACTCAGATTATTAGGATGCAAATTATGTGGCTTTTTGTTAATAAATTTCATCTGATTTGTAAATGTCTTACCATGCAAAGTGTTAGCTGTCCCACCAAATGCATAATACCCTATCTACTCTCCCTGTCCTCTGCTCTCTCTTGCACTGTCTATCATAAGCTGGTTTTGCTTACATGCTCAGACAAAATCAATATTGCCACAGTAGATAGCCTCTACCTATAGTTTTTCATTCTGTACAGACGCTTCCATATAACTGATGAACATACATTTCCAACATAGTTCTCAGACCTGCACCTTACTCTAACTGGCCGTACAAAAAAGCTTCAGAAAATCTTTTGCTCAATATATGTATCAGATGCCCAGACAAAAACACTGGGAACTTTGAGCCCTTAGTAGCCTAAGAACTCAATGTTCAGGAATTGCTAATAGTAAGGAAACGACAAGAGATCATGTATATGATTGATATAGTGATGGTATTTTTTTTCAGAGAAGAAGAGTGATGATACTTGCATAGTATGTATTCACTTTATTAGAAGCTGTATGATTTTTTCTTTACAGATACACTTCTTTAATTTCCCCCAAAGCTGGCTTCTGCAATCTTCTACGTGACTCCAATGTCAGCTTCAGCTTTGTAGGGCAGTGGGCTGCTGACCAGCAGGACCTGGCTGTTGTGCTCTCACTACTCTCAACCGGCTCAACATGCTTTCCAGTAATGAATGCTGTAATTTTCTTGATAAACACTTTGCGCTGACTAGTATTTGGATATTATGAGACTATAAAGTGTCTTGCAGTCCAACATGTGTGGCTGAACAATTCATCTTGTAATTGAATGTGGATCTTCTCTTGTGGATGCATAAAAACTATTGATGCAGAAATTATGATAAAAGACAATCAGGAGGCAAATACAGCCTTACTCGGTACCACTGACAATGATATGTTGCGGTAGTCTGCCATGATTGGGAATCCCCATCTCTAAGCAATGAAACCAGTAAGCAGCATACGTAAAAATATCTGGACGTCATAGTTTTTGCGGACACTTCCAAAGACATTCATAACTTACAGCCTCAAAGGCTTTCATCTGACAAAGACCGTATACAACTCTTTATTTTGCTGCACACTTCACCTGACTTTATGCAGCTGCAAAGAGGGATTACAACAGTCAGGTTTCAATCACACTAAAAGCTCAATTGCCCTTCAGAATCAGTTTCCCAGCAAGTTCTCTAACTGGGCAGCTGCCTATTGTTCTTGCAAGGGTTTTTGCAGTGACTGGGTACAGTGAAATACCATGGTTTATCAAGTCACAGTTAGTCACTTCTCTGGTTTAGTGAAGGCGATTACATTGTTTGCATCGCTTAACTTCCTGAGACCCGATCTTGACCTTCACCAGTAACATAACCATCTGCTGACCACCATCCATATATCCCTTTATAGGACTACCCATGATGCCTTTTGTATCACCTGGTGTCATCCATTTGGTAGCTTTGAGAGTGCAAATTTGCTGGGGTTGCTAATTGCTGCTTTGGGACTTCTTACACAGTGTAGGGGAAAGGGACCTGGGGGTCCTGGTGGACAACAGGATGACCATGAGCCAGCACTGTGCCCTTGTGGCCAGGAAGGCCAATGGCATCCTGGGATGTATTAGAAGGGGGGTGGTTAGTAGATCAAGAGAGGTCCTCCTTCCCCTCTACTCTGCCCTGGTGAGACCCCATCTGGAATATTGTGTCCAGTTCTGGGCCCCTCAGTTCAAGAAGGACAAGGAACTGCTGGAGAGGGTCCAGCGTAGGGCAACCAAGATGATTAAGGGAGTGGAGCACCTCCCTTATGAGGAAAGGCTGAGGGAGCTGGGTCTCTTTAGTTTGGAGAAGAGGAGACTGAGGGGTGACCTTATTAATGTTTATAAATATATAAAAGGTGAGTGCCATGAGGATGGAGCCAGGCTCTTCTCGTTGGCAAACAATGATAGGACAAGGGGCAATGGGATCAAGCTGGAACACAAGAGGTTCCACTTAAATTTGAGAAAAAACTTCTTCTCAGTAAGGGTGACAGACACTGGAACAGGCTGCCCAGGGGGGTTGTGGAGTCTCCTTCTCTGGAGACATTCAAGACCCACCTGGACATGTTCCTGTGCATAGGACTACCCATGATGCCTTTTGTATCACCTGGTGTCATTCATTTGGTAGCTTTGAGAGTGCAAATTTGCTGGGGTTGCTAATTGCTGCTTTGGGACTTCTTACACCACTTCATCAAAGATCACAGACCATTTAATACACTGCCACAATGTTCACACCAGGATTTTCATCAGTCGACTGCATTTGACTCCCACTGTTGAGAAGTGGCTTGACATTACTATCTTTGGAACCACAAACAGTTTTAAGCTTTTGTAAAAGAACTGGAATTTTTCCTGCTCTTCTGATTTTTGTTTTTTGTGGGTTTGTTTTGGTTTTTTTTTGCCTACCCTTTATCTTTGAAGAGAAAAAACTTGTTTGCCTGTTTGGCAAGAAACTTGCTTTCCTACTAATTTCATGCTATATGTATGGCTATAGATGTTAAGCTAATAGAGTATTCAGTTTCATCGAAACAGTCTAGATATTTCCACTCAGCAAAGCCATCCACATTTGCTATGACATTGTACACTGTGTCCCATGTCCCTGAGGCTTTTCCATTAGATACTCTTTTTTAAAAAAAATTTCAGAACATCAACAGACTGGGTTTCGGTTGCCTTTTGACACGTGATTTTGAATCCTTCAATATTTAATCTCTGAGTGGCTTTGACCCACTTGACATCCGAGTCCTCATTACTGATACCTAGACCAATCATCTATACCTTGCATGTGTGATGTAATTCTGACATCATGAACATAATATTGTGGAGTAACGGTGCATTTAACCACACAGTAGATCTTGGACTGTGTCTGTACCTGCACTGTCTTGTGCTTGCAAGCTTGCTTGCCAGCTGGCAATGTTAGAAACAAGATATCATTTAAATTTCCTTACTGAAGTGAGCATAGTCTAGAACAGAATCACAGAATCACAGAATGGTTGGAGTTGGAAGAGATCTCTGGAGATCATCCAGTCCAAACCACCTGCTAAAACACATTCACCAGAGTAGATCACACAGGAGTGTGTCCAGGCAGGTTTTGAATGTCTCCAGAGAAGGAGACTCCACAACCTCTCTGGACAGCCTGCTCCAGGGCTCTGGCACCCTCAGAGTAAAGAAGTTTCTCCTCATATTCAGATGGAACCTTCTGTGCTTCAGTTTGTGCCCATTGCCATTCATCCTGTCACTGAGTGGCACTGAAAAGAGTCTTGTCCCCGCCTCTTGACACCCACCCTTGAGAAATTTATAAACACTAATGAGATTCCCTCTCAGTTTCTCTTCTCCAGGCTGAACAGTCCCAGCTCTCTAAATCTCTTCTCATAAGAAAGGTGCTCTGGGCCCCTGATCATCTTCATAGCCCACCGCTGGACTCCCTCCAGTAATTCCTTGTCCTTCTTAAGCTGGGGAGCCAAGAACTGGACATAGTACTCCAGATGCAACCTTACCAGGGCAGAATAGAGAGGGAGGAGAACCTCCCTCAACCTGCTGGTTACAATGCTTTCACAAACTTCAGTCTCCTGTAGATGAAACCTCCCTCAGACAATGATGGGATTATTGAGATCCAACATTTTTTGACCTCAGCATGCATTGTAGCTTATGACTGGGCACTAGCAATCATCATGCAAGACAGCAAGACAGCAATTTGTAATAACATTGGTTAGTATTAGTGCTGAGACAGTTTATTCAGATAAGATCTTTGAAGTTGCTGTGTAGCATGGGGATGATTCCTTACATGCTAATAGGAGAAGTCAATATGAGTGCACAAGGGCCATCTGCAAGAAAACGGTTCTGATTCTAGCACATGGAGAACCTGCAGCAAAGCAAGCAGGCAGAAGGTGTCCTCGGGCACCGTGCCCAGCAGTGCTCCCTCAGCAGGGCTTGGACCACTGGAGTGCCTTGTGACTGGACAAAGGTACAGGGCTACAAAAACACATGAATTCACTGAAATACATCTTTTAGGATGAAATTGCACAGGCAGACAGCTTTGAATGCCTCTGGCAGGCTGGATCAATGCTGAAGTAGAGAGCGTAGGTGTTTGTATTCTACTTATGAGGCTGGGATGGATATTGTTTACCCCAAATGCCTTGGGGCTTTTTCTGCAACACCCAATTTTTTAATCTTTTTTCAAAGCATTAGCTGTATTCTCAGTTCTGAACAGCCCAAAGATAGAAAGAAGTTCTCTTTCAAAGAGCTTACAGGCTCAGAAAAGTCAAGATAAAACTGGCAAGACAGAAGAGAAGACTGAATAAAGTTTCTTTGTAATTTCTTAAGGATTTATTCTTATCAAATTCAGTCCTGCTATGTACTGTTTAAACACAGTTCACTCAATATGTGCTGGGTGGTTGTGAATGTTACAAAGAGTCTCTGGAAGGTTACTGACCATAAAGGGAAGGCAGTATTTTATAGCATAGTGTTATCATATAAAACCACACACATTATTACATTATTTACCAGGGAAAGAGATAGACATGCCTCCTTTTTTTTTTTTTTTTTTCTCATTGAGACATGATTTTAGCACCTTTAGTCTGGAATTCTGTATTTTATTCAAATAAAGGTCTGGGAAATAAAACAACAAATATATTTTTACTTTGAAATTGACACTAAATATTATTAAGACTACAAAATAGATACGATAGGAAACATTGCTGATGCGTCTTATCTAAATCTAAAAGCATGTTAGAGTTGTTTGCATCTACTGTCAGAAGTAC
This sequence comes from Nesoenas mayeri, assembly GCF_963082525.1. Classification (NCBI taxonomy): domain Eukaryota; kingdom Metazoa; phylum Chordata; class Aves; order Columbiformes; family Columbidae; genus Nesoenas; species Nesoenas mayeri. The sequence goes on along the minus strand of NC_137540.1, from coordinate 67,258,360 downwards.
ACCTGCTTGGAAACCACTACTTTAGTCAGTGTTTTCAAACCAACTTATGTCTATTTAGTATATTATCATTAACCTGTTAACACTGTAGTTTCTGTGCCCTCCCGCAGCAATGACAATTAATACATCAACTTCAGTCTCAGCCGAATTTTCAGTAAGTACAACAAGAGAAATATTAATGTCTAATTTGTAAAAGTTCATGCTAAATGAGGAAAAGATCAAGTCTTTATTGTAGTTATGAATCATGTATCAAGGATGAAAATTAAGGTTATCTGGTCTTAATTTGGAAGATATAGGAAATGAGATCACTTTTTATCTGGAACTGACCTATCTGAATGTTGCCAAATTTCCCAGTAAATCTGAAAGAGACAGGATCCATCCAAGAGAAGATTATCTTGTTATTGTTAGAAAAATGGTAAACAGCTTAGCTACAAATAGAGAAATATGGTGAATGTTTCCTTAATGTACTAAATACTGACAGTTTCTAATCAGGTGAAGTTTGTTTGTGATGAGAAGTTAATATTCTTCCAACCTTGGATTAATTTTATTTTTATTAGTCAGTTGCTGTATCCTTCATAGAGATTGTCAGAGGTGGGTCCTGCTTATCTTTGTTCTTAAAACCTTCCCAATATTTTGAAGAGCTTTGCTTGGAGGATTTCAGAGGAGAACAAAGAACTTGCTCATGTTTAGATTCAATGGTACATGATTATTCTTGTTTTCCTTTGTCAGCCACTTTCTGTAAAATCTGTGTATTTCAAAATTACTAAATAAAACATAGAGAAATCCACTTGCTTAATTTCAGCTCAAAATATCAGTTTGTCAGTGTAAATTGTGCAAAGTCCATGAGCAGTGCCTCTTAAACTGCAGGGACAAGCACAAAGTACAACACAGCTTGCATTTCATTAAGAAACAAACTAACCAAGGAATATCAAAATTTGCTTGGCATTCACGCATATTAACCATTGAATGTATGCATTCTCATTAAACATGCATATTTGAGTTGTTCACTTGACTACTCATAGGGCCAGAATCAAAGCAACTGTCCTGATGTATGACTACAGCAACATCACAAAGGTTCACATGCCTGTCTTATTGCTTATGCTATTTTTTTCTATTGCTCCCCAACTCTCAGTTTTACCAGGAGTCTGTTAAATACTCTGTAGAAAGGACAGAGAATTTCTCTGCTGCTGAAAGGCTTGAGTGTCCTGAGCCTGTGCTTTTTTTCCAAGTGATCTCATCTCCCTTGTACCTGTAGAACATCCCACCTGCCTTCATGCTGCTACAATTCAGTTGCACAAGGATTCAAAGACCAGACATTGTCCTGATGTCAGAGCTGAGCTCTCTTCTACCAGTTACACCTAAAGTATGCTTCTTGCATAAGGAGAGTGAGAGTGGAGAACTTTGTCCACCTTTTGGTTTTCCACAAAACAGCTTTGATGTCACCTCTTCTATGCAATAGCCTAAATTATTTTCATTTATTTCTCAAGTTTTATAAATTTATGAGATCTGGAAGAGATGGAAGAACTTAAACTGAGTAACAAGCAATGGATTATACAGATCCTGATTACTGAGAACTTTCAACCCTGATACTGGAGTAACCCGCACAGGGATTGAGTCAGTCAGGTGGGACCAATGTGCAGTTCCCAGGATGCTTTTCATCAAGTTTTATGTCGTGTTCCTTTGACCACAGCATTTGTTTCTGTATTTCTCTACTTGTAGTTGTGCTTTCACACATAGCTCTCCGATATTTGGGGCTCTTGATCTCAGCAATTAAAATAGTTATCCTTAGTGTTAGGTTCACTAAGCATTGACAAATCAATGGAGAAATTAAAACCTTTTTTCTGCTAAAACCTGAATGCAAGCAGACAGGACTTCTGTGCATCCACACATCAACTAGGCAAGGCCTTCAGTCCTTGTTTGCAGGAAGGATATGTAGCACAAGCCTATAATTTCAATCTCTAGGATAATCAATAAGACAGAAAAACGTTTTTCCAGACTGTTGAATGTTTGGTTTTCCCAATATTCCTGTTACTTCTGTTAGTGTAGCTATTAGGGATAAGGTAACTTACGTAGTGTAAATATACATGATGGTGATAGATTGGAGTGATTTATACTATCAGCCTTCAGTGAAGCTGAATATAGATGTGTAAGCCCTAAATCTGGAATTGTACTTCTAGGATTTACTAGCAAATAGTTATACCTTTGGGGATTGCTAATGACCTACCATCTTCTGCTGTGTTAAGTAGTTAAAAATAAGGAGTAAAAATTAAAATTAAAACTTCTCTTTTAATAGTTTTTTTTCCTGGTTCAGTATTCCCTTTTGGAAGCCAAAGGCTGATTGTCAAGCTCAGCAAAAGACAAAACTTTGCTTGCTGCAAAGACTGTGCTGTCTAAGGCTGTGCTGTCTTTTTAAACCCTTTAGAGAAAGACTTTCTCCCTTTCATTCTCCAAGAGTTTCCTAAGGGAAGTAAATTATTACAAGTTGGTGAGCAGCATAATGGGATCTGGCAAAGGAGTGAAGGAGAATAAGTTTTGCTCTTTAATGTGTTAGCACTATTATTTTGCTCTTTGACATATCAGTGCTATTAGCATATTAAATCTTCTCTTTAAAGTATTAGTGACAGAGATTCCCAGTAGACACATAATTGACCAAAAGATGAAGAGTTCTATGGAAGAAAACATGGGACATTACAGATAATGCAGTCAGAACAGGTGAGTTTAATTAAGTTGTCAGAATTTGCAGCACTAACATTCATTTATGTCTTTTTAAAAATTAAATTCTGAATGTATCCGAGCAAGTTGTCTGGGCCCTGAACCTTTACTTGCAAGGCAATGGAACTTCAGTATTGACAGACATAATACATTTTTTTAGTCTGTTTTTAAAACTTTGCCTGCTGACTGCTCTGCTAACCTCTGTTAATATGTCTAGTATTTGACACTGCTACAAATAGTATTTATCCACGGTTGTCCAAGAGCGTTGGACAAAACACTGAATACTTGATGAGTTGTTACCGCAGTGCTTCTCTGAAGTATGATTTCTATCTTGTTTTACAGATGAGGAGACTGAGAGCTGAAAGAGCTTGCCCTGGCTTGTAAAACATACAGGATTTAAATCCCAGCTTTATTATGTACTATAAAGTACATGACCATCATGTACCATTAAACATCAGACAAATTAGTTATTCCTGATATTTGAGATAAAGACATGAAAATTGATCTGTGGAGACTTACTGCAGGAGCTGCAAAAGGTTATTTTGCTGCACACATCACAAGCAAAGTAATTTAATTTCATTAAAAATTTGTGAGGGTTTTAGGTGTGAAGTCTGTTTATACTGAAGTGGATTTCTCTTCTGCTGTATCTTTGTTCTCAGCACAAAACTGTAAAGCAAATCTGTAGCAAAAATACTGGCAATGCAGTTGTCAGTTCCTGCTACATATCATATCAAATTCTTTTCAGCCTTTTGAAAAGGAGTTGCTTAGGTTATATTCCAAACTGTGGAACATTATGTAAGCATATTGGAGCTTTGACTCTCATATTGTTGTCTCATATGTCTCCTTGACAAAGAGATGGTCTCAACACTCTGTAATGTAGGTCAGCATTAAGAATGCCAAATTATTCAGGTGCTTCCATCTGGTCCCTATGGCATGTTCGACACATGCAAGCATTCCTTCAACCTCATTGTCTTAATTGTCGGCTGGTAACATCTGACAAAGCTTCCAAAGTTTACCATTAGAGGATACAGTGGTAATTGTCAATTTAACACATGGCTGTGAAATTGAAACAACAGAATGCTTAGGTAAATGTGTGACAAATGTCCGCAGACAAAATTTGCATGCCCCTAATTAGGGCCTATTGTTCTCAAAAGATGGATTGTTGTCAAAAATATATTTGAAGTTGGCTATAAAAGGGTTCCAAATCATTGACTGTTTCAGTCAGTCATTTAGATAAGTGCTGTACATGATAGTTTCCATTCTGGTCTCATTATATAGCAGAATAGCCACAAATTTCAGGACTGCTTCTGATGACAATTTCAGTATCCTATACCTGAAATAAGGTTAATTATACTCAGCATTAGTGCTGTAGGGTACAGCCGTGTAACTGAGATAAGGTTCATTTAGCCAACAAATACATTTTGTTATATCCTTTTTCCCCTTAAAGGAAAAAAAAAATGCAAGTCAGAGACTCTATGGTTTTGTCCACTTGGCAAAGCTGCATTTTATCTCTGCATTGGCTGATGTCTGGCTCAATACAAAGCAAAATAATTTACTGAGCACCATCAGAGTACTTACTTATCAGTGCTGCATTAGCATCAAAGAAAAATCTCCTGCCACTGGAGCTTGCAGTCAGAAGTTCCAAATGAAGCTGCTGAAATTCTTGTCTTACACTCAAAACAAGACAATTAGTTTCCCTAATCCTCTTCCTCTGTAATCGGACTAAGACCAGTACTATTTTATCTCTGAATTAGGGAGGAAAGATAGAAAACTGACAGTTGATCCCTCTTCACATCCCTGTTTTAAAATTTGCTTCTTTCTCTTTTTACTTTTTGTATGGATTAGTAGCTCACAGCATTAAACATGACTCTTCCATTAACTAGCTAGGTCAAGACTTCAAACCAACAATTCACAGATTAAAGACAACACAGCCCTATCAATTGGAAGCTGGTAATCTGCAATAAGATGACTCTAAGACGCATACCAGCCCCATTTGAAAAGATGTGCAATAGTATAAGCGCACTGTATTTCATCATCCAGGTCCTTAACAGAAATATTAAATGGAAATGGATGGAAATACCCATCAAATGTGACAGAAAAGCAGCTTTTTTTTCTTTTTTTCTTTTTTTTTCTTTTTTTTTTTTTTTGTGGTCTTGTTCATTTGGTTTGTTTTTCTGAATCTGTTTATTTCTTTAACTGTTTACTCAACAGTAATGAACCCTAAAAACTTGCTGACCCTTCCGTTTTATTACTGAGAACTCCATTTTTGAGTGGACCTACCAAGTACTCTTTTCTCAAATGGCCTAACTTCACCTTAGAGCACTTGTCCACAAATGCAAGGGCCTTTGGCGATAGCTGCTTTAATTCCATCCTGCAGAAGGCCTTATGCCTCGTCTCTATTTTTGGTTATACCAGCTGACCTGTGGACACCTGTAGCCTCTCTCCACAAATGTCCCCTTGTTTGCATTCTTAGATCAACCCGGCTCAAACAACACTAGAGTGCTCCTGGGAGCTTCTAACCACTTTTTGCATGATCCCCTAAAATGTATCTGCTCAAATACTGGATAGAAATTTTTTCTGATGAGAAATATCATTTAGCAAAAGTCATAAAAGACTGTTTAAGCAACTGAAAAGCTTGACAAGACTGTATCCATTTTGAGGAAACTGTATATAAAAGGCAATGGAAAGGATTCCTTCCAGTTCATTTCATTCCACTAGCAAAATATTTATTTTTTACTTTGTTGTTTCAAGTTATTATTTTAACTTCCATTTTCTGTGGTTTTGCCTTATTGAAATAAAATCTTTTACTGGTTATGAATCACTCTCTTTCTGGTTTTTGTAATTTATTTTTTTTTCTCAAATTCAGAATGAAAACCATTTCAGGTATTAGAATTGCCCGTGGGAGACAAATCTCTATTTCCAAACCCTTTTACTGCAACCACCGATTAGTTCTATATCCCCTTTTTATGCCCAAAGCACTTCAGGCACCATGGTTTCCTTCCATAGATAAAACCTTACCAGTAAGAACATTTTAGATTCTCGGCAGAGGAGATGTAATTCCAGTGACAAAAAACCATTCCTGTAGTGCCACTTCTCTGACTGGAAATGGAGAAATAATATGATTTGCAGATATAGGATTGCCTTATGCAGATGTTAGAGTAATATCGTCATTGATGTTTTACTGGGCTAGACAACATGGTTCAAAGACTTTTCAAATATTGTGGACGCCATAGACGTAGTTGTGTTTTGGCTCTGTCATGGCAGGACAAATAAACATGACCTCGTAGAAGCAACTCTACTGCATCATCCCTGTGGGTTTGTGTTTAGGAACAAAATGTTTTTCCTCATTCTTTGTTAATGATTATTCTCTGTTCAACCCAAATATGTCTAATTAAAGGGAATAAGTATAGCCCTTATAAAATCACTGCTATAAAACCTCCCTCCCTCCTTTTTATTTTATTTTATTCTTTTTCCCCTACTGATTGTGCTATAGCTACAGTGCTAATGATTAAGGTGGGGTTTCATCTTCATATTTTCTCACACCTTTACTTGTCTGCAGTGCAGGTGGCCAAGTTAACTGTACAAAGTGCATTTATAAGCCATGGAGAAAACCAGTTTTTTAACTAACTTACCATATGAACCCTGGAAGTGCCCATTTCTTTCTTGGATATACAAGGACTGCCAGAACTCCAGCCCAGTTGTAAGAACTTCAGTTTGGAGAGATGAGTCCCACCCTGAATGTCAGAAAGTAAAAATGAGCCGTAACTGATGATAGCACCAAGTCTGATGTATAATCCTGTAACATTTCTCACCTCGTGTGGAACATAAACCACAGCCAGATCCCATGTGCCAGCACAACTCTGGAGCAACCTTTTTCCTCAGGTTTCTGCAAACAAGATCCAGCAGCAGTGCATGGCTGCATGTGTGGAGTGTGGCCTCCTGCTGAGTCCTGGGGGGTGTTTGGATGTGCAGATCTGCGAGACCCTCTTTGTGGAAGTCCTCACCTTCTGTCTGGGCATGGAGAAGGCTAAGATGCTGTATGGAAAGGAAGTGATAGGCCCAGGGAGACAAATAAGGAAGGGATGGAGGTCAAAGTCGCAATTCTGGAATAAAAGGAAAGCTGCATGACAGGGATGCATTTTACTGACAATTGCAATGTCTGTGCAAAGTAGAGAATGCACTGAGCAGAAAACTGTTTTGAAAACTCTACGCCAAGTACCTTTGATATCTGAAAGAAAAAAACACATTAAAATTGGAAAAAAATCTCAAATTTATCTTAACATGGGCTGTTTTTACTTTGAAATAAGAATTGCCATGAAGATTTCTACGAATACTTGACTGAGCTGATGCCTGAGGCCAATGATTCCTGTCTCAGCCTCTGCTAGAGAGAGAGGCTTTCCTTGAATTTATGCTAGTATTGCTATTTAGTCTGTCATGCTTTTACTGTAGGGAACAATAAAAACATCTTTATTGTTTTAAAATTTTAGTTGTCTTTGAAATAGCTGGGGATTTTGTCATCCAAATGCAGGCGCTTCTGTTTCTTTGAGGCTTTTATGGGAACAGTAATCAGAGATAAAGCTATTAAACTGCCAGCCTGGGATCATTTTATGGTGTATTGTGAGTAAGTATGATTATGAATGTTACAAATAATTCCTTCTGACTAATTTGTCAAATTTGTGCTGCTGCGTAATGTATGGAGGGAAGATTACTGCATGCAGTTGTCTGTTATCATAAATTAATTTAGCACAGCATTTAAAAAAATATTGGTCTGACAACAGTTAAAACAGAGTCCTTAATTCATGGTCTTTCTCTGCATAGTTGTTCAGTCTGCAGTTTTGATGGAAAGTCTTCCGTAATGATTGTTTCAAAGGTGAAGGTAGCACAGTAACATGTGAAATAACAGGCATTTGCACTTCCTTTGGCTCTGCAAATTCAATACTGAGATGTGGTGTACTGGTGGGCAATGGCTGGTTTCTCTGGAGAGAGGAAGTTATAGGAGGATAACTGTTATGTGAGTATTGGGTTAAATTAGAAAGATTTTAATCCTAATCTTGGAAATCTAGGGCAACAAAGATGATGAAGGGAGTGGAGCATCTCCCTTATGAGGAAAGGCTGAGGGAGCTGGATCTCTTTAGCTTGGAGAAGAGGAGACTGAGGGGTGACCTCATTAATGTTTACAAATAAGTAAAAGGGTGAGTGTCACGAGGATGGAGCCAGGCTCTTCTCGGTGACAACCAATGATAGGACAAGGGGTAATGGGTTCAAACTGGAACACAAGAGGTTCCACTTAAATTTGAGAAGAAACTTCTTCTCAGTGAGGGTGACAGACACTGGAACAGGCTGCCCAGGGGGGTTGTGGAGTCTCCTTCACTGGAGACATTCAAGACCTGCCCGGACACCTTCCTGTGTAACCTCATCTGGGTGCTCCTGCTCCAGCAAGGCGATTGGACTGGATGAGCTTTTGAGGTCCCTTCCAATCCCTGACATTCTATGATTCTGTGAAATCTCTCATGAGTCTACATTTGGGCAGTAAACAGACTGAGCCAATGGTTGCGAATGTATAATATGGGTAACAACACACTACTTACTTGAGAGTGAAAATCATGATGGTTACTGATAACAGGAATTACATGCTTTGGATGACAGTCTGTCCTTTCATTTATTTAAGTTCAAGTCAGAGGCAAAACACCCAATGGGCAGCACAACTGTTTATTTTCGCTCTCAGTTTTCCAAGACAACTCCATCCCTTCCAGAGGCCCTAACACAGCTCCTGTTTTTCCTACCCGTCTCTCCTTTGTCTGGTTGCAGCACAACATTGCTGAAATACCCCTCTGGGAAGCATCCAGGGCTTGGGTACTTCAAAGACAGCCAGAACAAGCTTGGCCCAGAGCTTGGCCAAACACAGAGACCACCTGGAAAGCCTCAGCAGATACTAGAAACCAATGGAAGCAAAAGGAGGAAGGGAAAAGGAGGTCCTGCAACAGTAGGAGCTGGACAAGTGAAGAGCGACAGTGCCAAGTGCACAGATGAGTCCCTGTCAGAACTCTCCCTGGCCAGAAGAGGAGGTGGGAGCAGGTGTTATGCCAGGACCTTCATCCTAGGCAGCCTCATCCCACTCCCACACTTCCTGCCATCTCCATCTGACTGCCTACCACAGGGTTGGATGTGTTTCTGCTTTGGGTACCTATGAGCAAAAATGGTGGTAGATGAATCATCCTGCTGGGTTTCATTCGATTTACTTCATTATGCTAACCTATAGCTGTACCCAAAATTTCATGTCATAATACCATATTTTACTATATTTAGAGATATTGTGCTAATTAAAGAGATTGAATGAAGGCCTAATTCTGTCTCACCCCTTGTTGAAAGAGATTTTGCTATAGGATTCCTTCAAACATCTTCCTGCTGGAATTGCCCCATTAAAAAAACCATAAATCTATGGAGGCTCCTGAGTTCTCTTTCTTGGGAGGCAGGAGATACAGGTTTGAGCTTTTTGAGCCTCAGATGCAGGAAACTAATTTAGGCCACAGTTATCCTGAGTGCCATTGAAAATAATCTGGGCTGATGGCTGTAACTCCTCCTCCAACAGTTTAATGATTCTCTCAACTGTTTTTCTTGTAAAGCCAAAAAAGAAAAATAAAGGCTTATTTGGGGTTAATGGAACTTTTTTTTTTGCTGTCGAAAGAAAATAGAGTCTCAATTTTTGACAGGGAAGAATGAAATTGCATTTGACCCTTACTGACAAATAATCAAGGTATGCTTCATAATTTTGCATTCTCTTTTCTGATGTTATTTCTGATGGTATTTCAGATATACTTCAGACATCTTTTAACTTTGTACTTTAAGGACATAAAATTCTACTTTACCCTCCACAGACATTTCCTCCTACTCTTTGCTTAATCTTAAGTGCTACTCTTATTTTTCTATCTACACCCACACCCAGGAATAATTTCCCCTTTTGAAAGTGATTTAAAAAAAAAAATTCTTTTTTTCCACTCAGCTGAAAGTTTCAATAAAAAAGGCAGCATACCCTATGTCTTTAGTGCTAAACAAGTTCCATTGTCTTGAATGACTTCTTTGGCAAAAAAATGTGATGAAAAAGCTTTCATTCTCTCCTTTACACATTTTTACAGTATTTTCATGGTTGCTCATTCCATAAATGCTAAGTAATATAAGTTCAGCCTACCAGCTCCATATGCTTAGATTTCTGCCTCTGAAATGCAGCAGAGAATATATTAATATTTTCCACTGTGCATCTGCAGTCCTGCAAAGACTTGTTTGCACTTATTTTGCTTCATGCTTCTTCAATGGTCCAATTTATTCTGACAGAATCTTTGCAGGATTGGGACACATGAAACTGATTTCTTGGAGTGCTATTTTGAGGGTGATCTTATGACATCCAGTAATAACTTTGTCACCAAGAATAGGACTCATTTGAACTAGGCGCTGTACAAACTCAAGGTGACCCCTGCCTGATTCCCAGCGTTTACATCTAATCAGAGATTAAATATAGCGAATGTGGAAAATAGCGAAGAGGAGGAGGGATGAAACAGTGAAACTCTTGTAGAGACCTAGCATTACATAGTAGTCTGAATCATCAAGATAGTTAAGGGCAGTTAATCATGACCCTGGTTTATATTTAATCCTTTTTGATGTGTTTATTTATTCTTCTCAATTCCATAACAGAAATCCTTAATTATCCATCATCATAGTCTTTATAGAAAGAAGAGTGTACAGAAGACAAATGCACTTTATCTATGGAAGACTTGATAAGTTCCTCTTATATTCCAGCACATAAATGAAAACTCTTCTGAATAGGGTTAGGTAGAAAATATTTGCAAAAAACAGTTTATGCTTTCCAGATTAACTCAAAGATAGGCAACAACCAGAAAAATACCACAGACCTTAAGTTCCTCCTATTCCTTCTATTACTTCTGACAGCTGCCAAAAGGAAAGAGAAAAAATAATCATGGAAACCAAAATGTAAATGTTTAGTAATGAACATATTGTGTGTTCAGTACAACACCCGACTTCCAGAAGAAAACTGGTTGTCTTTCTTAAAAATTTTCACTTATGCTAATACATGTGTTCCTAGAGGTTACTACATTCCTATCTGGCTACATCCTAAGAAGTTCAAATTTTTTTTCACAGGTCTGAAAATTTTTTGTAGAATCTAGACTATAGGTGTTGTTTTCTCCAAGTTTCAAAAGTGAAAGGAAGCCTCACAGCTAAAACAAAGAGATAGAAAAAAGTACTTGTTGGCTCTTGTTTTGATTAGAGAATTGACTGAAAAGAAATAAATTTACAGGACTTCTAACATGTAAGAAGTTTCCTGCAATGTTTTCGCTCAGTTCATGACACTTTACTGAACTTTCCCCATTATGAGTGTTCAAGTGTGTGATTTTTTTGAAGTGGATAGAATGAAACAAAGTTCTATTGCAAATCTAAACAAGACAAAATGCTGTAGGTCCTACTTATTTTTACAGTAATGAATTGCTTCAATTAACTCAGAAATTGCCTTACAAATGTACAATAACAGCTGTTTTGTGTTGTAGCTATACTACATTAAGAACACAAGAAGAAAAAAAAGTGTAGGGAGACTTAAGAGGTTTTATTAAGAAGTCTGATGCAGAAATGAAGAGCTTTCTGTCACATAGTACTTTCTTGATACCTGACAAAGAAGCAATGAACAAGCACAAGTTATATACAACTGCTCATGTTTTAATGTAATTATACTAATCAATTAGAGAACAAGATAAAAAAAAGGAGTAGTTAGCACTTTTGGCGTTGGTAGGTGTGCAGGTGCCAGGCTCAGCTGTGGTGGAACAGGCACAAGGAGAAGTCATTCACACAGGAAGAACAGAGATTTCACAGGGCAGACTGAAGCCAACACCACAGTGGTTCATAAAACTGGTGTGTCTTCTGATTTTTCATATTATTTTATTTTTTTTTTTAATCACTGAATTTAATTCCCATCTCTCAAAGGTATTTTGTGGATCTTTGAAGATGTCTGACTGAGGTCAGAGGCAGTTTCTTGTTCAGCTTAGTGGATGTAACCATGCTCTATAAGGTGCTACTGTAATCCAGTGTCATCCATGTGGTTTCCCTGACTGCACTGGGTGAAAGGTATCATTCACTGAAATACTCCTGTGTCGTGTTTAGATCTCCTGAGCCCTTTCTACTGAGGGACAATTATTGTGATATTTATAAAAGTAGGATGTCAAATATTGTAACTTTTGTAATGTCACAAACATTTGTCAACTTGTGGGCAGGCTACCACAAGGAGTTTGAGACGTGTTGTAGGCTCAGGTGAATCGTGGGAGGGGAGAAGTGAGAAAATGTATTTCAAAATACAATTTTCTTCCAGTCCAGGTTATACTGACCCGAACATACATTTTGAGTTTTAATAAATTTTGTAAAAGTCATGCTAGTTTCTCAGTGTCATTAATATGTCAGTTTGTCATTGATTGTTTTGTATTGATTATGGAATTTAGTGAATAGATTTTGAAATAGAAGCATTGTAGAATGGTATCAACATGGTTATTACATTTGTGGTAGAAATCAAGGCTTTCAGTTGATGCTGAGGATATTGTCTACAGATCTTAAATCCAAACTTACGGTGTGTCAAATTTAGTCCAAAAATGCCTCAACATGGGATATAAAGTTCAGCATCCCAGAGCCGAGGGAGAACACTCAGTGCCTCTACAACTGTGCTTTTGTTTTACAGAAAGGACATGTAAAAGAAAGTGAATTACTGTATAGATGGGTTTGCCAACAAGTTTCAATGGAAGAAGTTGCTTTGTTTTGCTCTTGTGGCTGCCGGAGGACATGACACTGTGAGGTGTTGGTATATGAGCAGGTAACGTGGTTGCAAACCCATTGTGTGTGAGAGGTAGTCTGTGCTGGTTTTGAAAACTCTTGCCTTTTGCCCTTTGGCTGACAATTAAGGTTTAAAATCCTGGTAATTCTCTAGGAGAACTACCTTGGACTGGATAACAATAGAATATAAGAGACCTTATCAGATTCTACTTAGCTCTTGCAAAATTAGTTTTTCAAAATGGACATAAATAGGTGCAAAATACCTTGTCCTTTATTTCTCGAACTACCATTAAAATACAGGATTTAAATCAACCTGGGGAAAAAAAAAGAATATCTATTTATTTGAAAGAGTAAAGAAAGCCTTACTAAATCATTACAGGAAGTTTAAAGGTCACAGATCTATTTAACTTGCACTTTTCTAACCTAGTTGACAGTAGCAGAATGATATTTCATTCAGCTGAAAAAAATGCTAGGCTCAAGGTGATGGGATGAGTAAGACTTGCCAATAAATCTTGTTTTCTGTGCAAGATCACATTGCTTATCTTAATTGTTAAAGAATGAGATACATCTGAATGCTCTGCTAAGAATATAAGTAACTGACCTGACGAATGGACAGGTACATAGAAAAGACAGTATTGAAGTAATGTCAACTGGTTCTATTTCAGTGTCTTTTCCTTAGAGTACCTAGTACTACACCTTACACCATGTGGAAAAAGAAAGCTTCAGTCACATAAGTGCCGTGTTCTGGGAAGTTTCTTTGCAATACCTACAGTTGCAGGTTATCTTGTGCTTTGAAGCGAAAGGGTTAATATCCCTTTGGGACCTAATGCAAATGTCCAAGATGAGGTTTCTTGCTCTGTGGACTGGAACTGGAACCAATTACAAGCGGCAAAAAGAACTTATTCATAAACTGTTCAGTTCATCTGTTTTTTAAACCATCTCTTGAACAAATTGTAATAGCAACTTTACTGTGTATTTGAGAAATTTGCATTGCAAATGCACATAACTGTAAGGCTATGAGCCAGACCTCCTATCCTGCCCTATTTCTCCTCACCACACATTTGGCTTGTTCTTTAGGTCTAATGAAATGTGCAAAATGAGCATGATGGTTCTGCCCTTTGTTGATCTCTGGATTTTCATAAGCTTGTAAGGTCTCCATGGCAGTAATGGCTCCTAACCAGCCTGTAAGCTTTTTCTAAATATGTATAATTAGGTTTACAAAATTGCTTGTGTTTTAAACTCAGATCAGAAATTGTGATCTGATTTCCATTCAACTTTAACAAAATATTTCAGCTTTGGCATAGATTAAAGCATAAAAAAGCTAAAGATTAAAAGAATTAGTGTATTATAAGCTACTGAAAACAGCTTAAAATGAAATTTTACCTCTAGTGAGACCAATAGCTGCTGTCTCTAAACCAGTGAGTTGGCTCAGTGTGTGCACGCAGTTTGTATGTCTGTTTAAAGACATTTAATGGATACCTTTGGACAGCTTTAAGCTGTGATTTCCAGGCAGCTCCTGACAGTCATCTCTTCTTCACTCCTGGTTATTCCTTGATCTCTGAAGCTTTGCCATGGCCTTGCCTTCCTCTGTCTTCCTTGTTGTTTTGACCATTCCAGCTACCAACTTGTTGCTACCACAATGTTAAGTGATAACCAGTAAAACTTGTTAGCCTGGTCTCTGCTCCACATCATTTCACCCAGGTGGCCACATGGCCATGTGAGATGTGTCGATGTGCTCATGCCTCACCTGAGCTAATCAGCAAGGTGGGGTGACTGGATTAGGTGTTTCTTTATACATGAGCTATGCTGCTTTTGGATCAGACTTGCTTAGGTCCATGCAGATTACAGTGCCAAACAGAGGAACTCTGTTTTTATCCATGTATGTAACATTTACCCTTTAGGGGAGCTATTTCTCAGACATTTCTTCAGATCCTAAGTTTTACTTTTTAGAGTTGTTACGTTATTTCTCTTTGTGAAGCTAAACTTTGGCAAAGGAAACATATTGCTTTCTGATGAAGTGGCAGGCGGCTTCCCTCAAATCATAACTTTAGCTTAATTGCTTTTGAAAAATGACACAATGTGTTGTCGTATCTTGCAAGACATTAAATGATGTGGAAAATCCATTAGAGATCCTGCTGAGATGTGGGTAACACCCGAGGACCAAACAAGCAGCTCTGTAGTTGCTAATTTCCAAACCTTAAGACATGAGCTTTAAAAGTGTTCACACATACGGTTTATCAGATAAAATTAAATTTTTATAAATAAATAAAGCAAGCTGATAGCCGTTGGCTAATGAGTAATTCAAAACAAAACAAAAATGCTCTGTTGTTCTGTGATCTGTTGTCTGCACAGGGGTCGTTTAAAGTCAGAGATAATAAGGTTAGTGTCTGTGCTCAGGCAGTATAAAATAAGGTTACAGGCATGAAGGAGAAAAGCTTCAATATGTAAGTTTCCACCTGGTTTCTTCCCTTCTGGAAGAAGTTTTTTTCTGGCAAGCACTAAGCTCCAGATCTGAGGGAAATGTCAACTGTTCAACTAGAAAGCTTTTAATTTGCAGAAATGAGTATGGATAAAAGACTTAAAAGGACAGTAAAGCATGAGAAAATAACTTTTCCATGAAATGCCAGATTTCATCAGAGGTTTCCCAGAGGGCTTGGAGGCAAAGGGTGCCTCTCAGAACCCAGGCAAAACTAAGCAGCACCTCATTAAACTGCTGTGTCCATTTCTTTTTGGTCTGGATCTTGTGATCCCACAAGCTTTGTACAGCACCAGCTGAAAAAGGAGGTTTATACTTGCAGAAGCAAAGCTCCTGCATATATGTAAGCACACCTGTAAGTGCTGGCTGGCTGGTGACCCAGCTGCTAACAATGACTGGGGTTCCTTCTGCACCTTCTGTCAGGATGAAAACATAACCTGCCTTCAACCATCCTGGCAGAGGGTGCAGAAGGAATCCCTAAACTTCTTCTGTTTAAGGTGTTCTTTTTAATTATTGTTTGTTTGTTCTCCTGACTTTACCTCCTTGTTTCCATGACATCCACTGAGACACCCCTCATATTGGTTTCACAAAGCGTTCACTGAGACACCCCTCATATTGTGCCTTGAGAATCCATCCAAGCTAGGAGTGCAAAAGAAAAGATCTAGGGGGAGAGGGAAGAGGAGGAAATGCTATGGAGGAAAATGTGAGAGTATAATAGATTTAGATTTTTGAAAGATAAATGAGGAAAAGAGTAGATTGGAATTAAGATACTGAAGAAGTGTCAAATTAATTTTCACATTGAAAGGGATAAGATGATGCAAAACAAACAAAATGTCTAATTCTGCCCTGTTTGCTTTCTCAGTACCTGTTAATTGTGTATCTGATTTGGCAAGTATAGACATAACATGATGTTAGGAGAAAAGCCACTACTAGGATATCAAACACCAGTCTGGAGCTGTTTCTGGCTTCTTTTTTTTACATCATTAGACCTCTCAGTAAGGCTGCAAATAGCCACTGCAGGTTATATACTCCCAAAAAAGTGAATTAGCTTCTCAATTCTGAGGGCTACTCAGGAAGCAGTTTAATTAGAGTAGGGAAACATGGATAAGATGTGTCAACTGTACAGGAAGAATGAACTTCTGAGTATGTCTTAGCTTGCATTGAAGTAGTAGGAACTTCTCTGATCATATCAGTCTTCAGCACCACATATTAATTTCCACATTTAGTTTTCTTTCCTGCAGTAGGGCTGTACACAAAGGAGGTTGCAGTCCTGCATCAGACACAGCCAGTACATATGCAGCTATATAAAAAAAATCATGTTCCAGCTATAATTCTTAATAGTGAATACCCTTGCAGGACCCAATTTAACAGGGAAGTTGTTTTATTTACAGACCACTGTCTCCAGTATGCAGGTTAGTTTGTCTGTAAACATTTTTACTCAAATAATTTTTTACTTCCAACTGAGAAGTCCCTTTAGCCAGCAAAATATTGTGTTGTATTCTTGTTGAGGGTTTATCATTGCGGGGTGACAATAAAACCCTGACAGATGTATTGTTAACCTCCTCTTCCCCCTTTTACCCCTCCCTCTCCCCCTTTCCCATTAAGGACAGGCAATTGGGAGGGAAAGGACAGAGAGAAAAGAGTTGGAAAAATTAACAATGTTTTACTAATGTTACTAATAAGAATAGAGAAAATAATACAAAATATATGAAACCAATCTTGAAAGTCCCAGCAGCTGCAGAGCTGACACCTGAAGTCCTGGACTGGACTCTGCAGCCAACCGGAGCTGGATTCAGTCTGTCACTAGGCCTCAGTTCGCAGGGACGACTAGCAAGGTCCTCTCCTAGTGTCGGCCATAAGCAGAAGGGAAAAAAGGAAAAAGAGATCTCTCACTTTTATATGAAGTATTCACGTGAATGGAATGTTATACACGGTCAGTTTCTTGGTCACCTATTTCTCGTTGCCCCTCTTGTGAGATATCCATCCATGCTTATCAATAACTTCACATTCCATTGCTATGTTTACCCAAACATGTATCTGGTTCTCCAGGAAAATGCAGCTAATATGAAGCTTTAGCTGACAGGCAAATTCACTAAAAGAGAAACTTGTTTTTAACAAAACCAGGACAATTCTCCCTCTTGTTTTTGTCATTGATGATACAGAAAAACTCAGGATATATTCAAGCTTTTTAGTTTTTCACCATCTCAAATTTTGTCAGCACATTTAGACATACAGATTTGCCTTGTTTCTGGCAGGACAACACACTCCAAGGACATTTATGGGAAATGCACTTTGGAAGAACCAGAATTTATTGTTCCAGGCTCAGGGTCTTAAAACTTTAAACATATTTTAGGGTTTTCACTTTTATGACTTCAGAGTTGAATGGCAAGTCAGCTCAGGCTTCCTGCTTCCAAATCCAATTTCTCCAAATTAACCTCCCATGTTTGTGTTGCTTTCTGTTCTGACCTTATGAGTTTTAGTTCTTGTGCAGTAACTTTTTTAAAAATAAAATAATTTCTACTGAGTATAAAACAGTTCTAGTTCAAAAATAAAGATTAAAAACCAAATAAAGATTAAAACAAAACAAATACTGATTTAATATGCCAGAGAATGCAATTACTGAGACTGATAAGAAAGCAAAAGATATAATCCTAGTGTTTTCAGTTTATATGCTTTCTCTTAGGCACAAGCTCAGTGCTGGGTCATGAGCTTGGTGTATGACCTTCATCCCCATTAAAATTTAGTGAAAAACAGGATGCTCAGTTATTTCTAAAATTCCTGGCTGCTTTATTTATTTTTTTTATCCCGTGGACCTTATGAAGTCATTACCTTCCAGCAACCTCATGTGTGGCTGCTGTGATCAACTGTGATCAGCACCATGATATTGCCAGATTATTCTAATCACAGCATCAAGCAGAACCCACAGAAAGATGTGAGGCACAAGGATGAGGAACAGGGTCGGTTCTATGAGAAAGGAAGGACCAAAGCAATTTAAAAGACCTTCTTGTCCCCAGTATTCTTTTGAATAATGCAAAGCAGCAAAGCCTACTGGCAGGCTGACTGCTGGAGAGGCAGGAATCAAGGAGACTGTGTAAAAGAGTTGGGTACAAGCAAGAACGTGCCATGGAAAGTAACGATGAGTAATGGCATGTCAGGCTGAAAGATGCTTTTTCACCAGTGAATTTGCAATGGGGCTGCTAACTAGTAAATGAAATTGCTGTCTGGTTTTCCAAGAGCCATCTTGGAAACTGTGCAGCAGCAGATGTGGTATCTTAGGTGCTTCGCATGGTCTCCCACCAGAAGACACAAGTGTAACTGTCCCTCCTTGGTGTCATGAGGGTGGCATAACCCAAGGTCTCCAATGAGTGGACACTTTCACTTCTCAGATTTGATTAGGGCAGTTTGGCTTCCTCATCCTTGGGTATTGTGGCAGAGTGGATGACGCCTGATGTAGGCTTTCTAGGTTGTCAGGGCAGTCTGGGTTTGATCTGTATTTTGGTCATGGTTCCACCTTACCTTGAACTCCATCAAAACCATGGCCTATATGAGAACAGTTGACTTTTAAGACAAAGACACAGACTTTAAGAATGGCAAAGAATCCCTTAGTGAAGTTTCTTGTTCAGAGAGGAGGAGCTGTCACATGGATCATGATCAATTAGCCATGAAGAGAAACATTTTAAGCCCTTAAATAACAGCAATGTTCTGAATTGGGGAGTAGAATAGATAAACCCTGCTCTGTATTTAACGACAGTGAATTTATTCTGCACAGCTTTCTCCAGAGATTATTAAACAGATGTTCAGCCGTAAGTATCAGAAACAAGCCTTCTCTGAAATGAACACAACTATTACAACTCTTGCAGGGATAGTTAAAAAATATGGACTCCATCCAATATGTACATTATTTCTGTAACTCTTTTCTTTCTGGCATTTTAGCAGCTGCTGTGACTGACAAGGAGACTGGCAGAAAGCAACCACCACCACATCATGCTAATAAAACAGTGTTTGACTCCTGAAAATCCAGTCTGAGAGAAAAATGCAAGGCTGCATCAGCCTTCTCTTCCTCACATTTCAATTTCTAAAGATTTATAACGTCTCTCAAGAGTATTTACACTTCAAGCTCCTTTAAAGCTCTTTTTTTTCTTAAGGGAGAGGATATTTTTGCTTGTTTGCATATAGGGGCTTTCTGCTACAGCTGCTTGGCAGTCACCTGTTTCTAATCCTTCTTGATTTACACAGTGCTTTTGGCAATTTCCCAGCTTTACTCTACCATACTGCAAAGAGCACACTTAGCACAGACTCTAGCTGTTAGTTTCTGAGAGGGAGGCCAGTGATTACCTCTGCCTCCCAGCCACAACAAAACCAAAATGCTCTGTGAAATGCAAAGTGATGCTCTGTTCTCCAAGCAACGTCTTAGTTTCCTGTATACTGAGGAAAAGTATCAACTTAAAGCACTGGAAAATAAACCTGCTTTTGCATGTCTACTCTTGTTTTGGAGCCTACCAATGCCATTCAAATCTTTATAATGCTCTGTTAAAGCCTTTCTTCTCCATTAATAGATGCATGGTATTATCAAATATACACAAGTAGGCTTGGAAAAAAAATTACAAGAGACACTGAAAGAGGATAGTACCAAGTTTATGCTGAAGAACTACTGCCATTGTTACCAAACACACTCAAGAGCTATGTACTTTCAGTAAGGATAGGCTGTATTTGGAGCAAAAGGCGTGACAGAATGTACAGGATTATGTTTCCCTGAAAGTGTATGTGTTTCTTCTAAGCCAAACTTCATGCAGGAAGGCCAGTGGAAAGAACCTAGTGAACCTGTGTTATCCAAATCCAGCCAATTGACAGCATTAATCAGAGAAAGTTAGGATAATACATCCTACACAGCAAGTCAGAAAGCTCATATGGTATTGGACAGATCAAATTAACCCTGTGTTTGATACCAGGGAAGCCACTGCATTCAGTTTTTGAAGTTTTTTCAGTACCATACCTTCCATACTTGAATACTCTTGGGATTTTCTAACTCCTTGAATGAACTCCAGACCTTGTTTGGAGACTGTCTGGTCAGCCCTATCACCTAACACAATAAAGAAGTACAAGTTAAATTTATGGGATCCTGCAAATCTAAGAGATGCTGCCAGAAAGCACCTGAAGTGTGAACATTTTCCAAAAGTGTTCTTTATCATTCTTAAAAACTATGTGAGCTTCTGATGTGTTTGCAACTAAAATCCATGCAGGTGACACATCCAGTGCTCAGAGGGCCAGCATATGCTGGCACTTGAGAATGGTCCTTGAGAGAGGCTTTCCAGCATTTTCCAGAGAGGAGACAGGGCAGAAAAAGGTGCAGGAGGATGTCAAAGTTTCCATATTGCTCTGTTTTGAAAGCTCGTACCCCCACTTTGAAGTTCCCATTTCCACACTACAAGGACACCCTCGGGCTTCATCGGTCTTGTAATTCAGTGTCACAGCCAAAATCACTCAGTATCATGTTCAGCCAAAGGTACATTTCGGACATAGAAAGCCCACTTGTGTGCAGGCCAACATTAACCTGTTTTGCACTTTGAAGCAAAATCTGCTTGTGAGTACAAAAAGAGGCTAAAGGGATGTGTGCTCTGTTGTACCTGTGTAAGCGGATAAGCACTAGATGCTTCTCACAGGCTGAATTTTCAGCTCTTACAAGCCCTTGAATCTCCTTTCTAGGATACCACTGCTGAGTACAAATCACAATATGAACCAGAGCACAAAGTCCCAAAACAGTGTACCACACCAGGGTCTGCTGTTGTTCCTTTAATGACCTCAAATAAGATTTGCCTCTTGGAATTATTATACACAAGCAGCCAGCTTGTTACAGGGTCTGCAAAGGCAAGGCATGAGGATGCATGATCCTAACACTGCCTGAGTGTTAGAGGAGATAGGACCTTATCAGGAATTCCCAATTAGAGTGATAATGACATTAAAGAAGTCATTTGCTGTGAGCCATGCAGCACCATCACCATAAGACACAGGGGAAAACCAAGTATTAGACCCTGCCATGCATTATGAAAGAGGGGACTGCACATTGACATTAGGTTACCAAAGGCATATATCCATGTCTGTCATGTGCCCTTGAGACTGTCTTCTGGGTTATACACATGTATATGAGGTTGTAAAATGAAAAAAAATAGCAGTATTTGTAATTTAGATGTGGTGCTGCCATGACATGTTTGTATCTCTGTAAGGCTTAACTCTCCCATTTTCCTGCATAAATACACACACGAGTCTCCATTATTTTAGAATCTCTGTTTCCTATGTTAGCCAGTCCTGGCTGTGGTCAGAGAAGATGGATGCATACTCTGGATTACACTGATGGGCACTGGCAGTGCTTTGGCAAGATAGCAGAGGAACACAGGCCAGTAACAATTCACAGACAAGCAACTGATTTTTTTTTTAATTTTTAAGTGTAAGATCCTTTCTGATAATCAAAATAGACTATTTTGTCTTCATATTGAATTCTCCTACAGTGTGTTATTTAGAACCAAATATCAGTGACTGTATAAGGACATAAATTAAGCAGAAGTTACAGAGAGAAATAACCTATCCAGCGGCATGTTTGGAAGAAGTAGGTACTCTCTTAGGCCCAGGCCTGTTCCTTCCCCAGAAAAATTCAAAATCTAATGCAATTTGAGGGGATTTGCTAAGAGTTTAAATCATGTTCTTGAGTGAATGAGATGGTTTGGGAGAAACAGTGGTCACTTCTCATGGAGGAAATAGGGATGTTATTGAGGGAAGGAATGATGCAACCATCAGCCACTAAGGGACAGAAGAGGAGAGAAAGGCACTTCCTGCCCGGGAAGCAGTGAGGTGTTTTCTCAATGTGGTCATTATGGCCATGTAAACAAAGGTTTCACTGAGTTGAGTCTCCTATTCAGTAGAGTTGTTAATTTAATTATTGGTTTCATCTTTCCAAGACCCTACCTGTCCAATTTAAAAGCAACTCTTTTGCCTTCTGTCCTACCCTATACTAGATGTCCTTAGCTCTATCAAAGTTTGTTTTCCATCATTCTCATTCCTGAAAGGAAACACAGGGCTGTCATCACAAAATAGTTTCTGACTTTGGATTCCTGTCTCCCCTTTTCCCAGGCTGCAGAAACCCTGATATCTGTTTCGGGCAGACACTCTGGGCTCCTCTCTGCACCTGTACTATGCTCTCAGCTGTTATTGCCCAAGCTGACTGGATTAAAGCCAGTGCAAGAGTCTTGCTCGGGCTGTGGTTAGACCTGAACCGTAATGTGAACAGGCTGCAGGCAACAAAACACCTGCGGGGGGCAACTACTCCTCTTCCCAGCTGCAAGAACCTGTGCTCTCATTTTCCCATCCCCCGCTCTCTCACTTTCCATAAGCCCTTCAAACTGAGGATACCATTTGTTTGAATCTCCAGAACTTATCTTGGCTTTTCTAATGTTAAGACTTCTCTTCAGCTAACATGAAGGTTTCTGACCCTACTTCAGCTTGGACGCATTATTTACTTTCATGTATTTCATCATGGTGTTGGAAGATTATTTTAAGCCTCTGAAAAAGCATTCTTGTAGATCCAATCATAATAAAAGAAGACAGTAAAAATGGCCTCCCTTTTCCTATCCTCCAAAAACCTCCACCCATTTTTCAGAGACAGGTAATGAGTGACCTGAATTCCACTCCTTGGCAAGAATCTACTCCTCCTGGAGGTAACTGAGCTATGTCCCAGTTCTGTTTATTTGCAAAGCTTTCAAGAAGCCCTTTAGAAAGTTTTTTCATATTCTAATCACTTTCAAGATTTTCCCCTTTCCCAGAGAAACAGCCTTCAGGATTTTAACCTGTTATCTGATCATTGCCCTGTCCACAGTCCCATATGTGACTTTCCTAGTTTCTGAAGTGGAAGAATTTCAAATGCTAATATTTTTGATGGACAGAATGGCAGTGTTCAAGTGATAATCAGTTAAGAACATGAATTAAAAATGTGCTGATTGAAGCTGAAGCAATAGAAAGTTGGAGATAAGTGAAGGATGAATCAAACTAATAAAACAAATACTTCACTCCTATTCCTCAAATTCAAAGAAAAATGTATACTCTTCACAAGTTCAGCTCCAAGATCCTGCACTGCTAAACACAGGTGAATGTCACAAACAAAAGCATGGAGATTATTCCAGCACATTTTCACATCAAATAGTAATAGTGGGTCCTGAAGATGGCTGTTAGACAAAGAAGGATAATAAGGGTTAATGGTTCCTAAACTTGAGATATATACTGCAGATTGGCAATCATGATACTGCTGCTGATATATACTGCTATTGCTTTTCTTTAAGGGATATATTTTAAATGCAATTTTCTACAATGCTGTGGAAAATAGATATGTTTAAAAACTTGACCATTTATGAGATAAACTCAATGCAGGTTTTGAAGGAGCTTGAAGCAGGAGTACGAAATAATAAAATACTTAGTTATTTATTCTTTGATGTGGAAGGAAGTGCCTGTATTGGAAGTGCATAATAAAAAACCTAAAAGCATCCAGGATTGTATGAGGGAACAAGTATAAAAGGGAGAATAGCTTATAAAGAAAACAAATCTTGCTGATTAATTAAAGATTGTTTAAAGATTTATTAAAGATTGTCAAAGTCTTTTGAGATTGGGGCATAATGAGCATAACCACAAGTTCCTTAGTAGAGCAACTCCAAATATAAACCAACTAATGCTATCATCCTAAAACTGATTTAAGAGAAAGACTGTAATGAACCCAGGCCTGAGATGAAGTTAACATAACAAGTAATGATGTATAGGTTGTCTAAGGAAAGGGCAGAAGTAAAAGGTAGAACACAGACTATTTTCCATGGTGAAATGAATTAAAACAATATATATTTCTATTTTTTTTTTTAAGATATCAATTTTTTTTCAAATAAAAAGTGCAGAAGCCTGAAATATTGGATCCCTGGAATGGGTAGCAAAATGGAAAGATATGTAATACATAAAGGTGACAAAGATTTCATCTTTTTTTATTTTTTTATTTTTTTTTATTTTTTATTTTTTTTTTATATTGAGACCTTGACAGTGAGAAGGTGGGACTGACGAGCCTGTTACCAGAGCCATCCACGCTATGACACTGAACGACAAAATGAGGGCTGTGAGAAGCCATGCAATACAGCTGGTGGCTCCACTCTGCTGTGCTGAGGATTGTGTCACTGTTGCATCTACATTCTGCGTACGAATCTAAAATGGTCTGAAATGCTAATCTAATGAAATGTGACCTTCATAAAATAGAGGGAGAGAGTTTTCTTAAGACTATGGTTATTGTTTCCATGCTTAGGACTCTTCCACTGCCTAATTTTTATCATAGTGGTAGTGCTGCTGTCACTGTTCTGATCAAGGGCCTGAAATAGAGAAAGCCATTCTTAAATACCAATTGCTTGCACCACCTGAAAGAAAGGATAGATGTTATTTGTGTGTGGGAGAGATGTTGGCAGGAAGAGAAATGATGAAGTGGTCCCTTGTCATCTACCCATCATCTCATCCTCTGGCTCTGGCCAAGAGTGAACCAGCTGACTCTCCATGAAGAAAAGTTAGATATAACCCAACCTTGCTGCCACAAACTAAATAGGTGCAACTAACTCTAATCACTGTCTTTTAAACCTGACTCAAGTACAGCCGGTACCAGCAGTATAGACGTAGCCAGCAAGGCTTGCGGTAGGACACAGAATTAATTTAGACAACCTTGATGCGAAAGCACTGCAGTGATTATTTTCTTCTTCTTGTTATTACAACAAACACTTCAAACAGGCAAATGAATGGCAAAGCAGTCAGATGTAGACATAACCTAAACAGGCAAAGCAAGGCCATAACAGGCATGTCTTTGTCAGACCTCTTTAGCATATAGCTTGTACATAATGGATTTTTCCCATACTTTATCCATGCTTATTAGTATGATACAAATTAAGATGTAAGTGTATCTAGGTTATATATAACTGAGAGAATCTGGTCTCATGAGACAGATTTTAAGTGACTTCAAAGTAGTTAGTTGAGAAGAAAAATAGTTATGACTAGCAAATACATGCACAGCTGAGAAATATCGAAACTTGAGTCATTAGAGAAACACCACATTAATTGTTTTGATATGAATTCTCTTGAAGTTTTTTATCTGGAAAAAAAATATTTTTCCTAAAGAAAATAATATTTCTGACTGCCATTTTAATCTACTCCAAATGCTACTTGAAATGTATGTTGCCTCAGTCATCTTTACTACAATGGAATTATAAGTTAGTTGATGCAGAGGAACTGAGCATGGTTGCTTGGCAAAGCATTTTGGAGGGAGATAGATTTGCTGGTGTATGGTTACTGATAATTAACTTCAGTCTTGGTTTAAATAATGTAAGACCAGATCTACTCCATTGATGCCATTGGAGTTACTCCAAATTTACAGTGTAATACTATATATAAAAATAGAAATATGGTTGTATAGACCTGCATTCTGCTGAAACTAGTATGTTACATGACCAGTTCAATGAGAACTGGTTTTTGCTATGGATTAAAAATGTAAATAAAAGGATGTTAAGATCGGAAGTACAAGACACTGCTGGTGGAAATCAATGAAAAAAATATTAGTTGCCACAGTATGTATTTTTGCACTGACACTGAGGATTTCATTAGTCTTGTGTGAGCAGGGGATAAGGTCCTGTGGGTGTGTCTAAATTAGCAATTTAGGGTTCTAAAGGAGTTCGTTCTCATTCAAATTTGCTGTGCATCTGTATTTGGAGTCTGGCAGTGCAAATCTGAGCACTAATGTGCTGGACGTGGTTTTCTTCCTTCTAGAGCAAGGGCTGAAGCTTGGTGAGGGAAAACCACCTCCACCTCTAACTTGCCACATGATGCAAGGTGGTCCAGCCATCTCCACATGAGAGCTGTGTACCCAGGACAGGTGACTGGTACAAATTCCGCTGCCACTTCAAAGGCAATGTGAGCACATTGTCTTTGAAGAACAACAGGCAGTACCAAACCAAGCCCTGCTCCTTTGACCTTTGAGCCCCACCAGTAGATAGTCTAGTTGCCCCCGTGGATGATTTCTGATAAAAGTAGAGATTAGCAAATGCAGGCAAAATTTAGCAAGCCTATTTTTTCTCTTCTGCTAGTCTGAAATTGATATATTCAGAGTTTTTTGTATCCCGATTTATTCCACTGTCAATAGAAGGTGCAACTTGCCTGAATTTCTATTTGTAATACAAAAGATTGTAAAAAGCATCTTGTACCTCATGATTCATAAGAAGTCTCAAATACTAGTCCTGAGGCAGCATTAGTCTTAATAGATTTTCTACAGAGGCATTGGAGAGGTTCCATAATATCTTACAATTTAACCTACATATTTGACATCTCTCTTTTGACCCATATTAATCTCCATCTAGTTTTTGCCTTTTTGTGCTATTCATATCTAACTTCATTTTTATAATATAAATTGGAATTAAGTCATGTGATTATCACTTTAAATCAAATATAGTTTGTTTCAGTATCAGTCAAGGCCATCTCCAAGAACACATTTAAACTGCAGAGCGAATTCAGCTATTCATATCACGTTTGCTTCCACTAGCAAATCTTGCCAAGCTGTAGAACTTTGAGTTGAACCATATGGTTTTGATGAAACATGGTGACTTGAAATTTATTTTTGCTTTGCAAAACAAAAGCCAGTGCCAAAATACTGTCTGTGAAAAATTCAGCATCAGGAAAAAAAGTAAAGTATAGGAGTGTTAGTGTCACACTGCTTGGGTTCAGCATTTCTATGTCTCAAGAGAATGCTTAGCAAAGTGCCACTAGTCAGAAGAGAGAAAGCCACAACACAGAAGTTCCAAAGGAAAATTACTCTATTTTCTAACATGACTAGAGAATATAGGCAACCAGTTTTGAGAACCTAATCATAAGATGTGCTGAAGGGTTCTCAAAAAGCAGGTTTAGAACTTTTTGAAAAGAACTGCCACTTTTTCAGTGCCCCAAATTACGGGTTACTCTCATATACATTAACTCAAAGAACTGGACCAGTAAATGAACCTTCAATGAGGTACAAAGGAACCCAGCAAAAGATGTGAAATGCTGCTTTTAGCAGGTATTTGTAATGGGTATGAAAAGAAGCTATTTCTCTGTGTGGCACACTTCAAGGCGTGCAGTACAATGGACAGTTTGGACATTGTCTAGTATGTTCTTTTGCTGAAATTGGATTTAGAGCTCTCAGTTTCAATTGTCTGAATTATGACCCTCTCTAAGATTTCATATTTGAAATTTACTGGCCTCTAATGTTCTGTCAGATTTGAGCACAGAGTTTAAAGCACATAAGTCTAGGAAGGGAAATAAAAATATTTGGGTTTGGCTGCTTAGATTGAAGGCTGTTTTTGCCAGGCTCCTTTCTGCTGTATAATCAGAAACTGAAATCACTCTTGAAAAGACCCAGCATGACTCTAAAACATTGTAACCTGTTCTTACTTCACTAGACAAGATCAAATCCTGCAATCCATACTTATTGCTTCAGTCTCTTGCAAGGATTGGCAATTTTTGCTTTGTTTCTAGTCATCCTACTTGTGAAGTACTTAAAAAGCACGTTCACTTTCTGTGCAGCTAACAAAAAGGTGTTAGGTTTTTGTTTTCTTAAATAAAGTAAATAAATATCATGTTCATGCTGAAGCTGATAGAATAATCTTGCTTCTGGAAGCAGTACTGGATATAATGTCTTATGTTTCACAGTGCATTACCCCCTGTGAGGACTTGAGCCTATGCCGAAGCTTGTCTCTGTTGGGGATGAGAAAAGTGGGTCAGAAGCAGCACATACTGATCCAAATCAGACCTTCTTATGAGTTTGGTCTGTAAAACAAATAGGCTAATCTGCATATACCAATGTCAATTAAATTTTAGAAAGCACCTTTTGAAATCTTAAGGAAAAAATATAATCAATATGTCTTCTCCAGGAAGGGTTACAGCTTCTGTAAACTGAATTCCCAACATTGCAGGAGATTTCTGTTTTCAATACCTCTGTTAGCTTCCTACCTGCAAAATTAATATACTTCACCTCAGAGTGTTATAGTAAGGGTTTATTTACCTAGTGCTCATGAGGAAGTCAGATTCTATCATGATTAATACTATAGAAAATGTCCCAGGAACTTTAATAATTTCCAACTGAAAGAGTATTTTAATAATGTGTAGCAGACTGAGCACAAGGCCACCCTCTGGGCAGTGAGGACAAACCATAATGCCAGAAACCTGCCTGCCCCCTGGGTACCATCCCTCCTCTCGCCTTCGAAGGCAACAAGTCCTGTGATCACAGATGGGAAGATAATGAAATGAAGCAAATGCATATGGAGCAAAATTCGGGTTGCTCAGGAAATTCCTAATTTTCCAGTGCATTGTAATTCCAGGGGTGTGTGTGTGTGGTGGGAAGCTGCGTGGATGGTTTGGTTCATCAGTAGCTTTCATTCCTGTGATACAGTAATACTAATTTTAATTTTTTTGTTGCTGAACCATTGGCCATATTCAGACACTCTCAATGTTTAAGTTCATCTTTCTGAAGGAGTTTTTTTGCAAAGTGTTTTAAGTTTATTTTAAATGTTTAAACTGATAGCAGTTGAAATCAACTCTAAAGCGCTTAATAGTAATACCAGCAGGGAAATGGTTGAAAATAAAGGTAAAGTGATCTGTGCATTCTTCCAATGCCCTCTCTTTCAAAGCTCATGATTATCAAGAGCTGAATTTAGCCCCAGGTGCAATACTAGGCTGGCACACCAAGCTGGTTAACAGTAAGAAATAGAGCTGCAAGATAATGTAGGTATTGCAGTTTTAGGGATGTACTCATTCATGAAAAGGTGAACTTTAGGAAGGTGTTCAATGGTAATGTGCCCTAGGCCACTGTGCTGCTGCTCCTGGGCCTGCCCAAGATGAACCAGAGCCCATGAAGGCCAAGGCAGCTCCCTCCTTGTTCATGCCTTGGCCCCTGGTGGTCGTGTTGGTCCTTCCCTGCCCAAAACCCTGGTAGCTAAGGCAGGAGCTGAACACGTGGGAGGTCTAGGTTTGCCTGTTCTGCACGGGGTTCCTGGTGGCTTCCTCTCCTTCTCAAGGCTGCTTCACCTGTGCATCACTCCCTCTGTCACTTTATCTCCCCACCCCCGCCAAAGGGGGCCTCATTGGGGTGGAGAAATAAAATGCGCATTTACCTTAAATCATTGTTTTTGGCAGCAGAAAACAGTCTTATGATGGGAAAGTGCTAGACAACTCACTATAGATGGGCTGTCAGCCTGACCTACTGCATTAGACCTACACTCCTGAGCTCTGGGAAAACCTTGCTTTACATTTCACTTCCAGCTAATTTTATCTAGCTACTTTCTTGTAATAATACAAATCATCTTAATACTGTTGTTTGGTGGGTTTTTGTTTGTTTGTTTGTTTTTTATAATGAAACTAATCTTTGTGTGTGCAAAACTGTACTGACACAAATGGGATTTCATTTGACAGCACACCTGTGAGGAGGCTTAAGGAGAGAAGCCAGAGAGTGGTAGTCAATGATGCGGAGTCTAGTTGGAGGCCAGTATCTAGTGGAGTGCCTCAGGGGTCTGTACTGGGGCCAGTATTATTCAATATATTCATTAACGATTTAGACAAGGAAATAGAGTGTACTATCAGCAAGTTTGCTGATGACACTAAGCTGGGAGGAGTGGCTGACACGCCAGAAGGCTGTGCTGCCATCCAGAGACCTGGACAGGCTGGAGAGTTGGGCGGGGAATAACCTAATGAAATTTAACAAGGGAAAGTGTAGAGCCCTGCATCTGGGCAGGAACAACCCCAGGTTCCAGTATAGGTTGGGAAATTACATATTAGAGAGCAGTGTAGGGGAAAGGGACCTGGGGGTCCTGGTGGACAACAGGATGACCATGAGCCAGCACTGTGCCCTTGTGGCCAGGAAGGCCAATGGCATCCTGGGGTGTATTAGAAGGGGGGTGGTTAGTAGATCAAGAGAGGTTCTCCTTCCCCTTTACTCTGCCCTTGTGAGACCACATCTGGAATACTGTGTCCAGTTCTGGGCCCCTCAGTTCAAGAAGGACAGGGAACTGCTGGAGAGGGTCCAGCGTAGGGCAACAAAGATGATTAAGGGAGTGGAGCACCTCCCTTATGAGGAAAGGCTGAGGGAGCTGGGTCTCTTTAGTTTGGAGAAGAGGAGACTGAGGGGTGACCTTATTAATGTTTATAAATATGTAAAGGGTGAGTGCCACGAGGATGGGGCCAGGCTCTTCTCGGTAGCAAACAATGATAGGACAAGGGGTAATGGGATCAAGCTGGAACACAAGAGGTTCCACTTAAATTTGAGAAAAAACTTCTTCTCAGTAAGGGTGACAGACACTGGAACAGGCTGCCCAGGGGGGTTGTGGAGTCTCCTTCTCTGGAGACATTCAAAACCCACCTGGACACCTTCCTGTGTAACTTCATCTGGGTGTTCCTGCTCTGGCAGGGGGATTGGACTAGACGATCTTTCGAGGTCCCTTCCAATCCCAAACATACTGTGATACTGTGATACTGTGACTAGAACACAATGTATATTGGGATTTCAGAATGGGATCAGGTAAAACTTACTCTAGTGTTTGGCCATCTAAGTTTTCTTCAGGTTTTTCCCTTTCAGTGATGAAAAGAGTAACTATGGACTATGTATCTGTTTCACAGCAATGTAAACGAACTTGACATGATTTTATTTTGGGTAGTTTCAAATTTTAGACTTCAAAGCATCTTATACTTTGATCTAGGATTTCTGACTTTGCCAGAAAATAAGAGGTAAAATCTGTTTTCAATACCTACAGAAATGTTTTCTGTTAGCAGTTTTTAGGAACTACAAGTAAATTATGGTATTGCTGTTATTTGTGTAGTTTTCACTCTTACCTCTAAATTGGAGTTTATCTTTTTGTCAGTTTAATGGGTATCAGAGATATATTTTTACTTTTTGTTAGTTTAATGGGTATCAGATATACATTTTTACATGCCTATTTTTGATACATATTTTCTTACTTTTGAACTGATTACACTGACTTTTAAGAGTTCATTTTAAACACAGGACGTTACCAGTGTATATTATCTCCTAACTGTTGGTCAAAATGACATCGTGCTGTGAAACACAGTCCACACAAATTGCATGCAGGCATAGCACCTTACCTGACTAACTAGTATGTTTATTTGGACCTGCATAATGTAAAATTACAAATACAAAGATGGTATTTCAATGTGTAGAGCAGCCTGAACTGGATTTAGTGGACTCACCTTAATGTAATTCTTCATCCTTCCTTTCCTGAATAGTTAAGAGGTTATTTTTTCCTTCACTGTCTCAGCAATTTGTTACCAAAAAAGAGGATGAACTGTAAATTGGTGCCACCTTGCTAGGAGGTTTCTGCTCCTAGTAGTCATTGGCTTCCAGTGTGTTTGTTTTACAGTATTAGCTATGTATAGATCACACTCTAGAGAGTATAGGGTAAGGGGAAGTGCTTTATGTGACAAGCCTTAGAGCAGACTAGAATGGTCAAAAAAGAAGTAAACTTTGAACTACAGTTTTCTACTACTTCACAGAAAGGAGTTGTCTCTCTATGAGGTATTTTACCAGCTGCTGGAAAATGTCCTCAGACCACTAAAAATAACCATAGACTATAAAGTGGCCAGCAATTCAAATCAAGTGACAGCAAAGATGCTGATATGTCACCCAGAGCTAAGCTGGGAAGGTCAACCACTGTTAAGGTGTTTCTGGAGACAGACAACTTCTTATTTTCCCAGGTGGGTGGGCTCAGATGAGATGATTGCTGTTCCAAGGACCTGTATGACACTTGTACTAGTAGGGACAGAGATAAGCAGATAGAACAAAGGCCTTTTATCCGTCTTTACCTTTCTAGAGGCTCCTGCCAGCTGAGCAGAAGGGGAGCTCTTCGCACAAGCCATTAGGTGAATGGGGTATAAGCCAGACAGAAACAGCACTCAGGATTTTGGACCTGATGCCTTGAAATAGTGTTTCCACAGAGGAGGCTGCTGACAACTGCTTCTTGGCATGAAATGGACATGGTTCTGTGTTTACTGACCTTGGGCACATTGTTCTGAAACTCTCACTGCTCCTGCCAGCAGCCTAATAAAGCGACTACCGCGCCCTATGCTGTTCAGCAAGAGGTTTGCATGGTGACAAGTACCATGCAGTGCCTTAGCTTCAGGATCCAATTTTATCAAAGCCATAAGGAAATGACGCTTCAGTGACATTGCACTGGTGAATGAGTCTATGCATCCACCTGGCTTTGGGACCTGCCAATAGCTTTTTAATTTACTAGTCAATATTCAACTGCAGAGGATAAGAGATCTCAAAACTATTACGTTTCTACAGGTTTTGTAAAAATTATCCTCTGAGTGGAGGAAAGCATACCAGTGCTTATGCTGAGAAGAAGAATGCTGAAAGTTTTCATCCCATGTTAGATAGGGAACCACCTAGCTTTACCTTTCACACCCAAATCCATGTAAAATTGATCTTCACTGTGATTGCTATTTACAGAGTTCCCAAGAAAAGATAGTATTTGTAAATCAATCCTAATAAATAGTTGACTTTGCAGATGGTACTGAAAGATTAGGAATGCTGGGCATGTCCTATATTTTTGCACATCTTTCAAATATATATATATGTACCTAACACCAAAGCAACACCATGGAGCTGTGTGCATCAGTGTCTGTGGTCTGCAGCAGCTTTTGGTGTTGTACAAAGCACGCTCCTTGGTGCGAATCCGTGAGCACCCATGTGCTGAAGGAAGCATACTGCTTTCACTCTGCCTGATCATTCAGCTGCACAGTTTGTTTCATCCTTCATGCTTCTCCAGTCAATGCAAAGCCTTCCCATAACTGAGGACTTCTAATCCCTTTATTTGAGATTCATCCTCAGCATGAAGATAATCACTCAAAGCTACTAAGAACTAACTGTGATAAAAAACTAAATTTCATGAAACAAGGCGAAATTATTAAATGGAATGATTTTATTTTCTTAAAGGAATCACTTTCTGCATAATCCTCACACATGGTATTCTTCATGTTGCATGGCAATACAAATAAATCAGTATTAATTCAGGTCACTCCAAACACAGTTCTCTTCTCTTCTCTTCTCTTCTCTTCTCTTCTCTTCTCTTCTCTTCTCTTCTCTTCTCTTCTCTTCTCTTCTCTTCTCTTTTCTCTTCTCTTCTCTTCGTGTAAGGACTGTTATTTCCTCCTACCCTGTACAGTTTGGATCTGCTTCTGGTACATTGCCACCAGTCTGGCCTAGCCAAATTAATCTGACAGAGAATAAGCTTGTAGGAATTACTTGTTTTCCTCAAAGACGGACAAGGAAAACAACTTTGAGAAACACTTGTTTCCTGCCACTCCTCCACCAGAGAAGAGATACTAGAAATCTTTGCCTGTTGTAAAACAAGTTCCTCCTTCCATGAGCAGAATGAATGAAGCCTGGTGTCCTCAGCACTTAGGTGCTAAGTCCTCTTCACCGCTGCAGGACCAGCCTCTCTTTGCTCTAAAGATGCCCAGCCCTTGATACCTTGATGGCCCAATGCTTTCTACACTTCCACCTCCCGTCTCTGTGTTCTAAACCTGCCCTTGCTATTTTCAGCTTCCAAGCTATCTTCAGCTTTACTCTCCATTTCGTATTGGCATGTCATGAACTAGCCAGTCTGCAGTTTCACAGTGCCTGGCTAGAACACACCTGCCTGTTGACCAGTGCTTTACATCCCTTCAGCTGCAGTGTGGTCACACACAGCAGGTAAGGGATGAGGTTCTCCTGCCTTCCCTTGCCCAAGACTTATAGGTTTTTAATAGTTTGGAGGATGCCACCACCATGCACACGGAAAATCAGACTACTTTGTGCAATTCAGGAAGGCTACAGGCATCGGGGTGTGCTTGTTAAAGAGTTGGGTGTCCCAAGACTTCAGGAGCCAAGAAGACAGACAGAAGTGACGGTGTTTCCATATTTGCTGACTCAACACCAGTGCTGGCTGGGATGGGAATGGGAGCGAAGGTGGGAGTGAGGTGCCTCTCTCCTACCCTTCTCTCTCTTCCCGTAGGAAATTTGCATGTGAACCGGAGTTTGCTGAATGTGTGTGCACAATCTGAACTTCTTGGCTGTCTAGGTCTAGAGACAGATCTTCTTTCTTTTTTATATAAGCATAGCTTCACTGATTTCATGTGGCTACATCAATTTATTCCAGTCAAAGATCTAAACTGCTCTTTTCAGGTGTGATTATTTAAAATTAAGTGCTTTTAACTTTTCCTGTTGCCTAGATGAAAGAATTATAGAGCAGCAATCTCACAGTCAAAACATTTTTATTTGATTCTCTCTGCCAGAGAAAACCTTGTTCAGAAAATAGAAGTATAGTCCATGCCAAACACTTGAAGAAATATTTATTCCAGTCTTGCCTGCAGGAAAGCCTCTTGGAGATCTAGGGCAATTTTGATTATAGAGCTGAAACATTTAATGATACTCATCGAAGAGTTATTTTTTTGTCCTCTTCAGGAACTACAGGGGACTTTTTTTTACTTCCATGTGAAATTCATTCTCTCCCTACTACAAACTTATTTAATTGCAATTCAGACTACAAGCTCTTTTTTCCTGCTGTGTTTGTTCTGCTCTGGTGCCTGACAATCTCTTTTAAATTTAGGGACCTCTGAGACAGCTAGATCTGTAGGGAAAATCTGTCCATATAAGTATCTGGATCTAAAGCACTGCTTGTCATCTTGTCCAGTCTATTCAATAGTTTTAAAGAACTCCAAAAGGTGCCCAAGAAAAGAAAATTTGGGTAATCTATGTTTACATAGCTTCTAATAGGTTTTGCACTTCCAGTGAACATTCTTCACTAATTCTAAATTTTAATATTTCTAAACCACTAGCAAAAAGTCATCCCAAGCATTAGTTTTAATGCTATGAATACGGTTTATAATCACTCTAGCTAGCCTGATCTTTTTATTATTTAGTACTTCCCTCATGTTAGTGTCCTTTGCAAATGTTAGCAGTGACAAGTCAATGTTTTCTTCTAAATTGTTCATTAACTTAAAAAGTGAAGACAAGAAACAATCCATTAAAGAGCTTACAAGTAATGCCTACTTGATTTTCTGATTGTAGTTGTGTTTCAAGATAAACACATTAACAGGTGTGTAATTTGTTTAACATCTCTACTTCCCTACCGAAACCAAATCTTTTACAGGAAAACCACTGATATTTTGTTGAATTATTTTATTAAGACATAGCAAATATTAGCAGTCCAGAAATACACATAGCACATCTCCTAAAATGGATTTAAACTATTTAAGAAAACATTGAAGCAAATTATATTAGACTGGCTGATAAGTATACTGTTGCCACAGAGGATTTAAATAGAATTTCAGCATTTGATAGTTAGCTACCAGGATATGATAGCTGATGATCTAAATTGACTTTGTATTACCTTGAAAATTCTTTATCCTCAGACAACACCTCCCCAAAAAAACAGATTATTATTTAACATGTCATTTGTTTTGTAGCCAAAGTAGAGAAGTGGATGGAATTCTGCTAAAATATATGGACATAAATAATACTACAAGTTATAGAGCAAATCACATTTTCCACAGATAGATACACACATATTATACGCATATGTTCATATGGAAAATATATGTTTATTGGATGAAATTTTGGTCGGTAGCTTTCTGAATTTATTTTGTGTCTTCTAGGGCAGCTGCACAAGAAATGCCACAAAAGATCAGCTTTTCTCCATGCCATGCATTCTTTATCAGGGACTTGACCAAGTGTGATTGAGAGTGGAGAAAAAAAGAAAAACTACAGTAGCGTGCAAAGCATTTTATACTATCACAGCTGTATTCATGTGGTGATTCATTCTACTGCAGAAGTATACATTTGTTTCAAACTGATACAGCTGAAAAAGCATAAAACTCTTCTAATTTCCTTGTATGCAAAAACTTCAGTAATGGTATTAATGTTACAGAATTGAAATCTTACCATAAGAAACAAAATGGTGATACGGACGAGCTTTTTATGGTAATTTTTATGGGTCAGGTTTCATCACAGTTTGCCTTCCTTCTCTGCCTCTAGCCTTGTCCATCCTGGAACAGCAAGAAGAAATACAGCTGATTTTAAACTCTACTTCTGTAAAGTAACATCTGCATTACACTACACACAGTGATTAGTCTCAAAATGATGATAAATGTACACAGTCGTAGTCTAAAGTACATACAGGACTGAAACCATGTAAATGCAAAAGCTCTGCAGTGTTGAAGCTCATAATGATTGGAAATAAGTTATTTAGATCTCACTGTATATTTTACATGGCATCATTTTAATGTAAAACTTTATGTTGTCAGCAGCAACATTAAAAGAAAATCAGTTTTTCTAGAAAATAAATATACAGTATATGTGTCTCATCATCTTCCTTTCCTTGTGCTTCTCATCATCTTGTCCCACAACTCATGTCTGACCCTGTTTCCTGACTCTTGAACCACTGCTGGTGAACATCCAAGCAGCCTCATTCAATCACAAAATCTCTCCTAAACACCGTTTTTGTCTGTGAATATCAGTTTTCTCTGATTTTGGTATTAGTCCTACAGCATGCCGATGCCTCCCAAGCAATTATTTTTCTACTTCTCCTTTGTTGAAAACCCACTCAATTTATTTAATATTAAGAATTTTATAATAACCTATTTATGCAGTGCGGGAAGTATACATAGTACTTTAATAACAAAAGGCTAAAATCCACCATTAGTCATGTCAGATCCCCTCATGGGCACAATCTAATTGAAACTGATGGGAATATGAAAGGGAGGAAAATGCTGCTTCGTGAGAGAAATATTTGAACACTGGCTTTGACAAGACAGTGCACATCTTGCTCATGGACACTGGGTCTGTCTGTAAAATGGATGGAACCTCTGGGGTAACTTCAGGAGCATGGAGCTGTGCAAGGTAATAAAAAAAAAATATAACAGATTTAAGAGTGAAAAGTATTTCTAGCTTCCAACAGCCTACAGCATACATGAAGTACCAACTAGAAAACTTCATCTTGTTACGAGACCCTTGCTAAAGCTGAATTTGAGCTAGACTAGTACTGATTTTAATGGGCAGTTTAAGAAGTCTTTGGTGAAAGACAAGCATGAACATAAGGAATTATATAGTATTGCATGTGTTACAGTATGAAAATAATTATCTGACAGAATCACAAAATGTTAGTGATTGGAAGGGACCTCGAAAGATCATCTAGTTCAATCCCCCTGCTGGAGCAGGAACACCCAGATAAGGTTACACAGGAAGGTGTCCAGGTGGGTTTTGAATGTCTCCAGAGAAGGAGACTCCACAGCCCCCCTGGGCAGCCTGTTCCAGTGTCTGTCACCCTCACTGAGAAGAAGTTTCTTCTCAAATTTAAGTGGAACCTCCTGTGTTCCAGTTTGAACCCATTGCCCCTTGTCCTATCATTGGTTCTCACCGAGAAGAGCCTGGCTCCATACTCATGACACTCACCCTTTACTTATTTGTAAACATTAATATGTTCACCCCTCAGTCTCCTCTTCTCCAAGCTAAAGAGACCCAGCTCCCTCAGCCTTTCCTCATAAGGCAGATGCTCCACTCCCTTAATCATCTTTGTTGCCCTACGCTGGACTCTCTCCAGCAGTTCCCTGTCCTTCTTGAACTGAGGGGCCCAGAACTGGACATAATATTCCAGATGTGGTCTCACCAGGGCAGAGTAGAGGGGAAGGAGAACCTCTCTTGACCTTATGAATGGGTCCATTCATGAAGGATTTGTTACAAACATGAAAAACAAAAAAAGAAATTATGAATAATTTTTCTGGGTGAATGCATTTTGCACTTCCAGGGTTTTTTAATTTTATCTTGTTTACTCCCCTTTTCATATAATAATCTAATCCCAGGTCAACAAAAACCTTTGACCTTATGCTGTGTACAACAAAGCTCCTATCTGCTGGAGGGCTACGTATTATTAAAACAATACCAAACTAAATAGCTACAAACTAAATATCTGTTACTGTAAACATTCTCCGTTGCCATCATTAGCTAGAAAATTTTGGTAAGAAAGGGTTAAAAAAAAAATTACATCATCTGGTGGATCCAAGTGCAAAAACTCCAAAGGCCCATGTGGGTATTCAAAATGGCCTCAGATGCACTGCATACAGAGGCATATTTAGTTAGAGGGAAGTGTTATGCTGTCTCTATTCAGGGTGGTCTAGTTCTTCTAGATGCCTGAGTTCCTGATTAACCCAGTGCCAAAAGACTCTCTTCTCACAAGGAAACACAGGTATTTAGTAGAGCTGACACTTGTAGTGTTTCCTATATGTACATAGCTTTTTATTTTCTCACCATGTTCCAAGTATAAATCCAATTTTATTGTATTGTCTCATGCTTATGATGGTATTTCCTACAGTTAGACGAGGGATTGCATTTTATTGAAGTATTTTCCATTCTTGCAAGTGTAATAAAACACATAATACAGCAAGTGAAAGAAATACATGTAATTTAAGGGAATCTAATATTTTTTTCCAGCTTGCTTATTCAAAACAATCTAAGGCAAATTACAGAAGGCAAAATATATTAGAGAAGAAAAGGCAGGAGAATGATAAACCCACAGAATTCACCTTTAGACTGGTTGTACCAAACAGTGTCTCTGGACAGCCTGCTAGCTTTTTAATTAAGACAGACTCTAACATCTCACTCTCCATCTTGGAGGGGCTAACTTACAGAAAGAATTGGTACAGCTCCTGGGCTTTTACTTCTCTGTCACCTGTTCAGCACACTTCACAGGTGTTTAATGAACAGAAATTGCATTTAACTTTGCTTAAAAGAGTGGGGAGTTGTTTGTCTTGTGGTAGCTGGAGTTTCTGTGCTGAATATCCAAACAATATCTGAATATCTGTACAAAATAACTGTCTGCAATAATTTTTGTAAATGTGCTTGACTCTGGATCGTTCAAGGCTCTAAATACAAACTGCAGTTTGTCATGGCAAAATGCCTTAGCAATACCTTTCAAAGGACAAAAATCAGCTTATCACATATTTAAAAATATATGTTTAGATGCAGTGAGCATGAGTGTCCCACCTTTTTTCACTGTAGGACGCTTGTCTACAGCACACTGATATCACATCGAGGTGAGGATCTGAGACAACGTGCTCACGAATTGGTACGTCTTGGAGGTGAACTAGGACCTCAGATGGCTGGAGAATGAGTACTGGGAGTGCACGAGGGACTGACAACTGCTTGGGCACATCTTCAGTCAGTTTTAGGATCTTACAGAGTGTCTTGCTTGACCTGATAGATGCTCCAGCTACCCCTGCACACTGAAAATGATATTAGCTGAAACTGTTTC
Organism: Nesoenas mayeri; assembly: GCF_963082525.1. Lineage (NCBI taxonomy): Eukaryota > Metazoa > Chordata > Aves > Columbiformes > Columbidae > Nesoenas > Nesoenas mayeri. Next base: position 67,218,982 of record NC_137540.1, on the reverse strand, counting down.
AGGAGAGTACCAGACCCTGCCTATTGTTGACAGACCAAACCTCCATACTCCTCCAAGCATTCACAGTCATTGGATTAGAAAAATTAAAAGGATACATTTTATTTATTTCCTTAAGCATTAGACCATTAATTTGTCTAATCCCTTTTGAAGCTGCTGATGTCTTTTGCCACCAAGCCTTCTGTAAATATAAACAAGCTCCAGAAGTTTCTGACCTACTGTATAAACAGTTCTTTATGTGTTTGACGTTCAACTAGTTTTAACCGGACTACTGCAGGAGTTCGTACATCAATCACTGTATCAATTGCTTTCATGATTTTGTAAATCTTAACAATATTTGCTTCAGAATTGTACTCTGAAACTGAACAACCCAACTTTCTTAGTTGTTCCTCGTACAATTTATTTTCTTTGAAAGTTTTGCTTGCTACCCTATGTACCTGTTCTATTATCACTAGTACAACCTGTGGTAGGGCAACCAAAAGTACACATAATACTCATGATATCATTACAGCAAGTTTTATTCTCAATACCATCCTGGGTGATGCCCAACACTTTTTTGGGGGCATTTTTCCACCACTGCACAATGACTCTATGATTTCAGAGAGCCGCCAATGATGATTCCATAATACTTTTCCTAAATTACCATTGCCAGTTCAAAGCTCAGCATAATGAAGGCATCATTTTGATTTTCCCTACACACTTTACCTTAGAGTCTTGTCACTTAAGCCCAGCCAGCAACTAAGCAGCACATAGTCTCTCACTTGCTTCCCCCCTCAGTGGGTAAAAGTGAGAAAACTCATGGGTTGAGATAAGAACAGTTTAATAATTGAAATACAATAAAATAATAATTAAAAATACTAGTAATAATAACTTGCAACGAAAAGGAAAATAAGAGAGAAATAAAACTCAAGAGAGACAACTGACACAAATTAATATCAATTACTCACCAGCAACCAAGTGATGCTCAGCCAGTCCCTGAGCAGCAGGTCCCCCCAACCAGTCTTCCCCCCATTTTTATTACTAAGAATGATGGCATATTGTGTGGAATATCCCTTTGGTCAGTTGGGGTCAACTGTCCTGGCTGTGTGTCCTCCCAGTTCCCTGTGCACCCCCAGCCTCCTTGCTGGTGGGGTGGTGCGAGCAACAGAAAGGCCCTGAATCTGTGTTACACAGATTCAGATGTTACATGCGCTGTTCAGCAACAATTAAAACATCCCTGTATTATCAACACTATTTCCAGCACAAATCCAAAACATAACCCCATACTAGTAACTATGAAGAAAATTAACTCTACCCCAGCATGGTAATCTGTAATGAAACTCACCTGCCACCTTATTACTCACTCGCTCACTTTTGTGAGGTTCTTCTGGACTTACTTGCTATCAACATAAAACGTACTACTCAGAAGAGCTTTGTACCACCTTCAAGTTTGGATATTTCACTGTGCATACTTTGCTGCTACTCAGCAGTGAATATGTTTGTGGTGACACATGTCCCTTCTTTTCCCGTGCATCAGAGAATATGAATATGTTGCTTTCCTAGCTCCATTTTTGGGCTCACATGTTAGTGTGGGCCAACATCTAGAGAGACATGCACACTGCGTAGCTGTTGTGGTTACTCTCTTCCTTCATCGGCCCACAGAGCATATGCAACTGCATGTGGCACATGGAGTTGAGGAGCCAGAGAGATAAACCACCACTGATTCAGAAGTTACTTATGCAACAGTGGGAACAAGCTGATCATGTTTCTGGGGAAGCATAAGGGAATAATAAGGACCCCAGACACCCCTTATCTCCTAATCTCCATTTCTGGGTCATTTCGTTTTTCAATAATGTGCATTTGTCAAATTTTTTTCTCACTCCAAGAAAAAGAAAAACCAAAACTCTTTGCCAGCTTGTCTTCAAGGTGATTTGGCTTATCACTCATTGCAGAGCTTTCTTTTCCCATTGTGTTAATTTAGTAGGTCATGTCGGCCACTATTTGGGCTGCAATACATTACCAGGAAAGGAGAATGTGCCTTAGAACATGACCTGATTTGTAAAATTTTCTTGGGAGTTGGAAAATTGTATTCCCTTGCAGTTTGTTCACTTTTTTCTGAAACTCTGTATTCCTGCTTCCTTTTAATCCTGAGTAGAGGACATGTAAATATATTTCTCAGTAAGTCAGCGATGAGCTGCCAGCTTTGTTGGCAGTGAGAGAAAGGATTTGGGATGTGGGACAAGAAGAATGGAAGAAAAAGAAGGCTTTCCTGAGTGCAGACAAAACCTATTTTAAGTCAACTATGCGAAGAGTTGGAAAGGTTCAAAGAAAATTACAAACCAAAAGCAAGAAGATATTTACGGTCTTAGTACAACTAGAAGACAGTTGCTTGTCTGTAGATACGTTGCATCTCTCCTGCTCCTCTATTCATCTCCTCCAAACAACTTTTTGTTTTGTGCTGCTATAACTCACCTTCCTGCAGATTTCAGAATGAGCCTGTTCTGCCACTCTGATTACTTAGCACACAGAAAACAAAGATGTAATGCAGCTAATTTTTGAAGTCAAATCACAAAGATCAGAGCAGCAGGTAGAAAGACAGTAGCACTAGGACTAAGTTTGCCATACTCTAGTGAGGGGTCAGACTTAGAATCAAAGTCAAAGCAGTCACCACTAGGTAAGTGTCCTGGTTTTGTTAAAAACAAGTTTCTCTTTCAGTGAATTTTGCCTGTCAGCTAAAGCCTTCATATTAACTGCATTTTCCTGGAGAACCAGACACATGTTTTGGTAAACCTAGCTATGGAATGTAAACTTATTGATAAGCATGGATGGACATCTCGCGAGAGGGGTGATGAGAAACAAGTGACCAAGAAACGGACCAACTGTGTATAACATTCCATTCACGCGAATGCTTCATATAAAATGGGAGATCACGAGGACCTCACTCTCTTGTTCTTATGGCCGACATTAGGAGAGGACCTTGCTAGTCGTCCCTGCGAACTGAGGCCTAGTGAGACACTGAATCCAGCTCTGGTTGGCTGTGGAGTCTAATCCAGGACTTTGGGTGCTGGCTCTGCAGTTGCTGGGACTTTCAAGATTGGTTTTGTATATTTTGTATTATTTTCTCTATTCTTATTAGTAGTATTAGTAAAACATCTTTAATTTTTTCCAACTCTCTTCTCTCTGCTCTTCTTTTCCTCCCAATCGCCTCTCCTGAGTGGAAAGGGGGGAGAGGGAGGGGCAAAAGGGGGAAGTGGGGGGGGAAGAGGGGGTTAACAATACATCTGCCAGGGTTTTATTGTCACCCCGCAATCTTAACCCTCGACAGTAAGAGTACGCTCATTACAATTACTACAGAGCTCCTAGAAACTAGTAAGTAAATTGTTACCTTTTTTTTATTTATCTGTCAAAGCACACTGAAGATATTATTAAACAAGAAACATTTACAGTGTACACTGGGTATTTTCTCCATGTAAGCCAGAGGTTCACTAGGTAAGACCTCAGCTTTACAAAATTGGTTTGTACATACTTATTTATATATTAGTTATTTTCCCCCTTTTTGTAGTTCTGTGCTACTGAAAATGCATGAAATTGAACATAAGTTTTTGCCTTTTAGGATCTGATATTGCAACCATAATTTCAGATGAACAGTTGATATTAGATTTCCAAAACAGCATGTCTATCAGCATGCTATTTGGGGTATATTCTAAAAAAAGAAGGCAAATGGAATTAACTGTCACTGGAGACAAAGTAAATTAACTGTCTCTATTAGCAAGATCAAAGTGTTAAGATTTTTTACATAAGAAGCAAAAGACTATGATCCTTTCCATTTAGCTCTGCACACATAATTGATGCACCTGCAGCAGATGTCTGATTGCTTTAGGTTCCTTCCATTGACCAAGGTACTTTGAAGCTCCAGTTTAGGTATGAGGTGGGCTGTGTCACTCTCTATAAGTGACTAAGCTCCTAATTGAGGCCTAATGAATCTGGGCTTTTGCAAAGAGAGATACTTCTAAGAGGAAATAAAACAATAAAACAAACAAACAAACAAAAAAACCAACACCAACAAAAAAAAACCACAAACAAACAAAAACACAAACAAAATCCCCTCAAACAGAACAAAACAAAACAACAAAAAACCCCACCTGCTTTAAGTTCCTAAGTACATCATGAAAATCACAATCATAACACACACTATGCTTCCAAATTAAAATGAGACATTAATCAAGTTAAGTGATAGACTGAAAAATACCACTTTTTTGAAATAAATGGTGAAAATATGAGTTTCATAGCCTAAGAAACTGAAAGAGATTTAGGTACGTGATGATACAAATAGCTGCACAGAAAGCTATAAGTTATTAAGTACATCTTAGATAAAAGTAAGTTGGTCTGTCTTGAACTGAAAAGTATTTGTATGAACAACAGAAATCTTCAAAGGGAGCAAAAGCACACCACCTATCTGAGTTGTGCAACTCCCTGCTCAGTGGAAATCAGATCCTTATGGAGGGCAAGACAGAGCCCTGAGTCTCAAGCCAGAGATCTGCTTCATTCATTGACTGTCTGGTTGAATAAGTCCCTGGACATAACTGCAGGATGTGGATTTCTATAGTCTAGCTCAAAAGGGACAGCAAGAAAGCACATGAGTCTATCCCAGAGCTACAGGCACAGTGTACCAATGTAATTATTAACTGATATCTTCAATAAATTTTTCTGGTTGCTGTGGGTTACCACTTGTCAGTTGGCAATTTTATCAGCCAGGGAATAGAAAAAGAGCCCCAAGCTTCAATCCTTTTAACGCTCTTTTCTTTCAAGCCTTGTTTTTATTATCCACTAGATGACCATAAACCAACTGACAACCCTTGAACAACGACACTGACAGTTTTGTGGCTTTTTAGCACAAAGAAGAAAACACTCTGTTCTGCTTCTCCTATTTCCCGTGTGTGACCAAGCAGGTCCTGTTAATTCTCGTCATGTTGCAACTTCCATCTTTGCCCAGTTGCCTCACTGAATCTGAAATCTCCCTGTTTCATCCTAGGAAGCACAGTCAATGCCCCTGTTTCCCATAGCCTTTGATGAATGTTTGATAAGAACATGTCTAAACCAAATCCTCTTGAAGGTAGATCATGGTCTTGGCTCACAATGCAAAAGCCAATGAGACAAACTCCACAGAAAGTACTGCCCTTGCATATAAACTTCTGTATGCTTCCTGTCATGTCTTTTTGCCTGATTTTTCTGCCTTCCTGGCTGATTTTCTTTTTTAATTGTACTTTACTGAGTCTCAGCTTGCCCTCTGACCATGTGATTTCCTTTACTGTTTCACTTGACACTTGAGTGATATGCAGCTTGTTGTTACTGCTCAGTTCATTTCCATGCTCTATGAGCAATCACAGCATCTTTTAGAAAACACTGAGCAGCTGCTCAAAGGTTCATTTCAGATCTTTTTAATATTTCCTTTTTCTGACCGCTTAGTGCACTGAACTGTCCCAGTTCTTTTTGTCCCACAGAAAAATCTGTTTTGGCAAATTTTGCTCAGATATTTGGGAAGGGGAACTGAAAATAAATGGAAAAAGGGGGCTGCCCCCATTAAAACTGTTAATAGAGAGACCCGGACCTCTGGATCTTTCCGAAGTAGTGACACAAAAATATTAACAAAAAAACAGTAGCAGAATTTTAGCTCACTATGTGTTCCTGCCACTGAAAGGATCAGAAATACTAGCTGTAAATGTGAAATCATTGCCTTAACTATTCCCACATTCATTCTATCACAAAACTGAAGAAGGATCCAGAAGTCATCATGCCTATTCCTTAGGACTTCAGTGTCTTCTGTGATTACATAGATTATACAAATAATAGATATACTAAATGATAGTGAAAAAATTTCACCTTTGGGTCTAACTATCACCACACAACCTTCCATTACCCTGAAGCATTTGTATTCATCAGGAAATTTATAAGTATCTGTAATTGCAAGAAACATCTCAAGTCTTTCAGAATGAAAGTGAGAACCAGCTGTAATTCCTGATTGCGGTTATGAGTACTCAACCTCTTTACCTGGGTGACAGTTTCAATAAAAACTGCTAACAGTTCTCTGATTTAAGCATTCTTCAACATCCTTTGAGTCCCATTATATTTTTTTCAAGAATCACAATTCACAGTATGAGAAAAAATAAAGGAAATCAGTTTTTTAAATATCCAGTGTAAATCAAACTCATCTCTTAATCATGGACCAGTCACTACAAAAACTCACAGTGTAAAACCACTAAATGTAAGAGAACCTGAAAGGACAATTCTGTAGTCTGTAATGTACCTATTAGTAGCAGCTTAGTTTTGTAAGCTCATATTTTCCTAAATCAGAACTTCTGTCTTACCTTTCCTTGGAACTCAACTATCATTTTCTATTCTATATTTCAGGAAGCTGGCCAGTCACAGAAATATTGTGCTATGAGCCTAAGGAAAATAACCATTTATTTGGGTGTCTGTGTGATCTAACTACAGTCACCTAAACCACTCTTTGCATCAGTCCTTGAGGGCTGCTCTCTCACTCTGCATATGGGCAGACAGACCAAGAAACATCTCTGTTACTATAGAGATCCAAAAATGTCACTGTGCGCAAGTGGGACATGAGTGAATGCCGACTCCTCGTGTCTCCATAGTAACACCCCCATCTTTCCCTCCAACGGTTGTCCCTCGAGGAGAATAGTCAAAGGAGCTCAGTGTTGGCAGTAGCTTCTGAATTCTGCCAGGCTATCTGAGATGAGTCAATTAAGTATCTATGAAGCATCATACAAAGAGAGCTGACAGGTGATGCTTGAGGAGGAGACATTTTTGTTCACCAAAGAAGCACGAAAAGAGTGTGAAGAAGACTTTTATTGTAGCCTTAATCAGTCAGTTTTTGTAAAGTAAATTGATTAAGTATTTGAGGTCAGAAATAGTTGATGGAAAAAATGATGCATGTGGTCTTGCCATTTGTCTGATTACAAGACTGCAGTGATATCAAGGCTGTGTAGGATGGTGGAAGAGCCTTTTACAAGTGTGTAGAACTAGCCTAGTTCTACTCTACCCGCTTAGATTACATGGCAAGAGAAAAATGTAATTTCTGATACACAATTTCATTTTATTTTTTTTAACAAAATTAGATACTAAATGAGCTGTTGTTTGGGATGTTCTCTGAGGGTCAAGTCTCAATGAGAAGAATGAGATGAGATAGCAGCACTCTTCGGCGCTGTTCATGCATTGACTTCACCTCACTCTTGTTAAGGCAGAAGTCTCGACTCCAGGTGGACAAGTGATTTCCAATGCCACTGGTAGAGTTTGAATCAGGCTTTGTTATCAACAAATGATTTTTAAAAAGAATTCTTGTTAAGACATCGTTAGTGTGGATCCCAGTGAAAAATATGTGCCAAAGTGTGACTGTGTAATCCATTTATTTATTCTCATGATGTTTGTCAGAAAAATACTTCTTCCCACATTGTCATTGCCAGTGATAGACTCAAGTTGACAATGTTTGCTACATGCACTCACAGCTTCCTCAGTTTCTAATATATGTGATCCGAGGCTGACAAGTTAATTTGCATTCATTTAAGTAATATGCAAAAGTTATTGTACTGTAAGATCTAGGATTTGGTATTCATATTATTGTACAGAAAGGTTTATTCTTTAGATAAACCTGTGTGCATGAACCAGAAGGAAATCTTGAGGTATGCTTTAGAATAGGCTTTTTGATGGTGTTTTGTTTGGTTGTTTGGTTGGTTTGTTTTTGTGGGTTTTCTTTCTTTGTTTGTTTTGTTTCTGTTTTTGTTTTAATTCCCTTTCAGAATAGTTACTTAATAATCCCATAAATCCCATGGAGGAAATGGTTGGGGTTTTGTAAACGTATTTATTTGTGTTAGGAAGTGATGGAGTCTGATTTGCCTGTTACGCAGAGGATGTTCCTTTCCTAGAGTCCCTCATGCCTATCAGAAAATGCATTAAATGTGTTTGCTCCAACATAATGGGGCTTTTCACGTGCAGATCTGCAATGAGTGAGAAGAGACACCTGTTTTTCTTCTCACTGTAGATTCATTCTCTTTAACTCTGAAAGTCTTGCCCTGATGATACACTTAAGGGTCCTTCTCCTTATGGCATATTCCTTATCTTGTTGAGTCTCCTCTTTCTTCAATACCTATTCTTTGGGAGATGGCTTAAAGGATGTGTCATGAATGACAAAACTCTAGAAAAGATGTTCCTCTTACACAGGGAACACAGCTACAATGGGATTATGTACTCTGATATTGTTGTAACAGTCTCAGCACTGTCCTGCAGCGGTGGTGTTAAATGACCTCATGGGAATTCCATTGGTGGATGAAGGCAACCAAGCATGGGCTCTGCAACAGCAAAAGCCACATCAGGAACAGCCACAGACAGTGGGAGGGGGTCACCGCTGTCTGGGAGGCCCTGACCAGAAGTTGCAGAGTAATTGGTAAGAGAACATAGCAGGTGAGACCAGGAGTCAGACGTTAGGGATTTCAGATGTTCCCTAGCACTGATAGGCTCCTCTCTGCCCTGTTCCTATGGGTGTTCACTTCCATCCTCTGTCTTCCAAGTTTCAGTCTTTCCCCTTTGGAAAAGTGCTCCTCCACAGTCCTACCTTTCTTTTCCATAAGGTAAATCCCTCCTTAGACCCTTTTGCATACCCTCTCTCTGCCTTCTCCCCCAAAGAGTCTCAAACAGTTGAATTGTTGTAGCATTCCTTAACTCTGCTTGTGGTTGGCTTTTCTCTCATCGCCCATCTGAACGATTTTAAGTGAAAATTCTCCGGGGCAGTGAACACCTTTGGTTTGTGTTCATAAAGCACTCTGGGGACCTGTTCTTGGAGAGTATTAGACACACTGCTAATGATGTAAGCAAAGGAACAGGTTTGCTTTACTGCTGGAAGGCAAACGACAGACAGTTCACCCTTTTGATGCTGGTATTGCTGCCACAATCACATTTACTCTTGAAAAACAAAGAAATAGAGCAAAGATCAAAGTTACATCTTGAGTCTGGACTCCTTTTTATGTCAGGAAAGCTAAGTCTTTTAGGGGAAGGTTGTGTCAGGGAAGATTGTTCCAGTAAGGTGTAATAATAGAGTAATAGAATAATTATGTTAATGTGCTGAGCAGATTTGTGAAGGAATTTAACAATAAGTGCTGATTTTTGTTCAGGTATGTGTGTCTCTCTCTTGCTCTTGGAAATTAAGCAGAGTTGTGCTTCAGCATCTGAGGGCAGATTTGGAAAACTCATTTATACAGAAATAAAACTATTATGCATCTTTTTTTCACCAGTTTCATACTGTGTTTCTTGTTACTAAGATGGGATAACTTGACAATGTAGCAGAGAAATTAGTGCTGCTTTAGAGTATTATTGAGTGTAATGTTCTGGAAGTGTAGAGAAGTTATAATTCCCTAAATAATACCAAATAGATTTGTTAATGTCTAAATCAAGGCTAAGAATAAAAGCCTTCCAGTCATGATCTTAATTTGATGTATTTGGAAACCAAGAGAAGCTCTTGAGTAGTCTCATGTTCCCTATGGATTAGCATATGTAGATAGTTTGCTAGAAAATTCAAACTTTAATGTAAGCTGTGTACTGTCGTGTTGTCATATACTGGTCATAAAGGACAGGATTATGAGAGAAAAGGAATAAGCATATGAAAATAAGCTAAGAGCTTGTTTCAAACATTTTTTTTTTTCTTCAGCATTAGTACAAAAAAATCCCCAACTAACCAACAACAACAAAAAAAAACCCAACCAAAGCAGCTTACTTAATTTAAAGGAAAGAGATGAGATCTTATTTGTCACTCTATAGAACTGCAATTCTTAGAACTAGATCTCAGCTACTCCAATATCATTGCTGTCATGTCACCTTTGGAAGAATGAGATGAATTCTGTACTGTACAGGCTTTCAACAAACTATGGGTCTGAATTTTTTAGTTCTAGGTGCTTTGAAGTATGTACTTTCATTGAATATTATTCTCTTATATTTTTTTCCCCTGCGTATTTCATCCGTGCATTTTCCAATGTTTTAATAGTCTATCCAGACCATGATAATTGTCATTGAAAACCAGTCAGAAGAAAACATTCTATGCTACAAAGCAGGAACTTTTTTACAAGCAGCTGTTGAACAATAGAACTTCTACTGTGGCGAGTTGAGAGCTAGATTACATTTCTTTCAGTTTAAAGAAAAAATAAGGTAGTTTTGTTGGTTTCACTGTTGTGAAATATTGTAGGAGGAAAATTAACCTCCCACCACACCTCCGTTTCTTATTTTCTTGAACTTTCTAGGCCTGATTCACCGGTGTATGACTTCAGTTCTAAGCAATGTTACAATAGGTATGCACAGGAAGAAATGCAGCTGGAGTAGCACCATGAAGAATCAGACCTATTATCTTGGCAAGTGACTAATCTCACGCTCCATAGCACAGCCTTTAAAATAACATCACACTTTTTATTCAGGAAGTAACTTTCTGCTTCAACAGAAGCGCTATTTACTTGCACCCATAAGTTGTCTGCGTTTTCTGAGACAGCTATACTGAGATTTATTTAAAAAATAAAACGGGTCTTAGAACTAGACAAATACCAGAGGTAACAAGTTTACCCCTGGTAAAAGTTGGATATTTTACAGACTAAATGAGAATGGAATGGATATTGGGCATTAGCAATGATCTGTGACTAGGACCAAAAATGTACTGCCCAAAATATTGTGAAGAAGGGCTATCTGCAGTGTTTCCAGATGGAATGCAGCAACAGGAACCTTGTGAAATTCAGTAGATAGAGATGCAAAGTCCTACCCTTTGAAAGGAGAACATGACTGGTGGAGAGCAACTCTGCTGTAGACGAGTCCTGGTGAGCAGCAAGCTGAGCATGAACCAGCCCTGGCAGCAAAGGTGCCACCAGCACCTGGGCTGTATGAACAGAAGCAGAGCCTGCAGATTGAGGGAAGTGAACAGCCCTTTCCACACAGCACTTGTTAGAGCATGCTGCATCCAGCTTTGGCAGCCCAGAACAAGACATCCATAGGGAAGTGATTGTCCCATTTTACTCGGCAATGGTGAGGCTGCACATCGAATACTGTGTTCAGGTTTGGGCCCCTCACTATAGGAAAGACACTGATGTGCTGGAGAGAGTTCAGAGAGGGGTAACAAGCCTGGTGAGGGTTCTGGAGCAAAAGTGTGATGAGGAACAGCTGAGGGAACTGGGGCTGTTCAGCCTGGAGAAAAGGAGGGTGAAGGGAGACCTTATCGCTGTCTGCAACTACCTGAAAGGAGGTTGTAGCATGGGGGGTGTTGGTCTCTTCTCCCGAGTAGTAAGTGATAGAACAAGAGGAAATGGCCTCAAGTTATACCAGGGAAGGTTCAGATTGGATTTTAGGAAAAATTTCTTCACAGAAAGGAGTGTCAGGCATTGGAACAGGTTGCCCAGGGCAGTGGTGGAGTCACCCTCCCTGGAGGTGTTTAAAACGCATTTAGACGAGGCCTTTAGGGACATGGTTTAGTACTAGAGTTAGGTTATGTTTGGACTCAATCTTAAAGATCTATTCTAAGCAAAATTATTCTATCATTCTATAAAATGCAGTGAGTTCAGTGGGGGACCCTCAAGATGGCAAAGGTGCTGAAGCACCAGCCCTGTAAAAAGAGGCTGAGGGACCTGGGCTTGTTCAGGTCCCAGAAGAGAGACCTTCGGGGGATCTAGCAGCAGCCAACCTACATCTATAAGGAAGAGCAGACAACTGAGGCAAGGTCTTCACAGTGGTGCATCATGGGAGGATGAGAGACTATGGGATTAGGGTAAAACAGGGGAAGTTCATATTTGGCATAAGGAAAAAGCTTTTCCCCTTGGGGACAGTGAATAGTGGGAGAGGTTGCCCAAGCTCTGACTGAACAAAGCCCTCAGCAGCCTGGGCTGACCTCAGAACTGATCCAACCTTGAGCAGGAGGTTGGACTAGAAAGCTCCGGAGGTGTCTCCTAACCTAAAGGACATATCCTTTCATTCTACTGGACTGACAGTGGTCAAGAGCAAAGAGGAACTGTGTTGACAGTTCTAGAGGTGTTGAGATATCACTTCCGGTGTGAGAACAAAATAATCTCCTGTTTGAACACAAAATCCTTTTTTATTTCCCCTTCCCCTCCTCCCCCCCCATTTAAATTTTTCAGCCATTGTTTGTGATTATAACACTATTTAGGGTGCATGGCAATTCACAAAATTGAAATCGGAAGTATTTGAATAGCATCAGCACTTGACTGAATCAAAGTATGGGTCAGTATCTTATTTCTGATTCATCACCCTATTGAGTTATTGCCATTTCTAGGAAATGTTCTAGGAAAGAAAGCAATCAAATTCTGTTGCTTAAGAGAATCTGTTCCTGGTTTGTAAGTATATGCATTAGTTTATGAACTTTCTCTGTCCAGATGGATTTTTTCACTTACTTGCACACTTACAGAGGGTGGAAACAAAAATCACTGTTCTACATGTACTAACAAAGGTAGTTCAACTTATATTGGTAAGAGGCATCTGGCTTCTTCACTGCAGAACAAGTAAGCTAACTTGTTGGACAAGAATCAGTGTCATTGTTGGCTTTCTTTTTATGCTTATATGACCAAATAGTTTCATCTCCTAACAGAACAAACAGCTGTAAAACTAGATAGATCACATCTTACACTTAAATGAAAAAAATAGTTGCCATTTTTTAGAGAGTGAATAGCTGTAAAAATACTGCAGATTGAATTTATTTTTTTTCCACCCTTTCCCAAATGAGAGTCATTTTCTAGTGTTATCATAGCTTAAACAGAGGTTCGGAAGAGGGGGAGAACACATTACTGCAGTCACTGTGGTGGTTTTGGTACAGACCTGGGACTTGCTGGAGCCTTTCCCATCTTGCCTGTGTTAGCATTCAGTTTTGTGCAAACTGTGTGATCATGGAGGTTAGGTGACAACTTTTTAGAAGGAAATAGCTTTGCTCCTCAGGAACTTATTGCTCAGGAGAGGGATAGGAAATACTGGGTTGTAATTCTTTATAATTCCTACTGATTCCTACCAGTTCCCTGGACAGTCAGTGGAGGAGAGCAATGGTTATTTTAGGGAAAATATTAGTGCTGCTCCTGGGCTTCAGAAATATCCTAGCCACACTTTCCATTGCCTTTAAGGGGAACCTCAGTTCTTATTTTAGAAGAAATATATTAACTACTTCCTCTTACTTCTTTCCTATCTCCTCCTTCAAGGCTAGTTTTGTGCTTTAAGAAACTCTGGATCTCACCAATACTGCTTTTATTCTAAAAATTATTCTTTAATGACATCTGGAGTCTTATTTAGATCATTTTAGTGATAGGATTTTCTAATTGTTACCTCAAAACATTATTGAAGTAGAATCAGGCTTTGCCAGCTCTTACATTGCATCATTAAGCCTTTGCTGAACAGCCACTCAAGGGAATGTCAGAAATTGGTGGCTTAGCAGAGACAGGCTTTAACAAAAGGTCAGACAAACTCATAGTGGAATCTTGAATATATTTTCAAGTGGATACATAAGAGTTTTCCTGGGCATAGGGTCATGAAAGGACATTTAGGAACAAAGAGTTCTTGATGAGGATTTATTCTATTTAGCTGTGGGTTTTGAACAGCCAAACATTTAGCTTGACCCCAGAGAAATGCTATGGACTGTTGAGCATCCCAAGTCGAACAGCACAATGGAAAGAAAAACCTGGCTCAAGATTTACTTACAGAGCATCATGCTCTTAGAGAAGTCACAAACAACAAAAATGAGATGGGCAAGTTCAGACAAAAAGATTGTAAGGAATGCTGAAAAGACCCTAAGGTTAATGGTAAATAACCTCAAAATGCTCTTCTACTGAGATTTTTGGGGAATGAAAGTTAAAAAAATGTTAGGAGGAACAAGAAAATGATCTTTCCTTCATTTCTACAGAATAGTTTTTCCAGGTCTTCAGCCCAGACACAAAAGTAATTTTGTAAAGTTGCTCAAAGAGAATTACCAGACAGAGATAAAGTCTGGAGGATACTCCAGTCTGAGACTGCTGGAGAGGGGAATCTTCAAAAGGGAAAAAAGTCAAAGCAAATCACATGAAAATCTAGTGAAGGTACCAGTCTCAACTCAGAGATGCTACACAACAGTAATATAGCAGGATTCAGTATCCTGATCATACATGTGAGGATTTCCGTTTGCACTTTATAAAGTAAATATTTGAAAACCTTCCTGTAAATCTGATTTCAATCCAGTAACCAAATTAGCTAAATCTTTTGCTCAAGATTGAATTTCTTTCAAAAAATATATTCTTGGTATATTAAGTATTTATAAGCTGTGCTTGCTGTACAAACTATCAGTGGAATTCAATGACCTGTTTTATGTAGAAGGTCAGTCGAATGATCATTTTTGGCTCCCTGATTTTAAAATTAGGTATCCTATTTAGGATAGAAAAGATTTGACATTCTTCTTTTACTCACGCACTTAAATGAATTCAGTTCTTAGGAGTACCTGTATTTGAAAAAGTCCTTTGTCACAGGTTTATTTTTCTGTGCAAATATGCCACCGATTTTGTAACATTTCTGCAGCTGGAGTAGCATCTGAGATTCCTCTTTGCTCAGCAATCCATACTTTCAGGACCACACAGCCAGCTGGGATTGCAGGCAGGATTAGCTGCATGCTGACTAGCTTGTGGAGCAACATATATTGTATTATTTACCTTTATTTTAAAATTAGTATTTATAATCTAGCCATTGAAATGCGAAGGAAACTACAGGATTTTGTTTATTTCTAGCAATAAAAATACAACTGGGCTATTTTTTAAAACATCAGCAACCTATAAAAATCAAAATTAGAAAGTCAAATAAGGCTAATTTCCCATTCCATGGAGTTTATCAAAGGCTTATAGCTGTAATCAGTGGCTGAAACAGGCTGGTAAAAGCTGATTTGCCATCTGAGCACTTCAAATAAGTACCTTGGTGCTTGCTGTGGAGAAGTGGAACAGAACAGATTTACCATAACTTCAAAATTTCATTTGGATACTTCTTCATCCCCTTCTGACCATTAGTGCAGAAATGAATATATTTTAAAGGGTCATTTTCTACAGCATTTTTCTGTGGAAAAGGTTATTTAGCATAACAAGAATGACAGAAGCTGGCCTGCTACTATGTTGAAAAAAAATGTTATGTAAGACTCTGAGCTAATTTTCTTTAACACAATTGTCACTGATTGCAGTGAAATTACTCCTACCTTGCAGTTATAGTCTGAATCTTTGTCTTTATTCCTGACAGTGGACACATTTTAGCCTTAGGTTTGCAAGATAACTCTAAATATCTGTCTCTGCTGATAAACCTTGGACTTCATCAGGAACAGCAAAAGCAGAGTTTTCCAGCTGAAATCCATTGTGTACAATGGATTTTGTGCAATGGATTTCACATCTGATGGATGTAAAATGATGTTAATTCTAATTGCAATACCATGAAAGGGTTTTAACCTTTTCCTCTAAATGTACTTTCATATAACATTTGTCAATGCAGAGACACTGAAGAAAATTTCAGGCAATGTCATTAATTGATCCAACAGTAACTAGAAAACCAGCAATCATCAATATGTTGTAAGAAGAGTGAGGAAAACTTGCAACAATTTTTGAATATATATCAGAACACATTGATAGCATTAAAGACCATTTAGTACTATGCCACTAGAAATATGAAACATTTTTAGTAGTGAGGGTGAATACTCATTGGGACAATTTACTGGGTGTACACTGGATTCTCTACCCCTCACAGCCTTTAATCGAGGCTAGATACCTCTTCTTAAGAGTTTGGGGCTTGATAAAGGTGCTTGTGATTGAGATTCTGTGTCCTTTATGACAAAGGGGATCAGAGTGGATTATTGTGCTGACCTCAGCTATTCCTAAAATATCTTTGGGTTCTCCACATCTAAGTTACCTTCAGCACTGTAAATTAAAAGCTATATATTTCATGGATCTATGGCAGCACGGAACTATTTTGTAAACTTACTTCAGAGGAAAATACAGTATTCTTTGTAGAAAGCTCAGTGAAATATTGCAGATGGAAGAATAATTTCCATTCACATCCTCAACTCTGTTTAGAAAGTTTTACACTGATACAGCAGCAGAATATGAGTGGGGGGGCGGGGAAGGAAAGCTCACAGGATCACACCAAATGCTTCTGATTCAAAAGATAAAAGAAAATACAATGAACACTAGAAAATACGAATTTAAAGACTCAAATTAGAACTGCAAACAGATTCTTTCTTTCCAAATGTCCACTCACAGCATCTGTTAAAGAAGTCCAAATAAAATGTACATGGCACAGCCTCTGTCAGATACCATGGACTCTAGGAACTCTAGGACCATAGTACTCCAGGAATCAGCTAGATGGGGCAACATTTTCTTATTCAAAGTAAATATGAATATTTGCTTGGTCTATTTAATTGCATTTAAGGGAAACGCATAAGGAAGCCTTTGTGCAGAAGGATGCAAAAGGGTACACTCCAATGTGGCTGTTAAACAGAGAGCCAGGCTATGTCGGCTGCACCCAGACTGCAGGGAAGGAGTGCTCTAAGACCCTCCTAACAATATGTCTCTCTCCAGTCATCTCACCTGGGCCCCTTTCAGCCCTATCCCCTGGTGTTGCCCCAGTTTCTGTCCCAGAAAAGTCGGTGCTGGTTGGGACAGGGCTGTATGCAAGTCTCATCCGGGTGCTGGGATCTCTCAGGACACAGAGATAAGAAACATAGGTACAGAAGTTCAATAAAGAACAATCTAGTAAGTTCAGGAGGAGACATGCATGCCTAAGCACTTTTAAAGATTTGGGTTTTTTAATTTGAAAACAAAATAAATGGGAGGAAGGCGGGGGGGGGGGGGGGGGGGGGGGAGGGGGGCAACAAGGGAGAGCATGATTGGCAGAATAATTTACCCTCACAGGTTGTATCGCTGGTCAGTCTTTCATCCCCTACCTTCAAGGGGAGTCTGCACTCACATCTGAAGCCAGAGGCAAAGACCATTTTTTATTCTGTTTCTTCCAGGTTCTGCTAAGATTTCCTTGCACTCTCTGCTGACATGGAACAGTCCACAGAACCACAGTGTGGCTATTCTTTCCAGGAAAATGTCAATACTGACCTGTGCCACAGACGGACATCTTTCTGTACTCCAACAGCTTTGATTTCTGTTGCAGTCTCATGTTTCAGGTAACTGAGCATCACCATAAATCAGGCACGTACAAACAACAAGGATAGAAACATCCATCGCAAGTATGGAAGTATTTCTTTATAAAGAATAAAGACCCTTCTTTGTCTTTTCAGTTCTGGGAATTTTAATTCCTAATTCTACAGAGTCATGAAGTCATGACCCTCAGAGGCATACTGTTTTCTTGGACCATTATTATCTGTCTCACTAATTCTTCAATGTTCCACAGGTAATAAATGGTCTGCCACTCTTTCATTCTCAAGGGAAAACCAGCTTATCACCTCTCCTTTTGCTCTATAGATACCGATAACCTTTTCTTATGTGTGGTCAGACTGATTAACACTGCTAATTAAATTCAGAGCTGTTGTTCTCAGTCTGCATTTAGCTTTGAACTTTCCATCCCATTTTGGATGCAAGTAAAAATCTATGTTCAAAACCCTGTGATTTTTCCCAACTGCACTAGTTGATCTAATAAAAGATATGACCTCTCTATATAAAATTTATTTTTTACATTGGATGTGCTATAAATTCACATTATTAAGATTATCCTGCAACTCTAGTCCCCAGTTTTCACAAGGGAGATTGCATCATCAGACCTCAAACTTAAGACCTCTGATCTGCAGACAAATGATCATTTTTCTGCACTGAAATGACATCAATTGCTGCAATGACAGCTAGTACATGAGAACACAACCACAGCTTATGGCTAGGCAGCTCCCAGGTTTCTGACATACAAATGGACACCCTCAGAAAGATCTGAAGTTATCAATATATTTTATACGTCTCTTGCTGTCAGTCCTACTACAATTAGTACTACTGCTAAAACATGATTTTGTGAACTACAGAAAAATGACATAAGGATATATGTGTTTATTTTTTATACAGAATAATTTTGTGATCTAAAATGTCTTTGTGCAAAACAGTAAGATTAGATCTTAGGCTTATAAATCACATACTTGAAAAAATTTCTGCATATTTTCTCTGAGTATGTAACATCTTACAGCTTCAATAGAACGTAATTGAAATCATTAGGAACATCTATGTCACAAGGACTGCTTGTGGGAGTAGATATATAGCAATTTAGATGTAGTAGATATGCAACAGTTTCTATATCTCTCTGATTTTTTTATTTTCCATTTGAAAATAAGTGTTCCAAATTCAAGCACAGACCTTCTGTTTTTCTGGTGGCATTTTGTTCTATATTGACAAGCCGTCATACTCCATCATTGCCCCTTTTTGGTACGGTAGAGAATGAAAACTAAGGCAAAGTCCTTCTTAAAACAACCAGGAATATTTTTGGCATTTCAAAATGAAAGAGCTTTTGTTTTAAAGTGAGACTACAAATGCAACAAATGAAGTTTATAGGTCTTAATCTTTAGGCAAGGTTTGTGAGAGCTACTAACATATTAATACAGGAACATATGGCTGGAGTATCCAAGTGGCATTGAGGGTAAGGAATGCAATTTCAGCTTTAATCTCTATGCACAATTATACATTTTGAATTTCAAAAAATAATATTTTTATTTTTAAGTAAGCTGTAGGATTAAATGGTCTTTTGAATGAATTGGCTGCCACTGAGTGTATCAACTTTGTGCAATAAATTATTTCTTCTGACTGATAGCCTCCAAACTCCATGTAGCTTCATCTGAACTGTACATTTTTCACTGTCTAAATTTTTATGTTGACCTGCATTTTAAGAACAATTTTCTAATTAGGGTCATCCAAACTACTCTTAGACCTGCAAGCTCTCCTGGCCTTTGGAGCTTGCAGACCTCTGCTTTCTGACTACATTTAGCTATAAGCTGCGGCCTCTTGGGTGTTCTTTGTGGGTTACAATGCACAAGTGAATGTTTTGGGGATGATTCTTAACAGATATTACCTGCTTGGGTGATCTGGATTGCAAAGAAAACCCATACTTCCCTATATTGTCACTGTAACCTCGTCAAGAGCACATAGACTATAATAACAGTGAAGTAATAATTTTTCCCTAATGCTAATGTACAAATTTCTTTTTAATATTTAAAATGCCCTTGGAGTAATTTTCACATTTCATTTGGTGTATGATATAGATGAATCATTTTATTGCATGATTAATTGCTGTTTCTTTGAATATTATCATGTGCTTCCCATTAGACAGATTTCTAATATGCACAGTAGCTTTTTCTGGTGCAAGAGTTAAAGCCTGACATTAACTGGGTTCCCGCCACCATGACCCTTTCCAAATTAACAGTATGTAGCAGCTAGAAACACAGAAAATTAACAATCTCAGTTTTATTTCTTCTGTGAATAACTTCTGCCTTATTACAGGGAGTACAACCTCACTCTGCTGCCCTGACGCACCAAGTTCCTTTGTTTCTCCAGTTCATTTCATGGTGGGTTGAATCAGTGCCATTCTCTGGCTTATATTATGATGTTTATTAGCAAGGAAACAAATTATTTGGGTTTGACTAGTTCTCAGTTTAAGCTTCTCCACATAAACCACACTCACTCATGACAATGAGATTTAAAGTAAAACAATAATGTTCTTCCACCCTGGAGCATTTGATTTTAGTCTAAATAATTAATCAAACAGATTCTATTTCACAGTTACTGCCATCATTCTTTTACTTTTTAAATAATAAGTGCGGGGTTTTTTTTGAGAAATAGTTTACATAAAGGAAAGTCACTCCCATTCTTCATCCAAGCAGTATGAATTATGGATAAATAATTGGAGAATGCATACATTTTAAAAAGGGACAGGACTTTCCACAGTGGCACTCCTCCTCCTCAGCAGAAGATGAGAACCTCCATCTCCCCACCTGCCTCTAAGAGGGAGCAGACCTTCTTCCCTTGCGTTTTTTCTTCTCTCCTGGCACAGGACCAGTCAAACTTGCAATGTCCCTGAGGAAGACAAAGCAACTGCTGCTCTCACCTTGAAAAATGTAGGGGCTGGTGGTGGGGACGCAGGAGTCCTGAGAAGCCTTGTTAACAACTTAGGAGGCTTGCGTAATCAGCACAACCATTCTGCAAAACAGAAATGCACATGTAAGACAAGACATAGGATTTCCTAATGGTGTAATGAGCATAATTAACCTTGTAACACATTAATATATAATTTGAAATGTTTGCAGACTAGATAACAGCAATGTTTTGGCACTGAGTGTCCTTGAAGGCAGATTATATTTTATAAGATACTTAGGAAAATTGATGTTTAACAACTCTGTGGCAGCTGATACTGTAATAGTGGAGGGATGTAAATGCAGTGTTAACAAGCACTCAATATTTTGAAAAAGATCTAATTTGCAATTATCACTTACCGGAGCACATGTATGTTAGATAGGCGAAGGCTCATCACCTGCTTTGAGATGTAGCTGCAGGAGCTGCTTCCACAGGATAAGATCTCTGCTACGTGTCATGTGTCTTATTCCAGAAAAGCCAGAAAGACTGCATGTATTTAGCTAAAATGATTACTTTTAGTTACAAAAAACATTTAATATACATCGGGTTGTTTCTGCTGTGAATACAGACAGCATTTCCTTTCATAATTTCCATGTGGCTGTTCAGTAGGATGAGTGCCCAGTTAAAGGGTGTCTCTTTATCTGGACTGTCTTTAGCTACCAGTCATGGGTAGCTAATAGCTAGGGTGCCTGGCAGGCAGGATTTTCAGAATATGCTGACTTAAATAAGTGTCTCAGATGAGACAACCAAAACTTGAGACTGTAAAACTCACTTGGTCCCAGCCACTGGAAAGTCCAAACCCTGTACACACACGTGTGGATCCATCTGCACAAACTGAAGCTGGCAAATCAATTTCCATGAAAGCCGGGGAGCAGTTACCATGCTGAAAGAAACCCTCATTTCACCTTGATGAATTATGTGCAACTGGCCAACCTCTGCAAAATAATCTTAGCACAGATGAAAAATCACAGTTAACCAGAAACAGCGGCAAATTAAAGAACAACTTATGCAAATAAATTGGAATGGGCCTGACTGAGCCTGCCTGTTTTTCTTGAAGTTATAACACTAAAATATTGAACTTCCAGTTTCCATAGCAATGTGTCAGTGCTGCTCATAGAAAGCAAAAAGACCATCATTTTCTCTCAGCAAAACAAATTCCCAAGGAAACAAGAACAGATAGAGGAAAACAGAAACATCTTGAAACTACTCTTATAATTTAGGGATGGGAGAACTTCACAAGTTTTAGGGAGCTGGTTTGAATAAGCACTTATGCATTTGAAGGCTCATTTGTGTCATTCAAACTGTGGCAGCCCTCAGATGTTAGTACCAACATCTTCCCATTTATTCATCTTAACAGTATCCCAGTAAGCACTAGCTCACTCCCCAGCTCAGACTGCCCCCTGCTACAGGTTAAGGAATATGACTGCTCCCCACTGCTCAGAACTTGGGAGGTGTTTTCCGAAATATTTTTGGGTCTCCCGTACAAGAGAGAGATTGACAAGTCCAGCAGAAGGTCCCTGAGAGGTCTGGGGAACTGGGGCACATGACATGTGAGGAGGGACTGAGGACTCTGGGATTGTCCATCCTGGAGAAGAAAAGGCTGAGGGAGGTGATGGGGAATGTGGTTGCTGTCTCCACCTCCCCAGTGAGGGTCTATGAGGAGAAGGAGCCAGCCTCTTCACAGAGGTACATGACAGTCATATGCTGCAACAAGAAAATTCTGATGGATATATGGTGGAAAAAACAAGTCACCCTTGAATACCTGCCCAGAGACACTGGCGTTTTAATATTCAGGAGGGCCAGGCCCTCAGTATAATTTGTGAAGTGAGCCCTGCTTTGTGCAGGATGTCAGGTTGTATGAACAGTAGAGGTCCTTTCCAATCTAAACTATTCTATAACTCTATGACATAATTCCTACTGCGATTCCTCAGATACCTTCCTCTTTTTCAGATTTCTGTCACAAGGCTCAGTAGAAAGACCCAGCAATTGGAAAGCTGGCTGAGGCATCCCTGCACACCAGTGCCAGGATAACGGCCTCCCTTAGAAGAGCTTTATGGCATTTACTTCTGCCCACCTGGCTCCATGCAGTCCTTGCAACACGACAGGTTCTCCATAGTCTCTTTCATGTCCTTGTTTATAATACTATCACCTCTTATGGAAGAGAGACAGTGCCAGCCATATGGCAGCTGCAGAAGTTGAGGTACCTAAGAGTATTTGACTATGTTGCTGACCCAGCAAAGACCCCAGCTGATGTCAGTTAGCACTGAATTTCTCATCGCAAAGCCTGGGACTGCTTCCTACCTCTCAAACCCTCCTTCAGATCATAACTCAGATGAGACTCTAATCTCCTCAAATAAGTTTTTCTTTGTATTGCCAATACCTGGGTACATGCAGGGGCTGTGCAAATGAGTAACACTAATAAGGAGGAGGAATGCATTGCTGAACTGAAATTATTAATATCGCTGCAGGTGTTGGCTTGTCTGGCTGCTACAGACATCGTGGCACTGAGTGTAATGCACCCATACACATGGCTTTTGGGTTCAGGTAGAAAATAGGTGATTTTCCATTTCAAAGTGCAGGAAACAGTGTGCTAGCTGTGTTCTGAATACAGCTAAAGGATCTTCTTACAGGAGGTGGGAGAAAAAAGAAAACAGAGGGCTTCACATAGGGTATTTTTTGACTTTTTAATAGTAATTTTACAGTACAGCTAGTTTAGTTGACAGGCACTGTGATGACCATATTTTTTTTTTCTGTGACCTATTATTCAAGACCTGAAATCTGCTGAATATTTGAGCTCTATTATACATCACTAGCTTAAATAAAAGGAAAGCTGAAAACCAAAAGAAAATCCCTATAATACCCCATTGTCCCGAGTTAAAATTATGTATTTTCCTTGGAAAATTGCAGGTTCAATATAACTGGAGCTTTATTATTATTGAAGTACTTACTCTGGGTTGGGAATGGTGCAGGAATGACTGAAAGCCCTTCTTTACTCTGAGGGTAGCAGGAACAGTCCTTGTGTGCCATGCACACAAGCGTCACTTAACACTTTGCTGCAGTTTAGAATAAAAGGTGTCAAGTGTCTTTATAACCTCTGACTATTCTTCAGAAGTATATGTTTGCTACAGGTGCGGATGACCTGCAGAAATACTCTGTACATAAATATTTGCTTGTATTTTCCAGGAATACCTTCAGAAGCTGTTTATGCCTCTGCCTGCTTTTCTTATAAACTCATAAATGTCCTGCACTAGGGAATCCAGGAATCATTATAATATTAATACTACTAAATCATACTTTTCCATGAGAATTATAAAACTTTGGCTTTTGATTATGAAATAAGGTAAAATGCAGTGTTTATGTAGGTTTGCTTTTCAGTGTGGGATTTCTTCATGAAAGACAAACTGCACAGAATTGAGTATAAACCTCGGAACATCTTTACAGTTGAAACCTGTTCCACTCCTGGAAAGAGAAGCTGATCCCTGAGGCTTGAAAGTAAGGAGGGTAACACTTAAAGAGATACTTTGCAAAAGGAGAGACTGTTGTACTAAACACTCATGTCTATTTTGTGATGGAGTGCAACCTTTTGACAGGGACAGAGTATCTGCAAAATATTTATAACAACTGAATGGAGGAAATTAAATGCCCTCTCCAGCACAAACTTGCTAGATCTAAACAAGACAATGTGTGATTAAACTCTCAAAGTCAGAAAAACAGATAGAGTTGCCTTGGTTTTAGAAACTGGGTAACTTTTTACTTCTTAAGTAGTCCCTTTGTTTTCAGTGGAATGGATCCTGAAGTTAGTGCCCACTGTAAAGTGTCAGAATCTGGCCCTCTCCAAGAGAAATTTGTGAATTGTTCAAACTGATATGGAAAAAAATGTGTTTATAGGACACTAATAAAATTTCAAATAGGTGAGAGACAAGCAAGATCACCCCTTGAGGAACCGCAGCAGCAGTTTTGTGGATAAATATCACAGACTTGCCAACAGGCCCTGTTAAGTATCTGAGAATTAGTGCCAGTATCTTGGTCTAGGTGTGTGATTATGAGCGGGAAATGACATGTGGAGATAAAAGAAATCATGTGCTTTACTGACTCCTGAAAAACTCTCCAAGACATATCTGTTGTTTCATGATTAAGCCTTCATGAGAAGCTGGGCAGACTAGAAGGGGTGGTGAGGAAACTATCTCACTGCACCTGGCCAAGGGCAAGGGCACTGTGCTCACATGTGAAGTTTGTACTGTTGGGAGCAGAGCATCCTCTCTTCCAGGCTGTGAAATGATTCAGCTGCTGTAAACTGAGGTCTTTCAAAGTGAGGGGCAGGGATTAGTTACAGGAAAGTTATAAACATAAAAGCATGAAAATAATATAAAAGAAGAAAAACATGTGGGGAGGAAGACTCACAGAGAGAGAGAAGCAGGGAGGAAAAAATCGTTGATATGGAGAGAACAATTGAACCAATGGCAAAATTCTGTTTTCCTTCCTGGCCTACTTCTTATCTTAAAATGTACTTTTTGAGCCGCCTTATTAAGTCTTCTCCTGGAAGGCAGCATGGTCTCCATCCATGCCCACCAGTAAGATTTCAAACCAGAACCTTCAAGGGCAAAGGGCAGACATCTCAAGAGGGATTCATTAGTTTTTTTTCCACAAAAGCTGAAAAAGAGCTGACATTAACTTAACACTTTTTAACACAGGTTAGTGTAGAGGTAGGAGTTAGAGCCCAGGGTTAATATGCTTATTGATGGGCACAGGGCAGCTGCAGCTGCATCCCCACTGTGCACAGTGCAGCAAGCAGTGTGCCCCGGGTCCTAGCCCTTTGTTCACTTCTTCATCCTTGCTGAAATAATAATGATAAAGAAAAAATATAAGAAGCCCAACAAAATAGCAATAATGTATTATTGCAATAATAAAACTGCAATCCAGACAATAATTGTATTTTGTCTAATTTACAATGTGATATTAAACAGTAGCAGTAATCATTATGGGGAAAAAAAGTCCACTTGCAGTTGAATCCAAAACAAAAATTCAATTACTGATCTCCGCACCTGTGTCTCAGACCTCATGCGCAATCATTGTGCAAACATTCCATTCAGTCATTATGATGTTTATAAAGGATGAACTGTTCTTGAACAATTTCTCTAATGTATTAGCTTAAAAAAAGGATTTATTCAATGTCAACATAAACTATGCACTGCCTGAAAGATGGAAAATGCCACTCCTCTGGACCGCAGGCGCTGAAGCATGAACTTTCATTCAAGCTTGCAACTTGGTAACATCAAACAGATTAGTCCTATAAAGTGATGCTGTGCTGAATTTGGGCTTGATTTGGGGTACCTCTGTTCACCTACTCATTTAGTAGATTGTAACATTTTTTATTTCTAATACTGTTGAATTTGGGAGACTAACAGGAAGAAGCAATATTGAAAGGGTTGCGCATGTGAAGCCTGGGCTCCAGAGGACTGTCTGTATCTTGTCAGGGTCACAGCAGCTCATCACGGCTCTTTGGCCTGAAGGTAGCAGGAGCCATAGCATGAGCATGTGGAGGAAGCAGAGGTCGAGGGATCAGCTCTGCAGAAATAATGTAAGTCACCTGGCTGTGACACTGCTGCATAACAGGTAGATAATGAGCTGAATGTCCTGTTTGTCATGACCATTGGAAATGCATATTGCAAACCGAATCCAGCACAACCCTTTACTCCTCTAGCCATCAACTGGAAGTGCTTTATTGATCGTACGAAATGGTACCCACAAGACATTAGCATAAGAAGAAGTTATGGGTCCTTGGCATAGCTGGAATGAATGACTGCTTTCCTCAGCTCTTTAGCCACTCAATATTTTGGACACTCATTTGATCAGCTGATTGCACAGGGAAGGTGTGAAGGTTTCTCACAGCTCAGGAAAGGGGAAGAGGGCAGAGCTGTGCTTTTCCATCACTCATGGGGGTAAAACTGTTCAAATCTGAATCCTTTTACAGCCCAAACAACAGTTCACAAAAGCCCTTCTAAGTAACAGCGTATAATCAGATTTTTCTTAGCTCTTTTACAGCTTCACTTCTATTTTTATTGAAGTTCATCAAACAAGGGGTAAAGAAAACGGTCTAGTGATGAGTAAACTATACTTAAGCATTGTTAAGAACAAAACCTTAACACCTAATCCTGCTGGAGCTACTCAATACCTCTGTGCTAGCAACATCTTTTCCACTCCTCCCTCCATTCCCAGGTTTGATCCCAATGACTGGTGCAAATGTGGGCATTTTGGTCCAGGGCAGGAGTGAGGAAGAGAGGACATAATATTCATTTTCCAAATCAAAGAGAGACTTTGGTTACATCAAGGAGCAGGAGCAGGTGTTTTAATGTGTGTCTGGCACAGGACTCTGCCATGAAACCTGGGCAGGAGAAACTGAAGACTCATTTCTTGTCAAGAGGTGCAGATGTGCAGGAACTTACTTTAAAATAAGATTATTCACATTGTCAAATTCACATTTCAAAAGCAGTTTCTGCATCCCCCTTTGATACACCGATGGAAGGCACTGCAAATGTCTGCTGTGTGACAGAGCAGAGCCAGTTGTGGTCCCGAGCACTGGGGACTCCGCGTCTCTGTGATTCCTCTCAAATGTGCAGAGGACATGGGCATACTGTTTAAAAATGTGTTGGAGTTTGGCTCTGTTTATCTTTAAGAGCCTTCTAATTTATTTGTTTGTTTATTTATCTCACCACCTTGTGGTTCTTGAACAAGAGCTATGGAAACACTTTTCCCATTTATTAGCCTTGTCTAACCATTGTGAAAACTGCTCTGTAGATCATATCTGTTGCAGTCACTGTCTTTCTTCAATTATTAATTTCTGCCATCAATCACACTTTATCTTTTCCACAGCTGAAGAAAGATCTTGTCATTTCTTGCATGGAATAGTACACCAATTAAATTTGATTTATACTGTTATATATTTCATTCAGTTAAATTTAATACACAGGGTATAATTTTTACTTCTCAAAGCCTTGGAATAAAATCAGATACATTTTCATTGGTAAATGATAGGTTAAGCAGAACCCCCACAACATTAGGTGCAAAGAAAGCAAACATCATGGTTCCTCTCATTGGTTTGTGACAGCCAAGATCCTGAAGCTCAGAGATACTGTTGGTAATTCTCATGATAATTTAAAATTATTGTGCATTATACTCTCACTTTATCACTCACCACAGTGACTGAGCTGGAATAAAGAACAATGTTATTTTGACTGGAGAACACAAGCGGTTATTTACAATTTGACTTAGTTTTCTTACTGCAGACCTTTATTTCCCATCTTCTCTACTCCTACAACTGAATTTCCACACTTATGTTTATATTTTTCTTTCTACCTGAGATTTCCTGCTGAGGGAACATTCAAGCTTTATAAAATCTATGTCTGGACACAAAGAGGAATTGGCATTAATATCAGTCTCATGTTCAGTCTACCATTATGAATGCTCTCAGCATCTCCAGCTACTCAGCCCTTGGATCTGAGGGCAGAAAGCAAAATATGAACACAGAAGAAAGGCAACAAAAATAGTTCAATGACACAAACTGCTATATGATAATATAGGAAGACTTTGTGAAAATGAATGGCTAAAATAGAATACTTTGGAACAAGAGGCAACTGCAGTGAGAATTGTGCAGCTGAGATGAGGATCTTGGCATAATTCTCTTTTTGTCAAGTTATTGCTGACTGGTGCAAAAGAGAAGCAGAATATGGGCAGTATCATCCTCATAGATTTCCAGAAATACTGCCCACTGCCTAAAAGCATTTTTGCTTTGAGGCGGGGATGCAGCTGATCATTCTAGCCCAAGGCGAAAAATCCCGTGAGATTTCTTCCTTCCACTTAGATTACTTTCCCGAAAGCAACAAGGCAAACTTTGATATCCTCCTCAGACACTACATACTAAAAAGAAAACACCATTTATTTGGACTGTACATTAAAAAGAGAAAAAAGTGGTTATGATGTCTGGGAAGAGTTTCATCCTGTTTGTGCGTCTTATGCCTAAGCACACCTCTGCTGGCACCTTGAATCCCATGGGCCCACAGCAGGACACACCAAGGACTTTTGGTCCCTTTGAGACTTTCCCTGAGTCCTTTCAGATGTGGTTCTTGCTGAATCTTCTCCCAGGATCTAAGCCACATCACCACAGTGTCTAGGCATGTATCCTCATGTGTAAAGCAACTTAAGATCCTTGGAATAAATGTATTATCCAAAGATGACTTTTAATTATTGTAGGTTGGAGTTTTGTCTTCTGTCATTATAGTATTTACAAAAGATTAGAAAAAAATTTCACATAATGAAGCCTACAGACAAAATTATCTGTAAAGTGGGAAAGAGCAAATGATGAAAAACCAATCCATTAGAGCCAAACAAAAGAAACTTGCAGGTGATAATGGAATTAAGGAGTGTGGAAAAGAAACATTTTATCGGGTTGCAGTAAAATCCTTCTTCTCCCTCCAAAATATTGAGTAAGGAAATATCGTGAAGGCTATGGCAGAAAATTGAGCCAGTTAATATGCTACTAGAGGAATAAAATAAACATTACTACCTGAGTGCTCACTGATACCTTTGTAGAGGTCTGCAAAAGTAATCATGTTGCTCAGGATAAAGACTTGCATGGAGGTAACATACACAGAAACAGAAACCATGTGTGGGGTGGAAGAATGTATGACACAGTTAAAAGCTGCTGTGAAGACGAGGTAACACTATGACCCATTTAAAACCAAATCACCTAATGAACAAAGGGGACAAAAACTAGTAAATAAGCAGCAAGAGATTTTAAACAAAACAGTACCACATCCAGGTTAGACAAAATACGATGTGTATCAGACAGCTGCTTATTGAAACAGGGTTAAAATAGGGTGACTGATCACATAGAACTGCAACAGTAGAAAACTAAAAGTGAAATTAAATTCTTCATTGAAAGGCTTAAATGTTTATGTTATAAATTAATTATTGCAAAACACATTACAGACAGAGTTAATATTTTTGTTGCTTCCATCTAACAGATGGTATGGGATAAAAATAATGTAGTCACCTCAGTAACACACAACCCAGTCAGATGTGATTGGCAATATCTGGTTTTTAAAATTGTAATCTTCTGAAAGAGAAATGTAAGCTTTCATAGTGTCTCATGAGCCTCAGTAACCCCCAGGGAAATCCAAAGCAAGGCTTGTGCTAATACACAGCCCACCCCTAAAACAGTAATATCATGTTTCCATGGCAGAGGAGAGCAAAGAATCCAGAAGTTTGTAGGAGGGGGTTTCTGTGCCTGAATCATAAATTAGGAGGAACATCTGGGAGCATCTATGAGCTCTTGGAGGAAAACCAAAATTCACTGTGTAAGTGACTAGTGCTGATCTCACAAGCAGGGTGTACAAACAATACACGTTATGAGCCTTCAGCTCTTGGCAAGTGAGTTTGGTGAGGTATCAGACCTCACTATGGTACCTCATACCACAGCTTGTCCTACTGGTTCTTATTCCCAGCTTTGATTTAATAAATATTACATAACCTTTTAAAATTCAGGATTTAACTCCTTTACTTTATACCAGAGCACTGAGTATTATCTATTAACACATTTTGCTAACTAGGAGTGAGCCTGTTACTCACAGCTAATAGGCAATGGCTTAAGTAAAACAAAAAAAAATGCCTACAGAATTTCACAAACTTCTCCTGTAATCTTTTATTCTATGCATACCACTGCTTCAGCTCGCTGACTAACTCAAATTGGCATACTATTGGAAAAAATATCCCCAGCCTTCTGTGGAGTAAAACAGACCTGTGTGAAACAACCAGTCTCTCAAAAGCAACAAGCTCTCATGGATCTCAGGTTCCAGCTTTTACTGAACTGCCATCATTTTTCAAGAGGCTGGAAAGCTTCATTTTCAATATAGTGAGTACTACCATACATATGTGCATGTATATGTACAGGAATATGTATTTTGCCTAACTAAATAAGTTTGTTAATGAAGTTTTCTGTTTTTCACTGTAGCTACAGAGTTAAGACAACTGTTGAAGATCAGTGGTATTTTCAATTTGAATATATAACTGATTGTAGAAAACTCGTATGTTGTTTTTCATCTCAAAGTAAGACAAAAATTGCTACTTTCCAGTATTTTTTAAGATAAATGCATTTGTGGAAGCGTCTTTCTGACATTATGAAGACTTTATAACTGTGCAGCTTGAGTGACTTTATATTTATGATCTAATTTGTGGCTACAGTGACAGTTGAAACAGAGGTATCTTGAGTATGCAAATATATGTCTTTGGGTCATTAAACTCATTTAAGTCTAATTAATTCATTACATTTAATTAATTTAGATTGGAAAACAATAATTTAATTGATTTGGTGAAGATTAAGGCAGAGATAACTCTGTAATCACACCAACAGAATCATAAAGAGATACGGAGCTAAGTTAAACAATAAGGTGTTGATTAAGTTAAGACTATGAGGCAGTCACAGTAGTACAATGAGAAGTAGTACAAGGATGTCCTGGTTTTGTTAAAAACAAGACTGTTTCTCTTTTAGTGATTTTTCTTTCAGCTCAGTTCTTCTGGGTATCTGTACTTTTCTGAGTTTTACCCTGCATATTTTTCCTAGGATGCTGCACTCGGTGCTGATAAGAGACCAACGAAATGCTGAAGAAGCTCTTGTTCAGATTTATTACTATGGTAGCTAAGAAAGCCTGTTAAGTTTTCCCACGTTCCGTTGTGAGAGGGACGTGTTTGAGGAGAGGTGGATGGAACAGGTGACTAGAACTGACCAACGGAAGTATTCCATCCCATAATTGTCATGCCCCCTATATAAGAGGGTGATCACAAGGGTCACACAATGGCCGGCATCTAGAGAGGCCCCTGTCTGTCTGCCTGTGATCCACAGGCCCTGCATCCTGCAATCAGGTTCTGGCTGGCTGTGCAGTCCCACCTATGACTGAGCTGCAGCTGCTGGAGCCGCCAGCTCCGCACACCCAGCTCTGCTGCTGAGTGACGCCAACTCCACATCCAGCACTTGAGATTGGTTTTGTATATTTTGTATATATTCTCTATTTATTAGTAGCATTAGTAAAACCCTTTAAAACTCTCCAGCTTGAAGTCTGTCTTCCTTTCCCCTTACCTTTCTTATCATCTTTCCGATCTAAAGGAAGGGGTGGCGGAAGGTAAAGGGGATAACAGGGAGTGTCTGCTATGGTTTATTGCTGCCTTGCCTTAAACCTTGACAAAGGACAAGGAGTTAAACTGTTAAATTTCAGTAAAGGAAGAGGTTCTTTAGGAGGTAAACATGGACCACTGAAACCCATTTTGAAAATATCAGCATGAGAAGAAAGGTCCTGATAATTCTTCATTTGGCATCCACCACAGCTCTATCTGGATTTCTTAAGCCCTTGTGGGTTAGAAACTCAGGACTTGGATTTTGTTTTGCTGATAGGAATTGTCTTAAATGTAATAGTTTAAAGCACCTACTGAGATTCATAGTTTATACTGATTTTTTTTTAATTTGTGTTACAAAAATAGGCAAGATACCTTCACTCATCATGCAAGATTATTAGACGTTTATATTCTTTCACTCTTAAAATAATGAAATTGTTAGTCTTTCTCTTCCTTTCTTTCTCTCTTTCTCTCTTTCTCTCTTTCTTTCTTTCTTCCTTTCTTCCTTTCTTCCTTCCTTTCTTTCTTTTTCCTTCTTTCTTTCTCTTTCCTGTGTTGTTGCCTCAGTTTAAGAAATCAGATTTTTAAGAACATTAGATCCCGGAGTCCAGCTGCAGATCTAAAAGAGAGATTAAAAAAATCTGGTCTAAGTAATCACAAATTACCCCCATCATATAAACATATCTATTTATTTTGAACAATCAAGTGTAACTTTTTGGTCAATTCATTTTTTTTTTTCTTTTAATGTGTCATTTTGATTGAAAAGTATTTCAGTATTGTAGAATCTGGGTAGTCAAATTTGTAAGGATCAAGGAAAAGCATTTGACAACTACAAATTTCACTGCTTCCAGAGCAGAGTAACATCAGCCCTGTGATCAAAGCTATCTGTAAGGGGAGCTACAGTAATGTCAGTCATTACAGATGAACCGTTAGAGAGAAAAGATACAAAACTTAACAAGGATCTGTATTTGATTACAACAAAAAAGGTGTATCACATTTGATAGGACTTCACCATGGGGTTGTTTGTTACAAAGTCATTCCCAAATCAGTATTGATGGCT
Organism: Nesoenas mayeri; assembly: GCF_963082525.1. NCBI lineage: Eukaryota > Metazoa > Chordata > Aves > Columbiformes > Columbidae > Nesoenas > Nesoenas mayeri. The sequence goes on along the minus strand of NC_137540.1, from coordinate 67,186,651 downwards.
ACCATAGCACCTGGTAATTAAGGTTTTATAGAAATGAGCAGTATACTTTCTGGAAGCATGATATTTTTACCACTAATCTATTCTGTTGCAAAACCCACCCATTCAGAGTCTAATTTGATATTTCAACTTCTTTTTAATAAGTTCTCTTTTATAAAATCAACAAGGAAATCTTCATAATATAACAAGGTCCTTCTCTTTTTCTCTTTTTAAGTTTCTTTTCTGTCCTGACACAGCTGCTTGTGAAGGCATAGATTAGTGTCAAGTTCAATATTTTTGGTATTTCCCAGGTTGCAGTTTAGATCTTCAGAGCTTTTTATCTCTAAACATTCGTTCATTTTCAGCCAAGTTTCCCCTCAGTCATGGGTTAGTGAAATGTTAGAATTCTTCACGAGGTAGAATTGCTTATTTACAGCTCTATTGCTAATTTTTTTACAAGTATCTGAATGAGTGGATTGATTTCTGATCTGTGCTGCTCCCAGTAAAACCATGGAGGTGTGTACTGTCACAGGTATGCTTGAAATCCTGTGATTTCCTTCAGACATGGAGTTATATGACAATTTTCCAGGTTCATTTTTTTATTTAACAGTTCAGTTCTTGTTGTCTGTAGGAAACATTAGGAGTTAAGGAAGGCTTTCTTGTTAGCAAAGCTGCAAACAGCAATGGAGCTGGAATTTGAGGCAAAGGTAACCTGAAAATTCAAAATGCTCTTACAAAAGCAGCTTGTTCTCCAAAGATAAAGATCCCTTGAGTTTGCCTGGTTCAGAATGAGGTATACCAGGTGCCACCTCTGAGGGATTTTGTTTAACAGAGTTTGGAAGTAAACCGGGACAGACTTCATGTGTACCAGTCGCTGATTCCATATCCTAAATCTCCCAACATTATTTTTCAGTGGTGGCAACAAAGTACTGTCAATTAAGTGAAGCCTCAGCTGCAAAGTTGTCATAAATCTTTGTTATGCAAGGATGCTGGAGACATGCTGAGGTGAATAGCTCAAGAAAGTGCCTCCTGGGGTGACATTTTTTTAATGAATATGCCTCACAGTCGTTTCCATTTAGTAAACAAATGGAGGCAACATTTCATTTATCCTCCTTCTATTTTAGTCTTTGTACTGGCTTCTGTATAATTAATTGAGAAAATATAGTAAAGTATAACTGAGTCAGTATTCTTTTTCCAGGTAGACTTGTGTTCTTATTTCCTTGTGGGACAGAGGCTTTCCTTTCCACTCCATATTCATGTCTAGTTGCCTTAAAGCTCAGGAGGGGATGCACACATGCATGAAAGGAAATTCATAAGCATGAACAAATCAGAAACACTCAGATCTGAGGCAAATCTAATTTAAATAATCCTTATTCAGCTACTGGATTTTTTGCTCCCTTAACTGTATTTGTACTGCTTATAACTACCGGTGAAGTCTCTCAAGAGCTACTGTAGTTGCTACCTTCTGAATCCTGTGGGTTTTAGAGACAATTTTATATCTTTTATTGTTACAATATAACACCGATTATTATTATTACCATTGTTCTGTGGTAAAAGCAACAAGCTTGGTTTGGCTTTGAATGGCCAGATTTAAAATTCATTACAGCAAAATCTCAGAAATTAGCAGGAAGGCAGGAGCTCTGATGTACTTTCCAAGCACCTCATCAGGCTTTTCCAGCATGAATCACTGATTCCATCAAACCGGAGTTGTCAAAATCATGCAAAATTCCCAGTGCAGGAGCACTGGTGGAGGGCGTCTGCTGCAATGTCACTACCACAGGAACAAGACCATTTCCATACTTTGCTTAGCACAGAAGATAAAAGCATGTTTGCCATTTGGTTCACCAGACCAGTGGCAAGGCAAAGATTTTTTGCAAAAATATTTTACACCTACGAACCCCTCTTGGTTTTCTCCTCTTCATAATCTTCGGTTGTTCATTAATTTCTGCTTTCATTCCTCTCTGTCTTCCGCATTTCAGCTAGTCTATCAGTTGGAAAGAAAAAATATCGATATGCTCTTGCCCTACAGTAATTCAGCTGGAGCCATCTATGGAAGACATTAAGTCAGACTGTGCTGTCTTGGCCAGTTTTGCTCACAGCATGTGCCATCATTTAATGCTTCAATGCAGAATCTTGCTGATCCTTTTCTTCACCTGTTAGCCACTCTCGCTTGGAAATGACTCATAGAAATGCGTGGTGGGACACGTAAAGAGGCTTTTGTGTGGCACCTCTCTGTCACTGTCAGCAAAGCTGGCAGGTATCAGGCTGTCACCTCCTGACAGTTCTTGTTTGGAGCAAGAGAGGTGACTTACAGTTCGACAACCTGTCATCTTCAGTCGGCTGTAAACTGACATTTATCTTAAGGATGGGGCTAAAAGAAAAACATAGTTAGAAACACACAGAACTAAATACCTCCATGTCTGCAAGACAAGCACAGTCTCTGTTGATAACCTGGCCAAGTCCACTAGTCTGTATCTTTTTGTCATAACACATTTCTCCTTTGAATAGAAGACATTCATTCACAGGGATTTATTTTTTTTTTTCTATTTTCAGATATGGGGAGACATAACGATAAACTGGACTTTAGTTTTAAAGTAAATGAGGGAAGATTCAGGCTAGGCATGAGAAAGAAATTTTTTACAATGAGGGTGGTGAAACCCTGGCACAGGTTGCTCAGAGAGGTGGTAGATGCCTCATCCCTGAAGACATTCAAGGCCAGGCTGGATGGGGCTTTGCAGGGAGTTGGACTAGATGACCTTTATTGGTCCCTGCTAACCCACATTGTTCTATGATTTTATGATTTAAGCTATATTAAGCTTCTATTGACTACCTGATGATTTTAGTAGTATCCAAAATACCATGATGACTGTGACTCTGGGGGTGGTTCGAGTCTAGTTCCAGTATTCACTTCTTATGAATAAAACAAAACAAAACAAAAAACCAAAGAAACAGAACAAGCAAAAGAGCAAACAAAACCACAAAATGAAAAACTGTCTAAATACTGTCTTTTATGCAGACAGAATAAAAGATGACTGTTGCAAAGCCCATTTGAAATTTCCAAGAGTCCTTCAACTGTAGTCAACAGTCTTTCCATTGATGCCTGAACAGGCGTTAAAACTCTGCCCCACTGCTCTCCTGTTGTTCTCTTCTCTGCCCAAAAATTGAAAATAATCAAGCAAACACAATCTGTTGGAAATGGAACCCAGTTTCTACAAATGTCAACATGAAGTTTTTCTTAAGCATCATGTCAAGAACAAAATTCATGGAAAAGGAAATAAATTATAAAAAATTATAGAAGCCATTTTCATCATAAAAGAATTACCTGGGGATAACTGTTACATGTCTTGGGGTGAAGAAAATGTCTCTTCTCCAGATTATTTTGAGTTTTGTTTAGAATGGCTTTTTAAAAGAACATTTATGTGAGTAAAAAGATAGGAAACATTTCAATTTGTTCATATTAAGTCAATATTTTTTGAACTCAGATTCAACAATCTGGTATGGTTATGTGTGGTCAGGTCATCAGAGGTCATGAGTAACATCTGAAACATATACTTTGGCATTCCTCTGGGAAAAGTATTTCTATAAGTAGTGTAATTCTAAGTATATATCGCTGCCAAATTGTTGGGTAATGTTCTGAAAGCATCCTCCATTCTTCCTCAATTTTCTGCTGTACCTGACCTATACATGTCTTTTCAATTATTTAAAAACTAATAGAAGACAGAAATTCCTTGGAGTCTTGTCAGCTCGATAATGAGGCTCAAGAGTCCACTAGGATTAGTTTTATGATTGCAGGAAATATTCTGGGAACATTTATGAATTTCAAAGTGACAATTCATTTAAAAAATACGATAGATATCTAGCCTCTAACAAATTAGTCTGGGAATTGCTAGACAGATAATTTCAATAGTTTTCCAGTCCAGAGAGGATCACTCTGCCTGTATAACCTGAACTATGTAACACATGCAATAAACCTTCATTTGGTGACTTGTGTATCATAAAATATTTTGCCCAGACTTTTTTGTTCCTTATAGAAACATTTGATTCTATTGAAGCATGTTCTTGAGACACATGTAAAGACTGGGTGGAAGGACAGATGGAAGGGAAGAGCTGGAACCTAAAAGTTACATCTGCACATCTGCATATGCATATACACACACCTGAGGACACATGAATCTGAGGTAAGTGATATCTTTTTCCATGTAGTTTTGCTCCCTGTGATTTACCTCTGTCAGGTAACATGGTATATCTGAGTATAATCAGGTCGCCTACAAAATTTCTCTAGCAGATTTCTCCTAATGTGAAAATTAATAATTTGGATGAAGTATTTTATCTGAAACATTTATTCCCCTTTTTATTTAGTAGGTGTTTTAACTTAATATTCCAATGTAAGTTCAGAAAAACAAAGAACGAGGGCATCAAAACCTGGATGAAACAAAGAATGCTTTGGGCAAAATATTTTCAGAACAAAAAAAAACCATCCAAAACCCTCAAAACCCACCACCAACAGCAAAAATCCCAAAACAAAAACAAACCAGAGAAATGCTGGAGACCAAGAGAAGAATTGTTTTAAAGTAGAAAATTAGTAGAAGTTTGTCACAACTTTATTTTTTTAAAAATATTTAGAACTACAGATAACTCTATCTGCCTAACATGGCTTCAGCTGAAGCACCCTGCAAAGCATGTTATATCTGTTTTTAAAAAAGTAGACAGTTGAAAATAAATAAGCATTACAATATATTAAAGGAAACACTAGGATTTCAAAGCTACTACATAAAATAATTTCAAATTCTTAGACTCAGTGAACATATCACATATTTCACCTAACACAAAAGAGCGCATATCTTTGAAGAATGAAATAAACATTGCTAAATGAAAGCTTCCAACAGTAAATTCCCCTGTGTTCCAGTAAGCTAGCATCTGAGTTTCATAACCTATTTCGCAACAATCTGCTCAGAAATTACTAAAAAGATACTCCCTATTTTTTAGATCAACACATTCTCCTCGGCATAAAATGTAAAACGGCAATGACAGTTTCTTGTGCAACAGAAGGAAAAATGGTGAAAACAGAAAGTGCTGTAGACTGAAAATAAGCTGACAAAATCCCACCATATCACTTGTAATACTGACTCCCACCCAGCTGGAAGAACTCCTCTTAACATCATAGAGGAAACTTGATGGATCTGATCTGTTTTCCTTAATTTCAATACAAGTTTTATAGGACCAGTGGTGTTAACTAAGTTAAAAAGATTAGAATAAAAAAAGTTTGTGTCTTCCTAAATACAGAATGGCTTTTGATTGTCACAAGGGTTTTAACTTTTAAAACAGTTTCTTTTGGTTGAAAACTCATTTTTGAAGTCTTCATGCCTGTCAGAGTTTTATGTCTTCAGAGGAAAAATCAGCAAACCAATCAAGTTCATCTTACAGTTCTTAATAAGATAGCTTTGATGACTGGAGATTTGATAAAATATTTAATGGTTGTGAACTACTAATAAACAGGAAGGAGTTACATTCCTGGAATAACCTAACCTCCTTTGCAAATGACATCTTGTTTTAGTGAAGTAGCACCAACTGTTCATTCTCTTTACTTTTTGAGGAATACATATATATTTATATATATATTTTTTTCCCCCCAGGATTTTACTTGAATGTAAAGTACGCGCTACTCCCTCCTCTACTTTGTACTAAGAGTGAGGAAAGCATGCTCTTCCATACATGCTAAATATTTTTGAAAATTAATTACAACAGATTCCCAGCTGGAGAAGAGGTGACAGGAGACAAGGTGCAGAAATGACCAATGAAATTTTTAACATTTCACTGTAAAAGAATACAATGTGAAAGAAACTGGAGGTATTAACTTCCAGAGTGTAGTTTTGCAGTTCCCTGAATATGTATGTAAAGGAGATTAAAGTATATAGCTGTTTATCTCAGAACAACTTTACTTAGTATATAACAACTTCACAGTTTATTGTAAATGAGAACTGTTATCTGCTTATTCTATTACACTCCATTCATCACTGATACCTTGTGATCTGTCATGGAGGCAAGTGCCCTGGGGTGGAAAGGAATATTTAATTACCTGAGGACAGCAGTGATGTATCCCTGCAGTGTGTATCTGAGGCCTTTTAGGGGAAAATTATTCTAATTTCAGAAGACAGGAATGTAAAGCAAATGTTAGGACAAACTAAAGTCACTGGTAATTTTTCAGTATATCTGTGTATAAAATGGTCATCTTGTTATTGTTAAAGGCACCAGAAGATTTTTTAGGCCACTCTTGGCTGATGACAAACATGAGAGATGAGTGACTGAGTGAGTGAGCCAGAGTCCTTTCCTCTTCTAAGAGTGGAGGAAGTCTTGGTGGAGGGTCATTCACAGAACCACAGAATGATTTAGGTCGGAAAAGACCTTTAAGATCATAATGTCCAACCACAAGTCTAGCACTGCCAAGTCCACTACTAAACCATGTCCCTAAATGCCACATCTACATGTCTGTTAAACACAGAATCACAGAATCACAGAATGTCAGGGATTGGAAGGGACTTCGAAAGCTCATCCAGTCCAATCCCCCTGCCGGAGCAGGAACACTCAGATGAGGTTACACAGGAAGGTGTCCAGGCGGGTTTGAATGTCTGCAGAGAAGGAGACTCCACAACCCCCTGGGCAGCCTGTTCCAGAGTCTGTCACCCTTACTGAGAAGAAGTTTCTTCTCAAATTTAAGTGGAACCTCCAGTGTTCCAGTTTGTACCCAAACGCCTCCAGGGATGGTGACACTGCTTCCAATGCCTGATGATTCTTTCAGTGAGGAAACTTTTTCTTTTCATGAAATAGCATACAACAAATGAACAGTCAGTGAAATTCAAGGACAAACAAGTTTGTGACAAAATTTCTACTGGTGTTAGTGGGTCTTGAATGGTCTTTGATGGACCTGAGAAAAAATAATGATAAGGTGAGCCTTCACAAAAAAAAATGTGGCAAAGATTGAACTGCCTTTGTAAAGGTCTTATATTCATTTAATTCAAAGTTGCATTTTGGTTAATCTCACCACCTTTTACATTGTTTGTATAGAATCTGTAATCCCTCTAAAACCTCAGTTTGAGGGATGATCTGTTCTCTTCCCTTCATTACATGCTGCAGCTGGTACACTATGGATGATGCTGAGAGATGTCCAAGCTGATTTTTCAGGCTTACAAAATACTCTTGTTTGTTTGTTCTTAACCCTTGCAACAAAATGGCCACTGTACTCTGCTACAGCTGAAATTGCCACTAGCAGGGAGCCAGAAGAATTCAATGATAGCTGGAGCAGGTTTAAAGGCACTTCAGTCTCCAGTCATCTGCTCTCTGCTGCTGAGGAGGATTCATGGTGCTGCCGCCTTACAGCCTAGAGCTGGAGGCCAGATGCGAGTGCAATTGTTTTATGGCCTCAGTTTTTCCAACAAACATTTGGAGTAATTTAATACAGGTGCAGTAGGATTTCGAGCTGTTGTTGTTAACAGTGGGGCTGGTGACTCGAATATAAATGTCCATCTTTATGGCGGTAAATTTAACTCTGGAAGCGTGATCAGACCTTAATGGTAACCTGAAGCCCACATCTTTGTGCTGAAAACATCCATGAGAATTTGCAGAAGGCAGAGCGCAGCTTAGAGGTAGCAACAAGGGGAGGATTTTGTGTGAAATACAATGGCTCCTGGCCAATTCACAGATGTAGCAAAGAAAAAAAAAAGGTTAGATGATATTGAAAGAGATTATTAATAAGGGCTGAGTCTCATATGGTTCACTTGCAGGTTCAGAGATCATTTCTTGTTCTTGTCAGCTCTCAGAAGCTCAGACACTTCTGCAGAGCTCAAAGTATATAACGTGCTGGATTTTTGCAATTAGTCTCAGAAACAACAGCTGTCTTTTCAATTTCCAATGCTTCCTCACTTTAGTCAGGATGAAATGTCATTGTAAAAGCTTCTCTTAGGTTACTCCATTTCAGTGCATGCTCTCCAGCAGCAAGACTGGAATGTGACAGGTATAATTTAGTTCAAAATTCTAGGGTGTGACTTTAAACTAAAAGTCTCTAAACATAAAAGATTGCACACAATTGATTTTGCTGGCACTTTGGTCTTTCCCTTGGAAAACTTCTCTGCTAGTCGGTATCAGAGGGAACTTTTGGAGCCATTTTTCCCTTCTGTACTTGGATTCTTCACTTGGAAAAGGTGGTACCAGGAATATGGAAGGTGGATATATTGTTCACAAGAACAAAAAAGGCCTATGAGCTGAAAGACAAATAGAGATGTTGATGAGTGTGTGGGGGAAACAAGAGCAGAAAGATTGACACATATAGGATCAGCAAAATACAACCACAAACCTGTCTTTTGGAGGTGGGGCTCAGCCCAGCTGTCTGTCTTAAGAGGAGATTACAAAAGAAAGAAGATTTGTAGTGTGTCTCTCTTCCTGGAAAACTCAAGGATCATTTTTTTGCATCTTGTATGAAGTGGTCAGCAGCAAAAGGGTTTAATACCTATTTCCTGCATTTTGACCATAATTTTAACAGACTCCTTTCCAAGTATGTAATTACAATTATCATCTGCATATGACTAGAATATGCAGAAATGGAGGGTGAGATGATTCAGAAAATTAGCACCTGAAAATGCGAATTGGTCTTAAATCAAATGCTGTTAGGGACAGATCCTTTGCTACTTATTTAGTCGAAAGTCCCTATTAAATGCCTATAGGTTGCAGCACCTTAAGAGTAAACATAGAGAAAAATCTTTCTCTTTGGAAATGATGGGGTTTTGATGCAAATCTATTAGAAACAAAACTTTGTAGTAGAAATATATCTATTCCAGTGAAAAAATTGGGAAAGATATCTTATGTCAAGGAAAAAATCTCTGGTTAGGATGAAAAAAAGGAACTTTATTTGTCACTCCTACCCAGTTTCTGGTTTGCTTTTCTTAAGCAAAACATCATGGTTTTGCATTTTGACAGATAAAGAAATTCTGGAAATCTTACAAAGTTTTGCAAGAGTTTCAGTTTTATTCAGCCTACATATAGGATTTTTGTATTAACAGGAATAAGAGATCAACTGTAGAGGTTGGAATCAAGTTAAGTCTGCAACTTATACATGCACACACAATCTATATGCATAAGCAAGGCTTATAATAATAATTCACGTACATTATGTGTGTGTGTGGCAGGGCAGTGTGTTTGTGTATGTGCCTGTACACACACTGAAGTACAATTTACTAATATCACTACATTTTTCACAGTGTCAGTCATGATTTTGGAACCTCAGAAACCAGACGGGCAAATCTGTGCATCCACATGGCAAATTTTAATCAAAATACAAATGTTGCAATAATGTTCCTGCTACTTTAGGGTCTCAGTGCTACAAAAAAAGTCAGCCTACAGTCTTGTTCTTCACTGCCGTATATTACAGTGTTTGAATATTCAGCTTGTTTTGCTAAGGGCAGAGCTCCGCTGACAAATGAACAACACAGTGCAACACAGTGACAGCCACTGAAATATTTGTACCACTACTGACCCAGGGACACCCTTGTATTTAGAAGGCTGGCAGCTCCTGATAAATCTCTTGATAAATCAGAGTTATGCTGACTGCTTTGAATTGGACTCACTTGTTTCCACTCAGTGGCTGGAAAGGAGACAAGTCACTGCTACATCTTGAGCGATTAAGTCTTAGTCAAGGATAACAACAGTAATAACTGGCTGACAAGAGAATCTTCCACATAAATAAGGGTAATACAATCAGTAGTGTTGTCAGCCTTCTCACATAGTTTCCTCCACAGAAATTTCAGAGCGTATGATGAACAGAAATGAAATAAAAAGCAATCATGTTTACTGCCATGCTCTGCATTAAACATCTGCCATACAATGGTATCGTTTGCTGTTGCTGGTTTTACATGATGGTGTAGCAATTACTTGGGCATTGCTCCTCTGAAGGATTGCTACCCAGTGTTTTTGAGGCCAAGAGCATAATTAGGATTTAGAGAAAGGTGAGAAGTTTATAGGAGTAGAAAGATACTACCAAGTCATATAGATAAGCTACACATGTAAGAAATATTTATTCACATGTTTTCAGGCATAAACAAAACATTAAATGACAGCAGCCAGAAAATGAATTCTAAATTTGTACATTCTGATTTCCAAGTACGTCCCTAAATTTGATGCTGACCTGTGTCAGAGATGAAAAGCATAACTGAGCTACTCTGTGCTTCAATGTGGCAATTTGTGTGTGCCTATCATCATTTTTTTATCACCAGAAATGAGATAATTACCATTGGTGTCTCAGTGCTGGATCTATAACATGTCAACAGAAGAAGGGAGGACTGACACATGGTATGGGTCAAAAATAAGCATTCTATTGGGGATATAAAGAAAACCTGGTATTTTGCAGCCTTAGGAGACAGATTTTTTGGGGTCCAATAATGTTCTGCAGCTATAAACAAAAACAGAATTTATCAAAATAATATTCTATATTTAGCATAAAGAAGAAATGTTTTCCTTTGCAAAACAAATCCATAATACAGTGCTTGGTGGGAGCGATGTCATCCTTCATTGATCTCTATTAAATGGTTAAAAAAAGCAACATAATGTAGGTCTTTTCCAGATGAGCCTTTATTAGATGCTCTGTAGAACAGCAATCTATTTTCAGTTATTTTATGCAGCCTCCAGTAGCATTACACCATTTACTCATGGGAAGAAGAAGAGATGAAAATAGGGGGGAAAAGTGAGAGAATGTGTCAGACAATGACAAGGAAGAGCAAATGCCTGCTTACAGGTCCTTAAAGGAACTTGCTTGCATGAAAGTCAACTCTATTAATGGACTGAGCTTTCAGGTATGAAGAAGTTGTGGGGAGCCGACATGAGAGCCCAGTGTAAAATTCTGTAGACTGTAAAACTTTCATTTGCTAGGATTGGAGCTGGCAAGAAATCAGATGCTGAAGTTAAGCTGGGTTAGGGATTTGTGAGGAGTTAAAATTCCAGAAACATGCGACACACTTTATATTTTACATCTGAGTTGCACTTGCAAGATACAAACAGATGCTTACAGATGAATGACTGCATGCATAAAATAAGTACCCTCATATTTAAAATTATCTGTCCATGGATAGAACCTATTTTAACTTTGCACGAGCGAACATTTCCCTCTCTAACATTCAGATGCAGAGGAAGCCACACTTAGGCATCTGTGTTTAAATCGTCGGTAGCTTTTTTGCAACAAATCAAAATGCGGAAGAAATGATTGAGATAAGCACCAGAAAAATTCACAGCAACTGTTAGTTTTGTCCCTTTTTCAGTTGGGGGAAATTTGGATTGCTGAATTGGGCCAGCAGTGTGTTATTTACATTTTTCCTAAATGGCAGTGGATCAAGATAACTACTACACTTATGGAAAGAGAAGAAAAATAAAATATCTGATGTTTTCAGATTTCTCAAGCACAGGGCATTGTTAACAAGTATTCTCAATGACAAACAGCTTTTCTCTAACCAGAAAACTCTTATACTTCATTAGATTGTACAAATAAGTGGATAACACTGTAATTTGCTCTTCTCACTGACAGCCAAGTATCACAGTGATCAAAATCACAGAAGTGCAATGTCATGTACTTCAAACTTAATACAATCTTCCGGAAAACATTCTTCTCACTACTTAGTTTTATTGCAGTATGTCTATTATTTATTTCTCCTTTGGCCTTCAGGTGTCAACAGTTCTGTACAAGAAAAAATAAACTAATTATTCTTGTTTGGTTTCTTTCAGTAATCACATGGCCATTTTCTTTTAAACACTTCTGCTAATCTGCTGTATTATATACTCACAAAAACTGCTGGAGTCCTAGTACTGATTTATTTCTAAGTCCTGCACATGAACCTTGATCTCTGTTATTTTTTAACTTCTCCATGAAATGTCAGTTGAAAAATACCTTTTGTGATTTATCACAGCAGAATTCATATCTGCCTAATTGCTGTCCCTACCTGTTGTACAACTTCTTCTGGAATTAATGTTTGGCTCAAGGGAATCAGTGGGAGTTTTATCCTTCATGTTGATAGACTCAAAACTTAGCTGGCCATTTTGTTTCTCTCTGAATTTTTTGTGTGCAGTTCTACCCACATCCAGAATAACTTGGACCAACAGTGGTCTATGTGTTAGTTATGTTTGACTCGAAGCACAATGTGCTTCTAAGAATAAGAAATTCAGTGAATTTATTTTAAAATACTACTCTGTCTTGTAAGGGTGTTTTGTTTGTATGTTTGTTTGTTTTGTTGTTGTTGTTTTTTGTCTTTAGATCATCTTTTTCCTCTGTGCACTCTGCCATAATAAACCCAGTTGCAGAAGTAGATTCATCATTCCTACTACTTATTATTTGCATTGATTATCTTTATGGACTGTAATTTTTTAATAATGGATGTGTGTATTGGTTATAACAGATAACTTTATCAATAAAATCACAAGTTATATACAAACTGTTTATATACACAGTGAAAACCCAGCACAGGCAGAACAAAAACAAGTCTCAGAAATGAAAGTCTCAGAAAGGTTTTTGTTCCTTGGATGATGTTTCAATTAGAATCAGTGATGGCTGCACCTCCAAAACACTTTGATTTCTATGTAGATGCTCTTCTCAACAGCCTTCTGAAAAGGATGTGATGAAAAAATAATGGGACCCATTTTATAAGGTGTCCAGGTACTTTCACTTTAACATCTCAGTAGAAAACCCTCAAAAACTCTTCTCTAGCTGCTGTCCAGCATTATACTTCATTGGGTATTGTTTGGTTGGTTTTTTTTCACAGCACATTAAAAACACAGGTACAATAATGACAGACAGGAGTTAGCTGCCTATTTCAAATCTTATAAAATATTTGGCTCAAAAAGATCTCCAGCTTTCCGAGAACAATCTATTTATTTATTTTTATAATCCTCCATCAACTGGTTCATTCTTCCTCAAGTGACATCCTGAAACGCTGTTCAGAAAGTCACCAGCAGAGCTTTTTTGATGCAAGTGCTGACAGCAGAAAAATAAGCTTTCTGCTTTCTCTGCTGGGTTTCTCAAGAAGAATGATACTAGTGACACAAGAACGGTTTACATTTAAATATTTTCAATTTTACAGTTGGACTGGCATGTAGACACTGGGGTTAGAAAGAATGAAGAGAGAGAGATATCCAAAGTGAAGGCAGGTGAAAATATTTGTGACATTTGTAATGAATATCTTATTTGAACAAAACTCTTGCAGACAGAAAAAACCCACAGTGTTGGGTGAAACACTGCTCAAGACGTTGTGCATCCTCACAAAAATGATACTGGTGCTGTCATGGTTGTTGAATTGTGAAAATTGAGATAAAACATTAGCAACTGATGTGAGACTTTTAAAGTAAGTCTTTAAAACTTTGGGTTGTGAAAGGTTCAAACTGGCCTTAGCACAATAAGAGAGATAGAACATTAAGCTGTACCCAGTCCCTTGTTAGTAGATCCCATGTAATTCCTCCTCTCTTTCACAAGGGTGTGAAATTGCAAGAACTCCGCTGAATATATGGAGCCAAGACGCTTTCAAAAAGATGATCATGTTGGAGTCCAAATCCCAGTCAGAAGTGCACTAGAGAAGCTGGTTCTAACACTGAAAATCACACATATAAGTCACTTGTTGTTACAGTGACCAGTTTGCTCTTGAGGGCTTTATTAGTGGCATATTTTTTATATCAAAGCTGTTAGGCTTGTTCCTGGTCACCAGTTATTGCTGGGATGAAATCTAAATAATTTTGGTTTTTCCAGCAAAGTAAACTTTCATCCATCCTCTGAACCATGGTTAAAATTTCAATTTAATAACATATCACGAGAGGTTCAGGAATGTTTGCTCTCCCTGTATTTTGTCATTGACCAGAAAGAAATCAATGAATATCCAGTTTCACTAAGAGAAGAGAAATAGCTGCCATGTATACTGTAATATCCAAAGTGCAGACAGGATCAAGAATGAAGCTATTCACCAAAAGTATCCTATAATTTCTTTAACCTGAGGTTTAAGAATATTTCAAAGACACAATGAAGGTTTTAAATGTGAGGTAGTTCACATTTCAAAAGAGAAGCTGTGAGTAGATAGCAGAAGAAAGGATTTCAGAAATACAAAGAAATGGAGAAGTGTGAGTTGTATTGCTTATAAACTTACTCTTCTCATCACAGCAGATCAGAGTACTGGATGCTTTATGGAATAGGTTGCTGCCCAGAGGAACATGTGGTTTAAGAAATACCTGATGCTAATTTTCTGGTCCGACTTGCACAGTAATTACCTTGAGGTAAGTAATGAGAATAAAAGAAACAAGCAGGTGACCAGCCAATCCCAAAGTGTTCTCCATCCTGTTCAGTTTCTACTCCTGACATAGATGTCACACTCCTGTAATGGACATCCTTAACATCTGCCCCACTGCCACTTTTCTCAGCTATCTGAAAGTCACGTCTGACTCTTCAGTGAAGAACAAGGCTGGGCCACCTTCAAGGTGGTGCTGTAAAGCTCTAGTGACCAGCACAGAGCACAGTGCTTCTTTCTGTAAGAAATCCTGTCTCCTTTCCCATTGCACAGCCTCAGCAGAAATGGTCATTTTTCAGAAGCTTGAGTTAGAGAAGTGGAAATATCTGTATCTTCTTCTTCAAACTTGTTTCAAAATCTAAAGCCTAAGGGAAAACAACATGATTATACTCAGAATGTCCAGTGGTCTAGCACACACATAAGACCTTATTTAGAAAATATTTAATGTATGTGATAACTGTGATTAAGAGGAGAATTTAGTATAGTACTTTCAGTGCCTTGTTAAATTATCTTCATTTATTTTATATTTACATTGAAAGAAGATTATATTCTCACAAAAATATTTGGTTGATTAAATTGCCTCCTTGGCAAAGAAGCAGTCCTATCTAACATTTTTCACTATAAGTTTTCTAAAAATTATAAGAAATGTGTTTTACTCAACTAAGCTATCTTATTCCAAAAAGCCTTCAGGTGTCTAGAAGAGGCATTTTATATAAGTTTGTTAAGAAATTGATTGTCTGATATCAGGAATTAATCAGCTTCTGGGGATTCAACCATCACAACAAAAGGTGCATTTATGTCAAATATATTTCAGACATGCATGCCTGACTTGTTCTGTGCATGTAGTTTAATACTCATAGTTTGGAGACTCAGCACAACAGCTTTTACTTGACATTTGCACATATTCAATTGCTATAATAATTGTTTTCAAGTATAATTAATCTTGCCTGTTTCCTTTCAGACTGATGCAATGTATGTTCCTGATTCATACTTTTACCCTGCCCAAGTCTCCCATCTTCAACAGTCAAAGGTTAACTGGTTCTCCATTTCTTGATGTCCTTGATCCCTGACAGGGTGTCCTCCGTGGGCTTGCCATGGTGAACATGGTACCACAGAAGTTGAGTGTGCAGCAGCCCAGGGCACGCAGGTCATGTCAGGTGAGGTATGAGGGCTACCCTGCTGCAAAGTTTAAGCCCTTACGTTCCCATGGAAAATATACTCAGCATTTAAGACTTTGAAAAAACCTGCTTCCACACATCAGCAGCCAGTAGCCAGAGGTTAGTGGCTAAATATGCCAAGGACCTGCTTTGGATTTAGCTTGCTCCATCCTCAGTACAGCGCCTGGAGGGAGCACTTTGACCATGGGCTTAGTTTTCTGTGACACAGAAAATAAGGCTTGGGGATTACTTTTCCTGTGCTTCCCCAGATGGATGGGAACCCCAATGAAAGCAAGCCAGGAGAGGAGAGAAAGACCCTTGGATCATGTGCCATTGGAACAGCAGGATTTTTTAGGAGCTGGGGAGAGTGCTAGGAGAAGAGACCTGGCCATGGGGACTGACAGAGAATGGGAGTGAAAAACAGTGCAGATGGGACCTGAGGAGATAAGAGCTCTGTAGGAGGGATGGAAAGAAAAGGAAACTTGGGGAACTGGAGAATGGGAAATGCCATGAGCAGGACTACAGAGCAGAGTCAGACTAGGGAAGAACAAGAGCAGAAGCCATCAGTTAGAGATGCCTGGGAAATAATGGCCCTGGTGAATGGAAGATGATCCCTTGGAGTTAAATCACAGAAAGGAACCCAAGATACCTGCATGCTGGTGCTCAGCTGTTGCTGGAAAATGAAGTGGGCAGTGCTGGGCAGGTAAGACCTTCCATGGTGGTGAGTTACTGCAGAACCTCCAGTGCCTGGGTTCTGACCTTGCAGACTTCTGACAGTCTCCTTTCATTACCCTGTTTGGATGTGGGCAGAGGACCTACCAGGAGCTGAGGCTGGAGATGTCCTGACCCATTTATGTGTCTGGTACCAGAGGAGTGAGCAGCAATGGGGACTGTCCTCCAACGCATGGAGACGGTCTGAAACCACTTCGCTGTTGGAGAACCAGGGAACACGGTGGGGTGTCATGCCAACAACTGAAAAGAAAATGAGTTCACATCCACTATTTTTAAAATATTAGGGATCTGCACACGAAGAAAAGTCTCCACAAAATCTGTTTGGACATAGAGTGCTGTGAAGGCTGTGCCATCCAAAAACAAGGAATTGCCAGAATCAAAAGTACATGTATATTCAGCAGTCTTTTCTTTGAGGTACTAATGGACTCTGCTTTGGAGGCAGATTATGGTTTTGTAAGGCAGAAAGCTGTTGGCCAAACTTCTTATTTTGCCCCACTTCGAAACAGTTTTACTCATTGCAAAAAGTCAGAGTTGAATGACCGAAGGAGGGATTGCAGGCATGGGAAGGTTGGTCTCACACTGAAATACTCCAGTTCTCAACAGCGCTAAAGTCTCTGCTCCACCATTGCCATTACTTTATGTGGGATTTCGGACTGCCAATGAACTTTTGAAACCAGATTGGTCCAAGAGACTGTAATATTTCTAGAGCAGTTTAACTTAAATTTGGCCTAGTACTCACTAAAAAAAACCAAGCAGAACAGTCATGATGGTAAGTAACCTTCAGAGTACTTTCATGAGGGCAAGGGTCCAAAGAAATAAAAACTTACCCCTGTCACGGTCCACTCGGTGATGGACTTGTGCTGGTTTGTTTACCTTGATCTCAGAGCACAAAATTAAGGCAACCAAAAAGCCAAGGGGTTATGATTCAATCGAACAGTGTTACTTAATTAATTTGCCTGTAAAGCAGCACGTGATAGAGAGAGAGAGAAAGAGAAAAGGGAAAAGAAATGAGGAATGTAAAAGTAAAGATGGGAAGTGAGGATGAGTTTGCCACCAGTAGAACTTCAGAGGCATCCCTCTGGTCTCTGGTCCCCATCGCCTGATGGCGATGTTCAGGCAAATACTGCTCCATCTTCAGACCAACTCTCACAACCCCCTTCTGCAGAATGAACAATTCAGGGTTTAACATCAAAAGAATATCTGATAACTGTGAACTTTAATGACAATTTTGTACTCATTTCAGGGACATTTTGTGCCAAGTGTTGTCTACAGAAAAAATAAACAACACCTCACAGTAATGGTAACTGTTGCTAGTCGTATGCAATAAAAAGGAATAAACAAACTAAAAGCACTTCACTGTTCTCCAAGCCAGGAAGGCAGAGGCAAATATTTTATTATTTCAGATATATTAAAGGTGAAATACATCCTTGCAAAATCTCTGTAACAACAGAGATAAAATAATGAAAGAAAAATGACAAATAAGTGGGTACATAATCAGTTCAGAAGAACATAAGGCAAATATGAGGTGCTAGGTGTCATGGATAAAGGAATACAGTGTCCCTACCTGAAAACTTTGTACTTTATGATTCAAAATATTTTGCCTTACACGTAAAATCCAGTGACAAATAAAAAACAACAACAGCAAAACAAACAAATAAAGAAAAACAAAAAACCCCCACAAAGCTAGTATTTTTTGCTTCTGTATTTCATTACAAAATGGCATTTTTAGGTCATCCAATGGAGCTGGTGGGAAGTATACGAGTAAGCAGTTTGAGAAGAATCAAAGAATATATTGAAAGTCAAATCCTTCCAAGAATATCCAGCAGTAATATTGCTTATTACTTTGCAGTAAATCTAAATGCAGCTACTCAGCTATCCTCCCCAGCACATCACTGCACTAAAGTAACTACATCACCAAATGAGCTTTCAAATCACAGTGAAAGGTTTGCTGAAGACAACAACAAAGAAAGTGGAAACTTCACTTGCAACTTTTGCATCCTGCTCTAATCCATTTGAATCAAATCTTGGCTCTTTTTTTTTTTTTTCCCCTAAAAAAAGTTTTTGAACATAATTAATGTACTATGGCAGAGCTTTGAATCATCCATCTGGATGGATTTTGTTGTGTGGGTTTTCTCAGAACTATTCATTTAACTCTCTGCCACAGCAGAACTGTACATATGCCTCACTGACAAAAAATTTCCATTACCATATTTAGAGAACTGCCGCAAATGACCCCAAAGTCTCATTTCTGTGTGATAATACTGTATTTGTATGTCTACTGTTAAGTACAGAGAGCTACATTAGAGTAGCTTTCATGTGGATTATTTTCCATTTATCAACCTGGAATATCATCTGATCTTCACCCGGTCATTCAGCACTGTGAATTTCTGCATCTCTGCATAGCAGCTTCAGATTTAACTGTCTTGAATAATTTTATGTCCTCTACAAAATTTGTTCCCTCACTATTTACTTCTTTTCCGTTATCATTTGTGAGTATGCTGAGCATGACAAGTCCTACCACATATCCTTTGAGACTCTTAACAAGCTGCTAAAAAAATTCATTTACTAATATATGTGGTTACAAAAGGACAGAGACAAAAATTCTTTTGGCTGAGGGAAAATTTCTTTAGCAGCTTTTGCTGAAAGCCCTTGTCAACCTTTTTTCTTAAAGCCAAATATACTGGACTGACAGGTTCTCCTTACCAGTAAACTGCCATCTTCGGAGAGCACTGATAGTTTCACAAGACATTCTTGCGACTCATTCCAAATCAACCATTTCATCCATACATATTAATTCTGTTCCTTATTACAGTTCCTCACGAATCTGTCTGGTGTTAAAGGCAAAAGAAATTGGTTTGTCTTTCCCAAAATTACCTCAGTCACCCTTTGAGACACTGGTACCATATTAACCATATTTATTTCCCTAATTCTGAGGGTGGGTCAAGAAGCAGGTTATTTGCTTAGTAGTTTGGCAAGTTCACAAATCTGAATTTCTTTTTAAAAATAGCAGCTTTCAGAAGCCTGCATTCAGTTTATTGATTTCTGAAAGCCTGCTCTTGATAATTGACTGACACCATTCCCTGCCATCCTCTGCTCTTCTACATCAGTGATAAATTCTGCACCTTCCTCTGCAGTAAATGAAGATCAAAGCTTTTTGCCTTCATTGTCTATTCAGCTTACTGACTCTGGCAAGGTCTCTCTTCCTGATATGTTTGAAGAAGTTTTGAGTATTAGCATTTATGTCTTTACAAAGTTGCTCTGCCTTGTTGTTGATGGATATTTAATTTGCTACAACTCATTATCTTCCTCTCAGGTGGATCTCTCTTCTATTTATAAGGTTGCAGGCATTTTTTTCCACTTCTAATGCCCTCTTTTGCTCTTCTGTTCAGCTGTACTAGCTTTGAGGTGTGGGAATGGTCCTCTTAGGGCCTAATTTTCTAGTATAATGCATTTTAATAGCATTTTACTTCATTACCTGCTCCTTTTTAACAGCTCTTTAACAAGTTTCCTCATTTTAGGGCAACTTTTCTAATTTTTCATTTTACTGTGAGGGATACTCTTTGTTTTCCCTCTCAGTACCACTGTTAAATCTGTATAACTTACGGTCTGAGTGGCTCTTCTATATGTACATCTTGAGACTCCAGTTCTGGGACCTGCTGAGAGCTAATAAGTGCTTGTCCTCTTGTGGCTTTGCAGACTGTTTGCCCACTGTGGGAGATTTGAGGGATTTTCTTGAAGTTAATATGTGGATGGGTTTCTATTAAATGGAGATGTGTTACTGAACTAGCCAGGCCCAAAGGAATTTCAAGGCTACCTCGGAAAGCTGAAAACAGGACCTGCTGTGGGAGTGGGGCAGTTCTACAATAACAGGACCTCAACAAGACGTAAATCAACAGACCTATTAGCAGTGAGACTCAGGCACGTGGACAGCTCATGAACATGGACAATATCCAATCAGCTAATGCATGCTTGGAGCGTGGACGCGTGATCAGGAAATAACTGCATATATAAGGAGGCTTGTTTCAGTAATAAATAGCTTTGCTTGAATTCATATTGGATTGTGTGGAGTCCATGATTTTTCACCCTTGCAGCCCACCATTTCTTTCTTCATTGTAGACAACAAATTTATCTTTAGTACACCATTTTCTTAATATACTTTGGAACCCTATCAAAGAGTACTTTACCTACCAGCAGCTGCTGCAACACCAGTAAAGGGAAGTTCAACACAGCCTTAGTAGCATTCCCGCTGTACTGCTTAGTGGCAGATATTAATGAGGTGATTGCATCTTGAAATTAAATTTATCCAGAGTCTCTGACATCTCGCAATGCTGTTCTGTTTTCTGCCCTAATTTACCTCCTTCCAAACTGATTTTCAGTGCGAATCTCAGGCCTCACTCCCACTGACAAGCCTGAGGGAGGAAGACAAATTGTGCTAAGAAGTGTTCATCTTGCCGAGTTCTCTACAAATCATCTCCACAAAGGGGGACAAGCTTGAAAGATTGCAGAGTGGAAGGCAGACAATACAAGTATGTGGGGCCTTTACCTCTTTCCTGCCTGCCAGAAAATACCTCCTCTCTCTGCCTGTGCTTCCAAGCACATATCACTTCTGATGCACTTATGTGGTGCTCAAGAACAGTCACAAAAAATCTCACAGAAAAAAGCTACTCAGTTCCCATAGTTTAAACCAATTCAGGACTGAAGAGGTTTGTTAATTTAAGAACATATAATTAACTGGCAAACAGCATACTATGCATTCGAGATGAATACCTGTCACTCCTGATAACCACTGATTGCCATGCCAGTGGGAAAGCCGTCCACAAGGCTGCATGTGCCTGTTTGAGGTGCAGGTCTCCACTTGCTGCACCCTATAATCCACAAGCCAGTGGAATTATACTCACAGCATCGGACAGGATGGCTGGTCCATCCTGCTGAGCAATGGTTGAGATGACAGCAGGACAGCTTCTGGTCAGTTTTGTCTCGTGCTGTTTCCACTCAGCTATCCCTGTTGCTGTTAAAACATTTTTATGCTTCTTTTACACTTATTTTCAGCCTTAGTCTGTCTTCTTTTCTAAAGTTCCTTTGAAATTTCCTGGTTATGCTTTGATCTGGCCATCTTTCTCTTGATCGGTTTGGAGCCAATGCCCCACAGTTTTATGTATTTGACAAATGTATACACTGGGCACACTTGTACTCTTACCTTAAAAGCTGTGGTTATGCAGGCCATTCATCAAGAGTCTGCTGTGCAAGCACTCCCCCAAAAGCAAATCCAGGATCTCTAGCAGCCAGTCCTGCCCTCCACAAAGGAAGAACAGACAGTGAGCCATTACTGTGCAGATTTTCTAGAGGGCAGAGATGGATGAATCCAGGTGAGCACAGAAAAGGTGCCTGCTTCCTTTTGCATCCCTCTGGCATATCCTGATAGTTGTCCCAAACAGTAGCTTTTCCTTTCATGTCCTATGTGAACCCAGTACTCTTCCTCCGATCCTGCGTAACAGTGTCCTGCAGATAAATTATATTTCGTGCATGGAAGAGAAGACTGTTGACCATCTACAAGCTAATTTGTGGTGTCCCTATGGTATTTCTAACTTACACCATTTGGTTATTCAGGAGCAGTCAATAAAGAGTGGAGGCACAGAAGAACTGCCTTCTTGTATAACAGCTATTCTCAGTAGGCTTCATCCCTCCCATACCAAGAGGGAAAGTGATGCACGATCTGAATTTAGTCAGCTGATGTCACTGGGGATTTCTTCTCTGCGTGAGGAGATTTTGTTGGCTACTTGTCAGCTGAATCCAGGCCACTTTCTTCAGGCATTGACATCTCATCCTTTATTCTTATGCCTAGTTCAGCTTTGTGTGCTCTCCAAGTCCTTGTGTGCCAAAAATCTAGGTGCGGGTCTTTTTGTTTGTTGGGTTTTGTTTGTTTGTGGTTTATTGTTTCCTTTTTTTTTTCCTGTTTGGTTTTGTTTTGTTTTTTAATTTTCTTTTAAGCAGAAGATAGTATTCAAAAAAGTCTATAAAGGCACATGGATAAAACATAAAAAGATGAATTTTTAAGATTATTTTTCACTTATTTGATGCATAACATAAAATTTGAGATGACAAGAGACTGCAAAAGTAATAAAAATTTTGTGACATAAAACCAATGGAGTTAGTTATTATCATAAACCTTGTGGTTGGCCACTCGGAAAAGTAAGGAATTACTGAAACAAAACCGTCAGCAGGTTGAAAATGAAATTACAGTACATTACTTGTTCCACAGTCAATCTTGCTCCAAAGCTGCCTCCCATTTCTCTGTGTACTGAAATAGAGAAAAGCCTTCCTTTAGAGACTCCTAACTTCCTTAACAGACCAGGAAAAGAATGAAAAGAAATGGCTGCAGAAGAAGAAAGGCAGCAACAGTTAACGCAGAAAGGAAAATAAAGTTTTAAGCAAAACCAAGACACTCAGGTTTCAGAGCTTGTAAAACTAATCGTATTAGCAAAAAAGGTACATTGTATAAACAGGAAATAAAGACTTTTTTGTAATCAAGTTTTCTCTGCACTATAAAATAATCAGCCTGATGAAATGCAAGTAAGACATTTATCCTCTTTCTTTACAAGATACCGTGTGAACTTCTCTCTCCTGCCAATTAGTATCGATTTTCACTTCATGTTTCCTTTCTAACACTGAAGTAATAGAATCTGACACATAATTTGCTAAAATAATTTTTTCATTAGACTGCACCAGACCTTGTCAATACCTTAAGAAAGTATCATTGCAATGATATCTAGTAGTGTTGTCACATGGATATAGCTCTTCATTTAATCTCTTCATAAAAAAATACACTAGTCTGCAAAATAAATATGCTTTAGAGGAGGTATTGAAGTTCAAGTTGCTAGCAAAGTTAAGGGACATGTGGTTAGGGGTAAACACTAGATGATAAATTGCTTTGACGCAACTGTGATATTTGGTCTAGTTTTGAATTGTTAGGGGTTTTTTGAGGTAGAAGCAAGATTCATCTGCTTTCAAATGCTAAACCATCTTTAATATAAAGCCAATTGAAAAAAAGAGTAGACAAGCTTGCATAAATACATTCTTTTTCTGACCTGTGCTTCCTCAGAAAATGTTTTTCTTTTGGTTATTTCACAAGGGCTGTAATACCAACATATTTGAAAAAAATCATCTAATCAAATTGCAGATGCGAATACCCTTTCCGTTATGTAATTTCTTTCTTTTTGTTTTCAGGGATTTCAGTTATACTTTGTCCTTCCTTGTATACTTGTCCACTCATAATTCTGTCTTTTGTTTTACAATCAACTTGTAAGCTCCTTGGGGACAGAAATTATTCTTTGTCCTGACACTGAGCAGCATCTCACTCAAAGGGGTCAGTGTCTAGGACTGGAAGCAGGAATTTCATGGTGCAAAGCCACCAGACCTTCAAGTTACTCTCATCTTATTGATTTTCCCAAGCACCTCAGGGGCAATGAGGTGAAGCTGGGTTGGGGTAACTCAGGTAGGACTGATGTGCTTTGCGCAGTGTTGAGGTACCTACTCCTGAGATAGGCAATGAAGCTTACGCTACAGTCAGTTGCAGACACGGTGGATACAGTGAGGATACGATTGATATGGTCAAATGCTGGTATTTGGTTTTTAATTATGTGAATTGCTTTGGGGCTCCTGCAGGCCTTTCTGCCTAGATCTACAATGACTACAGAGGAAATATAAACCAGCTGACTATATGTAGAAATAGAACTATGCAGACAACTATGAGCCCTCACACTCAGTTAAGCAGACATCATACTTTATGTCTTTGTTAGTACCTGCCTGCAAATGCAGGCAGTTCACATTCTTTAATTTTGAACCTGTCAGAATAATGAGAGTTCAGTTATTCTGCTCCACTATCCCTAATTAATGAGGAGAGATTAAAACCGTCACATGATTGATCTGACCTAATCCTAGCGGAACGATGGAAAGGTCATCTTCATTTTTGGCAGACATATAGTAAAGGTCCTCTGAAATCACAGATGCGTAGAAAGGTACACCATATGTGATGGAAATAAAAGATATTTTTTAAAGCATGACCCAGGGACTTGCTGATGTCAGCTGAGACCGTTTCCACTGACTTCAGTTGGTGGTAGATCAGGGCCTTTAACATGGTGCATTACAAGTTCCCAACCCTGCAGCTGTTCATGACAAAGGCAAGATCAGAAAAAATGAGCTGATCATACAAATTTACAATATTCTGAAATTAAATAATAGCAGTAATAGCCATGGCTTCCTTGATGGGAATCTGAAACAAACCTGAAGTTACAGAAGTTTGTGCCCTTCATCATCTGTTCCTGACATGATGCAGAATCTGTGTGGTTTTTATAGTACCAGTTAACACAAATGCATAAATAAATAAATTAAAAAAACATAATAATAATAATCAGCAGTCAGGCAGTCTTGAACATGAATGTCTACACTTTTAGTTATGAAGTGTACTGGTCAAGATTTCCCCAAACAATCAAAACCAGCATAAAAACCAGCCTCAGTAATTACTGGAGCCCTGAGACACAAATCAATACCTGAAAGTTTCTAAGGAAAGCAGAAAAGCTTATTATTCATTCTAAATGTAACCAAAGGACAATTACAGACCACATCAAGCCACTAATAACCTCACAAATCATGAGAAAATTTGAAAACAGAAAAACATTAGGGGAGTCTTCTGAGTAGGAAACACAAGGCATACAGGAAAAAACCCTCTAAACATACATTTCCATAGGAATTTGTGAAAGTCAAGAAAGAAATCTGTTTCTAAAAGAGGGTTAGTAATGCAAAAGTTAGTGGTTTCCACTTTATTTTGTACTTTCTTCTCAATGGCAGAAGTCCATCCTCTTCTTCTAATGCAATCTATGCATTCACTAAACTATTTACATGACAGGTAAGTATACATTCTTATCATTTCCACCCAGTTATTCCCTTTCCCTCTGAAGTCAAACTATTACTTTAAAAAGTCAGTGCTAATAAATAAGTTAAATTAACAGCTATTAAGTGAATTCCTCTTTAGGGTGTCACGCCATTGTACCACCAGTATTCACAGCAGTACCAAAAGTCACAAAGTTAATATTCAATTTGTTGTGGCTGCAATATTTTCCTTTGGCTCCTGAAATAGTTTATTGGAAGGTTTCAACAGGCAACCACACAACTCCAATAGCCCTCAGTGGCCATCGTCTTTAGCAGTCTTAACTGGCAAACAAGCAAAATATCTAAGCTCAGGGTCTGCACAAAAGAAAGTAGATCTATCTTCAGACTTCCAAATACAGCAGCTGCCACTATTTCAATAGCAAAGCTTCAGACTTTGTGTTGGATCTTAAAAAAATAAAACAAGAAATCAAAACTTACGGAGTAATGTAACCCAAACAGCACACCCATTTACTGGCAGCTTTCCTTTTGCTGCAAGAAAATAGACTCTTTATGGGAAATATCGTAATTTTGAGGTAGACCAGAAATGAGAAACTAAGCAATGTTTCTGATTCTGTTGGATATATTAAGACTAAGTTTGCAGCAATCTAGCTTTCAATCAGAAATGGTCAGCTGAAAGGCATAATTAAAGAATGAAACTAAAGCCAAAATTAGTATAACATTATTTAAGTCTGCACATGATTTTAAGCCATAAATTCTAAATGTTGCTTTCATTTCAAAGGGAAAATGAACAAAACATTCAAACACATATACAAAACCAAAGATTATCAGAATCTTTTCTGAACTAAAATTGAGGTAAAAAAATAGAATTATTGCAATAAAAACTCTTAATGGAAATTGACCCTGAAAGTGTCTCTAAATGTGATTTCTAGGAATTTTGGCTGAGAAAGGAAGAAGAAAGAACAACGTCCAGGTAGGAGAGCTGCCAGCAAATAACTAACCCTGCTGCAGACTTTAGTTAAAAGAAATTTCTTATTAAAAGTATGTAATCTCAAATGTATTATGGTAATTTTAAAACTATTAAGACTTAAAACCTTTACTGCATTAGTTTCTCTTACATAGCCTATGTATTGCGTAATACTTGTAATCACGTTTCTGTTGAACTTCTTAATCTATGTAAAATACATCTATTAAAACAAGCCAAGTGAAAGAAAATGTTGACATTGGACCTTTGTACTCTTGTCATGCCACACTATGTACTAAAGTGGTCATTCTGAAGACAAAAGGGTAAGGAGTCAGCTCATTCAGGAAATAAAAGCAGGCATGGGTATTTTATATGTTAAACTAACACATAAAAATCAGTGTAAAGTAGTTGCATATAGTCATGGGAGGATAACCAAGAACAGAAACTTTGGTACAGTCAATCAGTTAAAAGGGTAAGCAGAAATGTCACCATATGAAGATAAGAGAGCTCAAAGACTTGTTGCATCAGGAAATCTGTTTCTTTGATCATAATTTAAGAAATACAGTGCATTGCTCTGAAAAAAAATGGTATTTGAGTAATCCTGGGTTTCACCATTAATGTCATTCTGCCATGTATGGAATAAAAATAAGCATGTCCTTGCAGTTGGAAATGTCTAGGAAGTGAATGCTTCAGTCAGAAATTGGAGGTGACTTCTTTCTGTCTTTTTACTTTTTGCTTTTTTCTTCTTTCCTGAGTTCTGTTTTTACTTTTGCAAAACAAATCAAAAGGTGTCTGTTATGCCTCTGCATAAATTCAAAAGAATTTTTGAAACTGTTAACTCTTTTGCAGAATATAATTCCTTGTTTTCTTAGCTAGTCTTAATATCTCTCTCTTACACACATACAATAGATTTTTTTTAAATCACCTGTTTAGTTTGACAAAAAAAAAAAAATCTGGAATGAATAACAGAAATGTTGTTACTTAAGGACCGTATTTTCATTTAATTATTGTATGATTCCAGTTTTCTAGAGGGAGCACAGCCAGCATGTTAATAAAATGTTTTACCGTTAAAAAGGCTAAGAAAGATTTGCCCATTTTTCTAACTCTGAGGAACTCAATCGCTGAAGTCTTTTTTTATCTGAGTAACCAGTAGGCTGAGCAAGATTCAGCTCCAGATGTAGATTCTATTTAGCTTACATCAGATGAAGCTGAGATGTCTACATGTGAGCTAAAGGTTTAAAGCTCTCATTATAGCTGATGGAGTCTAAAGATCTCAGCCTCAAGTGAGTGTACAGGCAGTCATTTAGGAGCCCATTCCTTCATTCCCTTCCAAATGAAATAACATCAGTGCCCAGATTAAAGTCACATTTAAATATATTTTCATCATTCATGCCTAGTAGTTTTATTCTCCAAGGAGAGACAACACCTTCAAGGTAGTCTCATTTATGAAGAAATAGCTACCTTCATTGTCATGCTCAAAGTGAGATATGGAGACATTTGCAAACTTTCCTGGCTCAAAGTAGGAGTAAAAGAGCAGGTTCTGTAGCCTTGTTAGGCACTGTTTGCTGGTCTCAAGAATAAAGCTACAAATACTAGATTTGGTGCCGACACTGGCAACTGCCCAGTGGTTTCAGCAGCTTTCTGTGTCTCAACAGCTAAACTACACCTTCAAATTATCACTTAGCTGCTGATCACAGGTTTAAGAGCAGCAGTAGCCTACAGTCATTGCCTGGTTATGGTTTTGAGCCATCTTAATAATCAGGATTTGTAACAAATTCAGAGCTAGTCCCCAGTAAGCTGCCCAGCTCCTGGTATTTGGGAAGTTACTGTTTTTCTAGCCATACTGCTGGTTCCCAGTCACTAGTCAAAAACAGCACCCTGGTCAGTTATGGGAACCTGTTTCTCCAGTGCGGTGACTGATGTTTGCCAGAGCAGTACTTTACAATAAGCTGCATAAGCACATTCTTGAAATCCACAACATTAATCACATTGCATTTTGTTACGAGGGCAACGCACTACAGGGGTAGTTATGGAAGACAAGAATGTTCAGGCTCAGAAACTCCAAATTGTTAGCATTTCCCAAGAGCATTGTATAAGGCAGTTTTTCTCTTACAGACCAAATCTAAAAGAAAAATATGGATGTTTCACGAAAAAAAAACCCTCAAACTTAATTTGATTCATATATTACATTCATGAACTCTGGATTAGCTGAATTTGGAGTTTCCAGCCTTTATAATAATATTTTTGCCAGGGCCCAGGCCCTCTGCTCTTGCAACAGACAGAGCCAATAAAATAATAAAGGCCATGACACCATGTCTGGGTGGGGAGTAGGTCCAAGCTCTGCAGATATCTACAGCTATTATGCACATTACTGTAATTTACCTAAGTCTCAAATTATTAACAGTTCCAACCAATTCTGTTGGCATTGCAAATTGTGGTGACTTACAACCTCTTAAAAGAAAAATGAAATTTCTAGAGCAGCACAACTAATAACACTCACAAAGAGGATTTCATAAGGCTTAAAAAGAAAAAAATGTTATTTTTTAAATCCAGGTTCTACAAAGGACACTCTGTAATATAGAATTAATTCATTCACTTAAAATGCCTGAGATCTGCCAAACTATGAATTAATAATGATAGCTAGTCTTTCATGTCAAATCAATCTCACCACTTTCCCTCCCCCAGGAAAGTTCATGACATTTTGTTATCTGCTCCAAGTAAATTTGCTGGACTTTAAGCACGCAAGTTCAGCAGTGAATGTTTTTGAACCCTGCATTGCCTTTCTCAGCAAAGTGATAGTGAAGTCTGTGGCATTCATTTGTTAGTGCCTGCGTATGGGGATCTCTGAGCTGTTACTGTGTCCCTAGTGGAAACATTTCCAGTAGCTTCAGTGAGCACAGGACCAAGTGATTAGGAGTATAATAATATGGGGGAAAAAGCATGTGACTTTGGGTAAAATGGAAACAAGCTGCATGTTGTTAAAGGCTCAAAAACAGACCAAGGAGACAATCAAGGAAGAATCAGGGCCCTCCATCATCTAGGGCTGAATTTCAAAATCTTTCTTTATCCAAAGAGACAGGAGCTGTTTTTATTAGCATAGACACAGTCTGCACAGAAGATACGATAGTCCTGGGTCTTACCCTCTGAGAAATCAAGAGCAAAGGACTAGACCTCCAAAACAAGTTTGGGATAGTAAATCCCAGACTGTAACCCTAATCCTTCTCTTCCTTCACACAAAATGACTGCCAGACTACTTAAAGGTAAGACTTGTGGTCAGAGTACTCACTTTTTTTTCCCCTCCTTGGTGTCCATGTAACATAAAGCATGGACGTAGTCCTGGGAGCAGAGACTTGAAGGGTCCTAGAAGTCCCACTCACTCACAGATTTCTGCCACAACAAACATGGTTTCCAGCAAAAGGAGGGATGGAGGTTAGCCCTACTTAGGACTACCTACAGATTTTTTCCCTCAATACACTATCTAAAAATGATATGTGGGGCTTGACCACCTGAGGCAGCAGAGGACTGAGCTCAACTAAATACCCCCACCTCCTTCACTAACACAACACACCTGCTAATAACACCCTACAAGCATATTTCCTTGACCACCACCCTGGAAACAACCTGAGTTCCTCCCTACACTCCTGTATCCTGGTGACTGACCTGAGGATTCCCCTGCTGCCTTCACATCCTATCAAAGAAACATCTCATGACCTCACCTATGAAGGCACCAGTGCCTCAGAAAACAGGAGGCACTGCCTTAAAACACAACACTGCAACCAAGCAAAACAATTTGAGATATTTCACAGCATATTCCAAAAGAACTGGGAGGACATGCTCTGTGCTTATCTGCTTTCCAAATACTTATTGCCTGTTCTTCATTAGTGCACATTAACACAAGCTGGGGAGACAACCTGGCATCAAAAAGGAGACTGTGGGATTAAGAGCTGCTATGGTTTGTAAAATGTAAATTTACATTTGAGTGCAGGCAGGGGACATCAGATATCTCTGTTCCTCCTGCAGGGTTTTTTGGAAATTACATGATATCAGATCATGCAGTGGAAAATGCTTTCAGGCCTGGAGCATGAGGTAAGGATTCAACTGAACAACAGAGAGCACAAACATTATATACTTCTGAATGTCTAGATGGAGTCCGACTTACTGATAGAGGGATATTTTCTAAATCCTATTGGGTGTTTTGTTTATGCTACTTTCATACTTAAACACATGAAGTCAATGGCCTGAGAAGCATCAGATTTATTCTGCGTTTCACCAGTAAAAGAAGAGCTATTCACCACCCATCTCTGGTAGAATTGGCTGGTTTCAGCAAGGGGTGACCATAAGGTACCTTCACATACCTGAAAAAGCCTCAGATGGATTCCAGAGAAAATACAGTTTGTGTTATTTCCAGAGGCTTTTTTTTTCTGAGCAGGTATGCAGAAATGCTCAAAGAGCAGAGCCTGCAGGACACAGATTGTTTTGCCTGCCCTGAGCCCAGGGGCTCTGCTGGGTATTCCCTGTACCAAATAATTTGTGGCAGGGCTGAAAAATGAATTTTTGAATTGGTTATGTGAAGAGATTTCTTCCTTACTGCAAGTAGATTGTTGCAAGATGTCTTGGTTTTAATTTCCTACATATATACAGATGAAGGATAAGTCTACGCAGCAAAATGAAGGTACAATTCCAGCTCATTTGGCTACTTTTATTCTCAGTGCTCAGACAGATAACAATATTTGAGTCTTAGCACAAAATAATTGTGTTATGATCTA
Organism: Nesoenas mayeri; assembly: GCF_963082525.1. Taxonomy (NCBI): domain Eukaryota; kingdom Metazoa; phylum Chordata; class Aves; order Columbiformes; family Columbidae; genus Nesoenas; species Nesoenas mayeri. Next base: position 67,155,879 of record NC_137540.1, on the reverse strand, counting down.
AAGTAATATGTTTTTCTTTGCATTTAGTAGGGACTGAGCATATACAAGTACTCATTTGTAGCTGAGCCATGTAAGCTTGATGGCGAGTGAGAGGCCAATGCAGCAGTGGCAACAAGAGCTGGGCAGCAAGGCTGGCATGGTGCATCTGAAGGGTTTTTCTCAGAGCACAGACAACCCCAGTCCCAGGGGATTTGTTCTTTGATGCTCAGCTGATAATGAATCATGTCATATCCTCAGCACTAGGCAATGTGGTGAAGGCACCAGCTGTTCTGCACGGTAGATGTCCACATGGTTGTATGCCAGGTTAGGATAGAGCCGCCGCTGCGGGGTGGTGGGTGACACCAACACTTTTGGCTGCACTGACAGCTGCTCTGCACTGGTTGACACAAATACCCACTTCACATCTCATTCTCATTATATCCAAAGCCTGTATTTGTTTTTCATTCAATGAGAGGAAAAGCCATGTGATTTGGCTGTTTATCTGAGCTCAAGTAGCACAAATCACTAACTGATGTGCATGATGACAAATGAACATCTTTTTCTCTCAGGAGGAATGTCTGCGGGGAATGATGGCTGGAGCTGAACTTGCTTTGTACCAGGGAGCCTCTGAAAGCCCTTCCTCTCTGCTTTCCTATGAGGCTGTGCTGCTTCAGTACACATTGCTAAGGGATTGTTTGAATGGTGACAAAGTACAAGTTGCTTTAAAATTATGAATAATTCGCATGTCAGTATCTGGACAGAAAGCTCCATATTATCTCATATTCAGATGAAAGATGAACACCTTTATTATGAGAAAAGATTTGATGTAAGGTTCACTTATGTGGTAGACTCCATGTATGAACCCAGCCTGACTCGATGACTACATAGTTCCAGTCTCAAGCAATACCATTGCTACTGATTGCAATGTATTTCAAGGGAAGACATAATTGTAACCTGAATATATACATAATCTACTGTTATACATCTATATTATGCTGCTATATTGTACAGAAACTCAGATTTACGCAACAACATTTAACAAATATCACCTTTTGGCATTAGCTAGATTGTCATATACTTTGGAAGAATTTCAAGCCTTATCTCATTTAGTTCTGCAGTTGCTAGGATGCACAGAGGCACCGTGGAGTCACTGTTCTCATGCTAGAATTCATCTAATCCCCTCGAGGTAAGACAAATGTCACAGGTAGCAGCCAGGTCCTCCTCCTCTGAAATACCTCCACCCTATGCTCAGTGTCAGGAAACAGTGCCGTCCTGCGCTGAGGCATTTTGACTTGATGTTGCAATGGTATTTCCAGCACCCTTGTTTAAAAGCGTGGGCTCAGCTCAGTTCCTGAGCCTATTCCAAGCTGGAGAACACATTTTTCCTCCACCAGAACCTGCTGTGGCCTCCTCTATTGTTTACTAAATTCACATGTCTGGTTTCAAGGTCTTTGTCTCATTAGAAATTTTTTGGAGCTTCAAGTGGAAACCTTTCTGAAAACTGACACGGTTTGGATGTATCAGGGAGTAAATTTTCCAGACCCAGACTGAGGGATTAACCTGAAATCAGATCCATACATGCGTGTTATGTGTCCCTCTCCCTAATGCTGTCTGGTGGATTGGATCTGTACAGGATCAAAGAGAAACTGTGGGCCATGAAGGACATAAGAAAATATAAAGATAGAAATTATACCTCTATAAATCATTCCGTTAATAAGGTGGAAAGATTTGGTCAGATCTCCACAAATTGCTGGAAAGCTGCACAGCCATATTAGACTAGATGAGAATTCTTCCATCATCATGTCCATTTTCCCAGGCACATGAAATAATACTTTACACCTTCTACCTTTATGACTTCTGCTACTGATTTCTCTGCTTCTGGCTCCCCAGCTGCTGAGTCTGACTTTGCCTGTTTCTCATACCACAATCTCCCTCTTATCACTCAGAGGGAATTCACAGCATGGAAGGGTGCTTGGAAAGAGGTAATAGGAGTTCTGTTTGTGCTATTCTGGGGGGTTTCCTTTCAAGCAGGTGTAGATTCTCTTCCCAGCAAGGGCTACTGCTGCAAAGTCCACAGACTATAATGCCACGGTAGTTGACATATCCATTTTCCAGATACATCTGCCTTTCAAGTGGCTAGAAGTTGCTGTGGAGAATGATGACCATAGGTGCGTCTATGGTTACAGTCCACCCTTGTGCAACATTACAGACTGTAGGCATTGCTAGTACCAACAGTGGTAATGTCTCTTGCTGTTTCACCGCCAGTTCTTGATTTGCAAAACACAGTGCCTGCAAATTACTCTTGATTTGTTTGCATCGTTTACAACAAACAAACCTCCCAAAACACGAGTCAGCATGTCCATCTTATTTATTACGGCAGTTTATTTTTAATTCAGCATTTCAGAAATACTAGATTTGCTTTTATTGCTGTCTTAGCACAGAGTAATGTCCCACTATCATGTTATTTATAATAGAGACGAAATTATCAAAGGCTAAATTTGAAAAAAACAAAGTTGGATAACTATACACTTTGACTAGCAACCATAAAAAGCTGCTCATAAAATAGAACGGCCTGGAACTGCAGTTTCACATTTCCTGATATCACAGATGTCCTGTTACTATGCCTCAGTCAGCAGATACATCAACAGAAAGGCAGCTACCAGGTTTTATAAACTCGCTCCTAAATCTGGGTTGCCAGCTAGTCTGACCATCATGTAGAAGACAATATAAGATATGGAGTCCCACAATTAGTTCAACCAACAAAAAGTAATTGTTTATAAGATGTAGGAACCTGTTGAGCACAAGCAAATATTTATGTATTAGCCAAACATGAATAGCTTCCACAGTTCATCAGATGCCTTAGCATTAAGAATGCAGTCCAGAACTCGGGAGTGAGGTATCATTGACCTGACTGAAATCCCAGTTTGATCATCTTTGGTAGTGTTAGCTAGGGGACAAACAACTGCAAAAGATGTGACTGGAATCCCTGCTTCTTCCCTGCCCTTACTCTTGCCATGAGGTTTACATTTACAACTGGTTGGCTGATGGCTAAAATCTCCACAAAATACCAGTTTTGCTTATTTCTACTGCCATGTTGGTAGAGCTCATCTGTTTCTCTATATATACAGCTGCTGCTGTTAACCAACAGTAGGGATCACTCCAGAGAAGAGATTCTCTGCAGGACTTACATGAAACAGAGCTCAGTAGGATGAGGTTTAAGTTCTACCAGATGAGAAATATTGAAGGACCATCACTGCGTGTCTGCTAATTGTTCCAGGGGGATAATGCTACAGAAACATGATCAAAGTAGTAATTCCATACTCATGCCTCCATCTCTGTATTGCTGTGGTTCAAGAGTCACTATGATTTTGCCTGGTGTCCATGGCTACACCGTGTTCCACTGCCTCGGGCTGAAGCAGCCTCCAGGTACACTACCAGAATGTACTGTTTGCTTAGAGCTAAAACTCACTAGTAAGGGGGCATAAAAATACTGCCTGGCTGTTATCTATGTTGTATCTTGTCTGTAACTAATTAGAGAACTCAGGTTTCCTGTTTGGTCAATCCAGTCTTGCCATAAGCAATAAGCTCACTTTGACTATTCTTTTCCCCCAAAGTTAAAGATTAAAATAAACACATAAGACCCATTCCCTTCATTTCCCTTAGCTCCTTTAATGGCTTCAGAAGCCACATTCCTTTCTTCCTCCCCTCCCTCCTCCCTTCAAAATCCAATCTTGCTGCTAGCAATTGATTTTCTTCTTGTATTTCCTAATGCTCTGGATAGGCAAAACTGAAGTGCTGTTTCTACTTGGCTTGATTCTTCTCATCTTGAATTAATGAAGTCTTTTCAAGAGGTGAATAACATGACTATTTCATAAAAAATACATCTAAATTGAAGGACAAAGCCAGGAAGTGTGACAACAGATGTTCTGACACTCCAGGACCTAATACAAGAGTTGAAATTATTTAACTCCAAGAATTCATTGTGGGATCTTGCAGATAATTTCACTTGTTTCCCATAGGAAAAGAGATCTCAACTTAATAAGATTGCTCCTGAAAAAAAGAAAAAAAAAAAAGAAAGAGAGCATAACAAATGTTGTTTTTACTAACAGACTGAGGAAATACAGGAGAAATGCTTCTTCTTGACACAGATACAAAAATAATAGGCAAGAGAACATTTCCTTTGCTTATGAACCTAAACCTCACTTTACTGAGGTCCTGGTGTTTTTGATAGGACAAAATGAGTTTAAATGATTTCCTGTGGCTCCATGGTTTATTATTTTGCATTTGAAATTGGGCAGCAAAAGCCTCCCAAGGAGAATGTCAAGTGGTTTACCTCCTAGTCAGGAAAAAAATTGTGATCCAGATTTGTTTGGAGAATGGTGTGCGTGTCCCCTAATGTGAGGTAGGGCACCCCTGTAGATAATGTCACCAGGGTCCACTGCTTTCAACCACGGACATGCAGTTGAGTAAGTTTTCAATGATACTTCAGTGCCCCATTGGATTATGGCAGTAAATCTATTAGAAACAACTAGGATCAGCTGAACTAGCTTCTGTCTTAAAACACCTAATGTCTTTGCTTTTCCAGAGTGGGGAGGAGCAGAATTGGTATGTATGTCCCACACTTTCTCCAACCCAAAAACACATCCCCTGATGGTTCTGCTTGTTCCCTCTGCAGCTATAGAGGTTCTTCATCACATCCAAGGCCTGCAGAAGGGGTGAGTCCCTGGAAGTCCTTTTCTCTCCTCTGCCAGCACCAGACCTTCAAGGATAGACTGTGAGGGGGGAACAGAACCATTTGAGCACACCCTCTGTTCCTCTGGAGAGCCTTCTGATACTATAAAACAGGGCACTCAGAAAGAAAAAAGGAGGAGGGACATAGAAAAGACAGAAGAACAATTTCTTCCTGATGTGTCTGTAAAATATAGTCACTGTATATACAGTTGCGGTGGTATGTTCCCACCCCCCAACCTGGCCTTGTCTCATAACTCTTATCAAGTGATAACCACCTGTGGTACTAATGATGGGTGCGCCTGTTCTTGATGGCTGCATCCAGCTCAAGGTGAATTTGGGAGAGACAGATAACAGCACAATAGCCAAGGGTTAATCTATGGCAGTGTGCCCACCTGGCCACAATGCTAGTCTGTGCCAGACAAGACTCGCTTCCACGTATATTGCTTCAGAGCCCCAATGCATTAGGCATCCTCAGAAGTAGTCGCAAGCTCTGAACAAGGCTTTATATGTTGCTAATCACTTGCTGCTCTCATCCAATATTTCAGTGTCTATAGCATTATTCTATGATTGGATATACTGCAGTCCCACACTGTCTTCTGCCTGAAGGGAATCAGATCTGCATTTTCTTTATGAGTCCCCTTATCACTAAGCTACAAAGCATTTTGGGAAAGGGCCAGACAGGCCCATTCTACCTGTTGAAAAACAGGAGAGGCTGAGGGAATTCAGCTCAAGTCAGGCTAAACTTACGGTGTTAGTAGAGCCCATGATTCTCCTGAGAGGAGGCTCTGGCATTCCCTGAGGAGCAAAGCAATCAATAGTGCTGTCCTTGGCTATTTAATTTTGCATCAAGGAGTTGGCTGTTGCAGGCAACTGGAAGTTAGAAGATGCAATGACAGTCGTGCTGCTTTGTCACCCTTGTGTTTGCTTACTCTCTCTGGATAAATGAATATTTGATTAGCTGATACAAAGTCAGAGTTTCAGATAGAAAAATGAGGATAGTCAGCTGCAGAAAACAGACTTGTTTTACACAGTAGCAGTTGTCTCCTCTCGGCCAAAAGAAAAACAAAACAACTATCTGTGAACACTCCTGCTGTTTTCCAATGTGAAGACTAAAAGCAAAATCTTGAACTTCTTTTATTTGGGCTTTAGGAGAATTATTTCTTGTCAGAGGAGTCAGTGTATCTTCTGTGTTTGGAAGAACAAAGGGTCAGCAACAGCAGGAAGAAAGCAAATAGCGTTACCTCATGCATGGATGAGAGGTTAGTTCAGGAGACACTCGCAGGAATGTTTGTAAAGCCCAGAGGGGACTGTGATGAGTGTGCCGTGTTATGAATTTAAAGCTAACAAAGTGTGATGTCTTTTGAAAATCTAGTTATTTACTCAAAGCATTACCCTCAGGAAAATGAAAGATAAAGGTTTTTGAATACTTCACAGCTGGAGATCATCTTAAATATTCAACATTTTCTAGCCACATTTCAAAGGTCCATTCCAAATTTAGCAGAGTCAATCAGCTTGGTGGCCACTGTATTAAAATAACTAAGTCTACTGGACCAAAAAGCAAATTAAAATTTCAGAGGAACTGGAAAAGGCATGAGTAGTTTCAGGCTACTGGCCCATGTTTAAGCAGAGTAACTCATAGCAGTAGGATGTGGTACCTTTGTTCTGGGAGATGCAGGCTTTCAGTTCACTGGCTTATAGTGATGGACATTTAATAACTTGTAGAAGTAACTTCAAAGTGGTACTGAAAATTGAATATGGAAGTAAGGAGGCCCAATATCAAAAAGGCATGTTGGGTATAACTTGGTGTACCATTAAATTTCACAGATTCCCCCCTAGAAGGAAAATAAATCTGTTGGTCTAATCAAAGACTGGACAAACATCCTGAGTCCAAAGGTAGGCAGCAGCTGCCAGGTTGCAGAGATCGGCTTTGATTCGAGCAGCTCACCAGTACGACTTTTGTTACACAGCATCAGAAAAACATAGTTTTACAGACAGACTATCCTCATTGTTCCAGGTCCCCAGAGAAACATATACAGAAAGTGCATAATTCTCCTAGATGACCTTTTTAATGCAGGCTGGGAAATAGCTCTGGGAACAAGGCACACTTCGAACAGGCTAATGCATTATTCCTTTTAGGGATGATCTCATCACCGAGATGAAAAAAAAAATGTAACCTCAGTGTTTCTGGAAATTGAAGCTGTCAGTGGAGAATGGTTGTTTGCTGTGGGGATTAAAATATTATTACCCTGAGGAATATTTACAGAAAAAAAGTCTAGTAGCATTCTATACATGAGCAGGCAAGAGGCATTGAAAATTCAAGGGAAGTCCAGGAGTAAAATGTGTTGGCCAGCTTCTGATGCAAACATATGAATAGAAAATAGTTGTTAAGTAAAATCCTGTAACATGCTATGAAATGGTATCACAGCACCCAGGAAAGCTGGTGAAAGCCTCACTTGAAGTCTGGAGTAAAGAGAGCAAGTCAAACCAAGTGCATTGCATCATATCCAATAGCTGACATGGATGGCTGATACTCATGGTCAGAAATAGAGCATATGACAAATTTCTGCTGTATACAGTTGGTATGATTCAGAATATGGTTGTCACCTATATGATGCCTGAAATTGAGAACTCACAAAAATAAAAGTTTTATTCATGATTAAAGGTGTTTGCAACATCACAGTTTAAGCAGAGTCCAGGTAAATATATATTTTTCTAATAGTGTTGAAAAAGCAAAACAAAGCAGTACAATTGGTGCTTTCAAAAGAGGACAACACAAAAGATTTTATTTACTCAGCATCTGGAACTGTAACCTAAATGTTATGTCATTCTCCAGGCAGGTGAGAGATGAGATTTTTCATTATGTCAAGCAGACGAGCAGTGAATCAGATCCTCCAGACTCCTGGTGATGTTTGCATCACCAGGAGATGAAGGATAGTGCAGTTTTTGCTTTCTGTGTTTTTTTGGAAGACAGGACCTATAATTCAATTTGTCCAGTGCTGCACACTAGAAAATGGTTCAGAGTGGTATTCTCATAATTTGATACTTGATGGCTAAGACCCAGAAAAGGGCAGAATTTTAGAGTCATGTCATATGTCTGCTGTAGACATGTGGTAGGTTGGCTGTTGTTAATTTTGGTAACAACCCCTAGGAAGTCTAAGAATCTAACAGATGAGCGACAGATGCTACTTCAGTGTCAAGTTCATCATCTCAAGACACAGCGCTTGTGACAACTCTGTCCTTGCGAGGATTTATCAAACTGCTCCCACTGAATCCCTGGAACGGTACTACATATACCTACGGCATATGTTTAATTTCCTATGATTAAGTGACTCCTAGAACATTAAAAAGGCCTCTTAAATGAAGAAGGGGTGAAGGATCATTCTTCTTCTAGCCGAACGTTAGGTCTCTCATATCTCCCATTTATTTCATGGTGGGAGCTGCTTTTCTGAGTGAATGCGTTTGGATGTCCTGAACAAGGGTATAGATGTCAAAAGATGGAGCTTCTGAACTGTTAGAAGTTACTAAATTTCATCACACCACACCAATAACAAGGAAAATATTAGGAGAGTTATTTTGCAGTCAGAATCCCAGTGTGTTTGTATATACAATAGCAGTGACTGATGGCATTCTTCATATAAAAAGGATTGGTCTTAGGATCAGCTGCTTGACCTCCTTCTCGAAGGCTGGCTGGTGCATTGTCTCCAGCCACTACACAGAGTAATCTCTGTCATAACCCCTGTCTCCACCACAGCCAGCCACTGCCCTTTTACGGTGTACAGCTAGTAAGGCTCACACGCCTGGGCTCAGACTTTCTGTGCTCACTGTACATACCAAACAGAAGATGCTGGTCCCAACTGAGTAAGTAGTTTTCTATGAAAATTAAGCAAGCTTTTCCCAGGCAAGTCAATAAAACTATTTGCCTGAATATCTGATCATCATCTGGAGCAAAGAATTCTCACCTGCCTAAGAATTTTCACCTGCCTGACAAATAACTATTGGTGGTTGTAATGGTGGGATGCAGAAATGGCACCTCCTCAAATACCTATATGTATAAAGAAACTGTACTATGACTTTACTCCTTCTGTGTTGACCCAGTAGAATAACTCAACTGTAAGGCAATGTAGAAACTTCCAGCAACTCTGGAGTGCCTGGCTGGATGTTCTATGAACAAGGCAAGAATTCAATAGGCTCAGTGGTTATAAAGTAGCTTCTTTGATTTAGATATTCCACATTCACTCTCATTAGCATTTTAAGATTCCTTGAGATTTAACTGTTGTTGTTTCGTTGGTTTTGGTTTGCTTTTGGTTTGTTTAGTTTTACAAACAAATGCTTCCTCACTCAGTTTTTATATTTAGAAATCAAAATTCTTCTTAATTTATTGCACCCAGAATATTAAAATGTTAAAAAGAAAACACTGACAGGCAGTTTCTGCAGCATCTTTACAGAGTCTTTATTCATCTAACTTTAGGAAATTTGGAAAAAAAAAAAAAACTGAGTGGAAATTAAATCCAGTAATATGATTAAGAGCAATTTCTTTTCAGACAGAGAAAGGTGTTTAATGAAGATTGAATTGAAGAGGAGCACTGGTGGTTTCCAAGGAAACTTAATATGCACCTCTATAAACATCAATGAATCCCCTTTGTTTGGGGGATTTTTTCCTTCTTTTTCTTTTTCCTCCCTGTTGTTTGATGTACGTTTGTTTTGATTTGTTTTAATTTTGGGGTTGGTTTGTTTCTTTTTATTCATTTGGTTTTGGTTTTGGTTTGGTTTGGTTTGGTTTCTTATCCAAAACGGGAACTCCATACCATTTCACTATTTTCAAATGGAAAGTGCATTGACACAAGCATGTATTGGAAGATGTTAGGTGTATATAAAGTGTATACATTCTGTGATATAGATTTGACTTAATTCTGGACAGAAGCATGTCAGGTGACCAGAAGAGTGTGAGTACCAAAGGCAGCACAAGCAAACATGAGTGTGACAAGTACAGCACAATTAAATCATATTTATGCTGGGGTGCAGCATTTGCCCTTTCTGCCCTTGCTGTCAATGTGCTCTGGGTTCCTCCCAGAGCAAACCAGAGAATACAGTGGGTTGAAGTCCACTCAGTCCTTACGCTAGAGAGTCAGGAAACAGCTGCAACACATATCCAAGCATAAGAAGAGCACAGCGAAGTGGAGCTGCTTGTTTGAATAGATACAACTACACAGTCTGTACCTAACAGGAGATGAAAGGAATCTGAAAGTATAGGCATCTGTGTTAAATAATTGTTTTTCCACTTTTCCTGTCATCCAAAGATCTGGTTGCAGTGATTTGTGTGATCTACCTCACAGAGCAGGTTATCATAAGCTACTTGTAAAAAACTGGAGCAAATAATGGTGTTTGGGTAGGCACAGCAGTCAGCACTTGGAAGAGACAACTGCTAAGCAGGGGGTTTTAGACCATCTCATATTTTCTGTGTGTTGCCTCTCTGGGTTGTGCAATAGGGCAGTGAGCTGGCAGAAGGAGCTCATTGAGGCATGTTGATGTTGTCAGAATGTAACCTTCAAATTGCCAGTCGCCTCTGTGCTGAAGTTTCTCTTCCCCAAAGAAAGGCGAACAGGAGAAAAGAGCAAGGAACCAAAAACTTCACAAGGAAACCTGAGAAGCAGAGAGAAACGTTTTTCTTCCAGATGTCATTCTGCATCCTGTAAGTTGTAGCCAGAGATTGATCAGTAACCGTGAATGGACAGGTCATGTTTTATTTTATTTCTTCTTGAAGTTCGAAGGGATGTACAACTTATGAAAACTGAAGAAAATATTATAGGGACTATTACAGGCACTGTTCTGAAATATAATAGGGACAAGTGCAGTCAGTAGAGATGACCAGACAAATTAAGGCTAAGAATTTGCAAGTGTCATTAGTTTAGCAGAAAATAGACTCATCAGGAATGAAAAATGGGAGACATACAAGGGGAAGATTGGCAGCCTGTAACATCAAAAGGAGTGTGAGATGACATCCACAAGAAGAGGAATGGTATGAACATGGCTGTGCTGGGACTACTAAAGGGCAGAGGACATGAAGGATTCTCCATAGCACCCAAGCATTACCTGGTATTCAAAGAAACTACAGATTTTGTCTCAACAGAGCAATATGGTTGAAAGAACATAAATACTCTATGACTGACTGCTGTTTGATGCAACCTTTAAGCACTCTAAGACTGCATCACGGGTGCATGGACTGCACAAAGAACCTGGGGGGATGCTGAATCTGGTTCTCCAAGGGGAAGCTTTTATGTTCTCTGCAAGAAGCAGTGTGTAAGGCCATGGAAGCGAACTGCTGGGGAAAAACAGTGAATTAACTAGAGGATTTTTGTGGAAGAGAGATATTGTGGAAGACTTGCTTCACTAGAGGCAAGTGAACTTTTTGGGTAACTTGCGACTCACTGCTAAATGGGCAGACAGGAAGGATAATTGGGAAGGTATTATATTAATAAAAGAGGAGGGAATAAATAAACACTAATTTAGCATAAAATCAAGATGTCAAGAATAAAATTAATCAAGGCACCCAGGGATAAGAGGACAGAAATGTGTTAATTTCTTATACACCAATGCTAGTGACCTGTGTAATAACAGGACTGGAACACATTTATGAACATAAATTCAGCCTTGTGAGGAAGAATGATGCCTGGTGAGAAGATCTACATGACTGGAATGCTAAAGTCTCCTCCTATTATTTGTTTAGGAAGGGATGAGTGGACTAAGCGGGAGGTTAAGTGTTATTCTGTGTCAAAATGACATTGTCTGTTTGAAGCACTGCCAGCTCGGAAGCAAACATTTCATGAATTTTTACAAGCCAATATCCTAAATAGGTAGAACATAGTGCCATAGACCAAAGACTTCAGGACAAGCTGATAGTCTTTATAAATATTTACCTATAAAGTGCAAGGGAAAAGGTCTGTTATCATGGGAAACTTCAGTCTGAATGATATGTACTGACAGTCTCGTTCTACCAAATATGCTCAGATCTCTAAATTCTATAGAAGATAATCATTAATTCTAAAATGTCTCTGTCACAAAGGAATTGTATGTTAGATGCCTTCCTGACAGCTATCGAGGAATTGATCACACAGTTCAGAAGCCATGGGAGTTGTGGACATTGCATTGTGGAGTTTGGCTGAGGGCATAGACACAGTGTGGTCATGTTATCTCCATGGTCCATCAAACTGGTACAATGTACTTCTCAGTGTGGTTAGGCTGTGCTAAGGCAGCTTCATGCAGCACTTATCGTGTGAGTGGGTGAGGTGGTGGGAGGACAGTGCTTTCGTAGACTTTCAACTCCCAGCTCCTCTTTCCAGGGAGATGTCACTGAGTCACGGTATTTTACTTGTCACAAAGTTCATAACTCTACAAAGCTGTGATCTGCTGTCTCTTCCCAAGGTCAGATGCTGCCAATCAGCAGAGTGGGGGTATCTCTTGTTCGCTGAAGCAGGGTTCCCAGAGACTCATGAAGTGTCTCAGGTAAGAAAGTGTGGGAGCACACTGTGCGCTGAGGAAGTGCACTGTCTCAGCTCTTACAGGAACAGAGGAGCAGACTGCCTTCTGATACAGAGCCCAGCTTCCCTGAAAGAGGTTAATGATGAGTTCTCACCTTACTCTATGAGGAAGAAAGCATGTAGGCTACCTAACCATGGAAAATCAGGGAGTCAAAACATAGAGAGTTGAGACTGTCGAGTTGATACTCATTGGTAATAGTTTAAAGCAAAGAAGAGAAATCATCCAATATTCAGAAAGAAAGGTACTTACATGACAATTTATAAAAAATGCTATTAGAAGTGAAAAAGAAATAGAAGAGGAGGAAAACAGCAACATGGCAGGATCGAGGATCTTCACAGAGTCACAGAATGTTAGGGATTGGAAGGAACCTTGAAAGATCATCTAGTCCCCTTTTCAAAGAGCAATATATTGATGACTGGTTGGGCAGCACAGACACATTGGGTGCCCAATGGTGGGGTATACGTTAGTGGTCAGGCTAATAATCACTAGTTGCAGCCCATTACAATGTATATGAACTATAAATGATGCCTATGTACTCACAAGCTGTGCGCCTAATCTTGCTCTTGAGCCTCTGCAGCTGGTAAATGATGCAGAATAAAGGTAACTTTGGTGTTAGACCCTCGCTCATCAGTGTTGTCTCTTTGCAAAGCAGTTGTGCCTGAGTCAGCTTGTTTTGCACCTTGCCAGAATATTTGACAGTGACTGCTGAAGGAGTCTTGCACTTGTTGCTGTTGAGAACACAGCTGTTGCCTAACAAAAGATAACGTTCAATATTAAAATGTGGATATAGGGGATACTTGTTGCTCCAAATCACTACACAATCAGCCTTATACCACTAACCTGTTCAGAGTAAGCTCAGATAACTCTGTTGTGCTGCACTGATCTATGTAGATATAACTTCAAGTGATCATGACTTTATCATGTGTGCTCTGCATCTGTGAGCTCTCTGCTGTATATGAGCAGTTTCACAGTGTCACAGAGCTGAGGACAGCTTTGACCATACCAATTGGAGGTAAAAAAATCCAAATAGAAGAGTATGAATAAAAATAAAGTTAAAAAAATCAGAAACCTGAGTCTCAAAATGAAATCACCCCAGCTAAAAAGTCAGACCTAGGCAGTAAAATGAGATAATGGTAATAATATTAATTAATGTGTCACATGCATTACATAAAGGACAGAAAGAAGAAACGGATATTGAAAAATATAAATTAGGACATGAAACTGTAGAAACCAGTAAAGGCACAAGGAAAACTATATGGTCAGTGAAGTTAAGGATAAGAAAAGAGATTCTGCATGTAAATTTGGAACAAAAGAATATGTAGAGAAACAAGAGTTTTTTTGAATAGTAGATGATATCTATAAAATTGTCTACAATATGGCAGTAAAGACAAGCTTCTCTATGTGTTTGTCTTCCGGGCTTTGAAAAGCAGTCAACATGCTTTGATGTCAGCACATCTTCTGTTGATGATGAGTACAATTATGGCATATTAGTATTCTGATTGTTACTCAAAGAAGTGTTAAAAAGCTGCTATTGAAATTAGATACGTTAAAATAAGCAGGTCTGTATAGCTTGCATCAGAGATTTTTAAAATACTGTTTGAATAGTTCTCTGAACCCTTAAAACTGATTTTCAATAAAACTTGGAACAGTAATCTAGTTTCAGAAAATTGAAAAGAAGACAATACTGTAAGAAAATCTGAAAAAGGTAAACTGGGAAATCAGGTGGTCCTACTGGGCCTTTCAGTTCTAAAGAACAGCCAAAGAAAGGATGGCTAACAAGATTATTTCTCATTGCCAAGGATTCCTTGACAATAGGTCGTGCTAGTTAATTTGATATATTCTCTCAATAAGGTCATAAATTTGGTTGAAAAAGTAGTAGTGCTGATGAAAACACAGAGCCTTCTACAATTTCAGACCACATTTTCATTAGAAATTAAAATATTACAAAATAAAGAAAATGCACTTTAATTGGGTAATTGTCAAATCTGAATTGAAAAATTAATGCATGGATCTCAAGACAATCAGCCAATGAGCATGGTGTTATTTAGCGTTTTTATTAACAGCCTACTGAAAAATTTACAGATGATATGAAAGTGGGAGAGTCATCAGCTGTGAAGATGACATGTCCCACAGCAAATCTGGCACCGAGACCCTAGAAAGTGAAATGCTGGACGTGTTCGCAGTGACTGAGGAGGACTTGGGAGTCACAGCAGATAGAGACATGAAGATGAGTTCATGCTATTACTGTTCTATGGTGTTTCCAAATATTTCCTCTCATTGGCAAAGTCCATAAATGTTAACAACTGATGGTGAACTTTACACTGAGAATTGCACTAATGGGAGACCATGGATGTGAGAACAAGAAAGTTATTTCAAGAAGGATTGTGTTAAACAGCAGATTAGTACAGAAAAGGTACATAAGAAGGATGGAAAGATTAAAAATCATTCTTTATACTGATACAATCGAAGAGCTCTGTTGGCTTAGATTTATGCAGAGAAGATTAAGGGGATAACTTCAGGTAGGTTTGTAAGTACTGGCATAAGAACAGAAATCTCATAATGGAGTGTCCTTCACTCAGAGACATAACAAGATGCGCTGGCTGGAAGCTAAGGTTAGATGAATCAGATCAGACAAAAAAGATTCATTAAAGCCACTGGATCTATCTGTTGCTGAGGTATGTTCTTGATCCTCAGAAATGTTTAAATCAAATCTGCTTTACAGGGAACACCTCATGCCACTGAATACTTAAACATTAAGTTCATGAACCGTGATTTCCCCAGGAGTTTCTAATGCTAATTCAATGCTCTGGACTCAGACTTTAATTTTCATAGAAGTGAAAGAAATGAAAGACAAATGCTGTCAGGATTTTAGGTGCATTCCTGAATTTGATGCTATACCTTCACGGAATATCATTTTGGTTTTACCTGCCTTCATCTCAGAATGTGTTTTTATGCACAGCTTGTGTTTCTAGATATGGAACACATGGCTGGAAATCCATGACAGCAGAGGAGTGTCCTCAGCAGGGTGGCAAGTGGCCACAGGGAAATAGTAAGCTGAACCAAAGCCTAACTTCTTTGCATATGCATTGCAAAATTCACATTTTTCTATGTGAATTTTTTATTGCCATGTTTTGTGAAGGGGCAGCCTGTGACTGTCTCTCTTGGATTTCCCATGTTAGTGTGGTGGCAGTTATGCACAAAATAGCAGAGAAGGGCTAAGGGGGCTGAGCCCACCCCGAGCACACGTGTCTGGAGAGCTCCAACACTGGCACCTCCTAAAACTGAGCAATTAGGCACAAGCGTGTATGCTCAGATGGTGAAGGCAAGATGTGATCTGACATGGGTCCAGTGGAGAGTACACCAGTGTCATGGTTTAACCCGAGCTAGCAACACAACCATGATAGCTGTTCACTCACCCCCTCCCCTCCCTGCCTCCGCCACCCCAATAGTGGAAAGAATCGAAAGTGAAGGAAGAAACTTGGATTAAGATAAACACAGTAAAATAAAATAACAAAATACTAATACACTATTGATATAAATATATATATATATATATAGAAATAAAAGATACTCAAGGTAATTCCTCATGAACTCTGTCCACAACTGAGTGGCCAGTCCCAGCAAGCAGCACCTAGACCCAAAGCCAATCCCAGAGAGAGAAAAAAAGAGGAAAAAGGCAGAAAAGCCCAGAGGCCTCTGGAAAATGTCAAAAGGCTGGGAGGTAGGGAGAGCTACAGCTCTGGTCTCTGGTCCTGAGTTTTTTCTTCTTCCAAAAATAAATCAATTCAGGAAGACTTCGTACTTCTTTTCTTTTTTTGCCCCACTCATTCACTTTCTCAAGGAGTTGGTGAAACAGTCTTGCTTAGGTTACAACATAACCCAATTAGGTTGCAGCCTAATCCAGTTACAAGTAATCATGATGAAGGAGGGAGGAAGGCAAGGGGACAGGCTGACACAACTGTCTCATGGGGAAAACAAACAAACAAACCCAACACCTTTCTAAAGAAAAATACCTCCTGAGTCACTGTTAAATTTTCCACACAGGCAGAAACCTTCCAAACTCTTCCTGAAGAGTGAAAGCAAGTGAAGAGTTACATGAAGATGTGTTTCCCTGATGCATGAACAGTTCACATTAACGTTGATAGAAATTACTCACATGCCTCACAGACTGAACAGACTCAGTATTTAAATTGACTCCGTGCTACACTACTGCTCGGTACAAAGAAAACTGCACAGGAGACTCCTAGACTACATTATACCATAGACTAGTAAGAGTTCCTTTATTTTCTTAGAACCCCCATGAAACTAAATGTGTACCTTGAAAGAACAATCTACATAGTATTGCTTCCATAGACAGGAGGCAAAGCTCATTTTTTTTAAGAACAGAGACCTCATGTGTTATTTAATCTGTGAGATACCTTTTTTCAACTATGTCAGCTAAAAAGCAAAGTCATTTTTTCTTCTCTTCTACTTCTTTGTTGTGTGGAGTTTTTTAATAGTTAGAATATAATATATACCTAGTCAAAAGCAAGACAGCCTTTAGCGGGAGCTTTCCATGTTACTCTAGAGAAAAAATCTCATGCAACAGATTTCTAGATTGGTAAAACCCACTTACATATTTCTGTCTTAAAAACTTGTGCTTCTTCACATTCATGTATTCTGCTTGTAGAATGAAATCACTTGTTTCCCAAGAGAACTCTGTCATTTCACTCTTTTTTGGAACAGCTGTATGGAAAAAAAGATCTAAATAAGTGAAATGACATATTTTAATTTTTGTTGAGGTATTTAACTAATAAATATGCATTTCTTGATAATTGCTGAATGAATAAATTTTAATTGTAATGCTCTCAAAAATATTAGTATCATCAGTTGCTAAACAAGTAAACTTTATAGACAAAACTACCAGCTGTGTGCTAGAAACAGTCTTTTGCATGCATTTGTAATTAACTTTTTAAGTATTAATGAATGCAAATTCACAAAATAACTTAATTTTTTAAGGTATAGAGTAAATAAATTAGACATTTAAAACATGCTGTAATTATTTCTCTTGATCGGTAGCCCATAAAAGCATTTTCACTGACTCAGAAGAAGTTATATGAGCAATTTCTGAACAAAGCATGTGCAGCATGCATAAATTTTAAAAATCACTATTTCAATTTCCATTATTACAACTGAATAATTGGGTCAAAATTCTGCTCATATAATTTTATTGCATTCAGGCTACAAGCTACTGGAAATACAAGGGACTTGTGACCGATCTTCATTTTCTTCATTGAAAGACTAATGATTTGTAAGATTTATCTTCATTAAAGTTGTGCTCTTTTCTTTTTTTTTTTTTTTTTTTGTGAATGTGAAATGCAACCTCATTGACAAATGGCACTAAAAAGCATAGATATCTAATACTTTTCTGGATCAGTCTTCACTAAAAAGGTCGAATGTTTAGAATGTCCAATAAAATTGATAAATAAAACATCAGCACAGAACAGGAAAAGAACAAGCAACACTGCTTTTTACCAAGTTGTATATTTTCATAACTGCTTCCCTGATGGATTTCATTTAAGTTAGTTAAAGAATCAACTGAAGCAATCTCAAAGCCATTTGGGTTTATTTCTGAGAACTTATGGGGAGGAAGGGTAAGACACTGTAAGACAGATATAGCTCAAGCTTTTCAAAAATTCTGGAACAAAAAAAAAATTATCTGTAAGAAGCCATAGGACAATAAGAAGATGGGTAAATCATGTCAAACTGTTATAATTTTATTTTGTAATAGTATGATTGGCATCATGAGACAATAGTAGTAGAACTGAATCTTATGTGTCTTGACTCATTCCTGAAACTATCACAAATTATATTCTCACATGTAAGGCAGGGAGAGATAAGCCAGGTGGATCTCTGGTACGGTGGATGTAATGCGGGTTACATCCTCATTCTGGAGGATTAATTATCAAAGACATTCTCAGAAGTAACAGACATACTGAGTAGGATTTTGTAATGTGCTGTTCTTGGTCTAGGATAGGTTTTGACACTTGGGAATAATCAGCACTGGAAGTACAGGATGGGATTCACTTGGTGAACAGGCAGTTCTTCAGGACAGGAGGGAAAGCCACCACTCCATATGGTGTTATGCTGGGGCATGTAACTCAGAACACAGGCTACAAGATAAAGGAGGGAGCCCTTCCTCTTCACTAAGGACCAGAGCACTCATTTTTAGGATCTGTATTTCAATATATATGTTGAGATATCGGAAAGAACTCACAGGAGAGCTGCAGGAATAATTGGAGTCCTAAAAAATGTAACCTAAGGGAGATTTCAGAGGTCTATGCAACTTGAGAAGACTGAGGGAAGATAAGACAATGATTTTCTGATTTGCAAAAAGTTGCTGCCAAAAATAATGGAAGAATCTGTTCTTCAGCTCTGTGATGGATTCTGGCAAGAAAAGTTCAGATTAAATCTTAGGAAAAAGCACCCAATAGTAAAGTTAGTAAAACTCTGTGATAGGTTGCATAACAATAGCATTATGCAATACAGAGTACATGCCTGGGTACGAGTAGGAATGGTACAGATATGGGGGTTTCTGCCTTTGTCAGGGGATAGACTAGATGAATTCTGTAGGCTGATATTTCACCTTAGTTTTCTACGATTTGTATGCTCACCTGAATTTGTTAATGAAAAACAGAATTCAGTAACTTGGGAACAGTCAGGCTGCTGATGAACTGAAGCCATTGCCTAGTACAGTGGTAAATTTTTTGCTTTATTTTTCCTACCCGTCTCTATCCATTTGCAATCTCTTGATTTATCCTAAGCTTATAAACCCTCTGGGTCATGATCTATCATTTTTCTTCTATGAGTGTACTGTCTAGTGCAGACAATTGCATCTATTCCAGTTATGATAATATATACAATTGCTTTATTGATCATCTTCATTGCAGCTGTGGTGCACCCTCTGACGCAGTGTTTGATGCTGGTACAAAATGTAGATAGGGAAATGAACAATCCAATGATCATCCCTCTCCTGAGATCAGTGTGGCCAACAAACTTCCATAGGGGTTGGAAGCAGTGAGTGCAAACCTAAACTCTAAGATAAAGTTATTTTTGGTGGATCCCTTGGGAAACCACTTCTCAAGTAATAAACCTCCAGGAAAGTACATAAGATGCTGGGTCATAATCATTACCACTGGTATTTTTTGCCCATAGCACTGATATCAGGTAGAGAAAGTATGTGAAAAATCTTAAAATATTGAGCCATGAGAACGGAATTGGAAAGAGAACAGAAAGGAAATATCAAAGCAATGCTTTCTGTTGCAAGTGCCATACGGGGCCTGCCTGAAATCGCACCACTACCATTTAAATGGATTAAAAATTCCTGTATCCATGCAGAAAAAGTTATTATCTGGAAGACATCCTCTGTTTTGCAATAATACCTTGCCCTAAATAAATCTGTCTGATTCTAGGGTGAGCGTGACAGAATGCCAGCTCTCCGTGATATCAGTTTTGAGGTTGTATTATGAATAAATGATAACAATAATAGATATAAGAAATTTAAAGTGGAGCTGCCTGGGAAAAATCCATTATTTTAACAGAAATATTGAGGTTTCAAAACATTTTCATTGTTTTCGAATAAGAAGAAATACGAAAAGTTTTATAACTTCTCCTGATAAAACAAGAAATATTAAGCACAAAAAATCTTACAAGGAGTCAGACTGACTGGGTACAGTAACCAGCTGGGTCAGAGCTCCAAGCTGTGGACTCTTCCAGGCTTGCTTTTATGTATTTCCATATGCCCAGATAAGAGCTTAGTCTCAGTCACTGCCTTTAAAAGTTGGTTTCATCTGATTAATGTAGATGTCTGTGAACTTTCAAGCAGTTCTGTGCTCTTCTTTCAGCCAATGAGCAGAATCGGTTCCTCTTAGAATATAATTCATCTCATCCTAAAATAGACGCTTGCATTTGGTCAGATAGATTTCCCTCCATTGGCCAGAAATTGGACATTAGGATGACACAGAAGTCGACGCCTCTGTCACAGATGTCTTAAGAGAACTGAATCCCCTTGAGTGTTTGTGTTGTTATACACATATTAATGCAAATGATACCTGGTTTGGATCATGATCGAACAGTCTCTATCAGGACTGGAAGTCAGTGGTATTGTCCCAATATAGAATAATTACAAGATCAAATTCAGGATGTTAGTGTCTAACCCAAGCTAAGATAATTAAGAAAACATGAAAAGAAGATTAAACAGGCTTCAAATAAATTTCAAGGTTAAAGCTGCTATCTGCAAAACATAACAAAACAAACTGATACATGCCTTTCAAAACATATTTAGGCCATATTTCAGGTAGAAAAAAAAAATGCTTTTTTCTGTATGAAGCAATACTTCTCCAGTGAAAATGAAACAGAATGGCTTCTTTTCTTCACATTTAATAATTTTGACTCAAATGTTAAAAATGTTCACTGATGTTGTCTTCTGTCAGAAACATAAAATTCCTCAGAAGGAATTCAGAACAGACTCAAACCTGAAACTTCCAGGTGAATCCCCTGATGCCACAGCTCTGCTTATTCTTGGAAAACAATGAAAAATTTTGAAACCTGAATATTTCTGTTAAAACAATGGATCTTCCCCAGGTAGCTCCAGTTTAAATTTCTTGTTTGTATTATGGTTATAATTTATTCACAGTCCAGCCTCGAAGACTGGTATCTCTGAGAGCTGGCAAAAAAAGTTAAAACAAAGCATTGGGAAAAATACAATATTATTATCCTTCCTACATCCCCAAAAGGTGTTAAAGATGTGCTGGTAATCTGGTTTCATCATGTGTCTTTTAGCATGAAATCTCCCATTGTAGCTCGCTCTGCAACCTCAGGTAGTCAGAGTAACACACACCAGCCATCCCACCACCTCTGCAGAGCAAGTGAACTCTGAAGCCAGAATTAGTCCCCTCCTTGTATCAATCTGAGTCTCCAACTGAGTCATTTTGCCAGCATTCACATTCTATTCAGAAACACCTAGTTGTTTCATTCTTGATTAAACTGCCTTGAACATATATTGATATGCACTTTGGAGTAGGTTTAATTTTGAGTGATTAATTTTTTCCGCATCTCTCTTCTGTAAATCAGCAACTTGCCTTTCCAGAAAAGTAAATTTAGAAAACACAGCATTCGAGGGGTATTTGTAATAACAGTTTAGCATTTGAGCACTCCTAGTAAGAAACAAATTAGCGAGACAGACTGACATTGGACTTCAGTGGAGTTCAGTAAGTCTGTTCTCTTGCTGCAGGGCTCTGCACTACTTAGTACAGTCTAAATTATGTGGGTTCTTCACATGACCTGCTGGAGGTTAGGAAGGCTCTACAGAGGGATCTGGACCAGCTGGATTGTTGGTCTGAGTTCAACTGTATGAGGTTCAGCAAGGCCAAGTGCCGAGTCCTGCACTTGGGTCACAACAACCCCAGGCAGCGCTATGGGCTCGGGGAAGAGCGGCTGGAAAGCTGCCTGAAGGAAAAAGATCTGGGCGTGTTGGTCAATAGCCAGCTGAACATAAGCCAGTGTATACTCAGGTGGCCAAAAATCCAACAGCATCCTGGCTTGTATCAGAACTAGCGTGGCCAGCAGGTCTAGGGAGGTGATCATCCCCCTGTATTTGCTACTGGTGAGGCCCCACCTCAAATTCTCTGTTCATTTTTTGGGCCTCTGACTACAGGAAAGTCATTGAAGTGCTGGAGAGAGTTCAGAGGAGGGCAACAAAGCTGGTGAGGGGTTTGGAGCACAAATCTTATGAGGAGCAGCTGAGGGAACTGGGGAGGCTGAGGGGAGACCTTATCATTGTCTACAACTACCTGAAAGGAGGTTGTAGCATGGAGGGGGTTGGTCTCTTCTACCAAGTAACAAGTGATAGGACAAGAAGAAATGGCCTCAAGTTGCACCAGGGAATGTTCAGATTGGATATTAGGAAAAGTTTATTTACAGAAAAGGTTGTCAGGCATTGGAACAGGCTGCCCAGAGAAGTGGTGGAGTCTCCATCCCTGGACGTGTTTAAAAGACATGTAGATGAGGTTCATAGTGACGTGGTTTAGGGCCAGAGTTAGCTTATGGTTGGACTCAATGATTCTATGATTCTAACAAAATTCCAAACACTACAAAAACAAATTACAGTTGAAGGAAATTTACAGTCATTTTTGAATAAGGGTTTTCTAAGCTGATAATATGTCTTTTACAGCATTGGAGTTGAAAGAGAGCTTTCATTTTTTGCAAGTATTTTGGAGTCTAATACTGTGCATTTATAATATCTATATCATATTTAGCATTCACTTTAATGGTTCAAAAATTTCCTTAATTAAAAAACAACTCCAATGCAGCAAGGGTAGTTGAGATTTCTACTTTAAATAATGTTTTATTTAATCTAAAATTGATAATGACTAGTGAGGGCTTATTTATATAGTAGAGTGTAATTAAAAATGATGCACTGATTTGGGTTATTCTCCATGGCCTTGATCCTGCAAATGCGCATGGGACTAACTTTATGCAAAATAGATTTTTACAGTAAGTTCCACAGAAATATTCAAGCATACAAAAAGGCTCAGAAGAAGAATTGGTTTTAAAATTAAGATATATGCAGACATATTCTAGTGCTTAGGGTGTTCTGCAGCATTCATATGGCTCTTACTGAACATCTTTACATGCTCAACATCAATATGTCAGTATTCTTAGTTCGCAGAAAGAAAATCAAACATTTTGTCTGCAGCCAGGATAGGAGTTGAGAAGGGGGAATCAATGGATGAATTTTTCTTAACCAAGATTAATTGGTACCTGTGGCTTTGATTTAAATTAAATTAACAGACTGAAATTCAAATGAATGTTGCCAACCCAGTTCAGAATCTTGAGAAGCCAAGAAGATTTCACTCAGTTCAAACTCCAAATGCCTCTTGTGAAAAAAAAAGAAATAAAGAAATCTAACATTAGACATTTACAGATCTTGGCTCACATCTTCTTGTAGCGCAGATCAATTTGACCTAGAATTTATTGGATGAAATATGTCTCTTGATGGAAGCTACAAAAACATTTACATCTCACAATATAAGCTGGCAAAAAGAATCAGTTTCAAAATTTTGTCCATAAACTGCAGTAGGATTTACTGAGGGGATGCCATGTGGTGAGGATATTAGGAATTTTTAGGTCATCGGTAACGACCTTTTTGCTGAGGTGCCTCTAGCAGTCTATGTCATATATAGAACCAGTTTTTGAATCCCACACAGTGTTGATGTATGAGCTCTGAGCTAGAAGGCATGAACCAGTGCCAATCTACTGAGACTTCATAGTCGGTCACGGTGAATCATAAGTTAAAATAGCTTTGAACAGGAGATAGCCCCTGTAAAACAGTCAAGAGACAAGGCACAATTGGTATGAGTGTCTGCATCACACCATGTAGATGTGACTAGTATGTCCTCATCAGCTGCCTAGACCTAACAGTCTGAGCCGTAGGTTTGGGGTCCTCCACACCAATCCCCCCTTGCCCCTCCTGCCTGCCCTGGTTTTCCTGTAGAAACATGATGATGAGAGGGTCCTGTTTAACTGACAGGACATAAAAAAAAATGCATCTGATTATAACTTTTTAAGTTATGCTTATAAAGTCATAGGCTAAATAGGAAACATGACTGATTCCCCTTCTTAACTTAAATAAAAAGACCTGCCCAACATATTCTTTTCATTCACAGCACACTTAATAATCTCTGAGCAAATATGTTTCCCCAGTCCTCATTCTGGACCACTGAGCATGAGTCAGCATCACGGTGCGTTTGCTAAATGACCAGACTAATACAGCGTCAGTATAGTTAATGCATCATTTGTCGTAGTCGCAAAGATGGAAAACCCTTTCATGCATTTGTTTTCATTTGGGAAGTGCGTACTTTTGGAAGCCATATGTAGCAGGGAAGCTAAGATAATTAGAGCACATTAAACACTCTTTGGAATCTAGATAAAATATGAGAGGTGTCTCCATCATACATTATGATGAGGGAACTAAACTCTTTGCAGCTATATTAGAATACATCTGGGCACCTTCATCATTCCTATTTTGAAAGGATTATATTATTCTTCAAGATTTCTGAGCTTTGGATTGTGTATCAGTTAGGTTTAGAACCTCACTTACTTTGTCTGTGTGCATATTGTTCTGACCAATGGCAATTCCTACAGTATTGATACATTCAAAAAAGTATTGTGTGTTTATTAGAGACAGTCAAGTCCATGGCAGGCACAAATATTAAAGTTTCAGAGATCAAAAAAAAATTATGTTCATTTTCAGAAAAGCCCAAGCACACATTAATCATGCAAAAGAGCAAACAGGTCAGGAATAATAGTGTTTAGAACACAATCAGAAATTCAGTAACATTAATAAAAAGTGTTTCATGAATCTCTGTGAGCTTTTTTTAATGCTTCAGAGTAATACAGCCGCGTCCAAAGCAACAGATATTTAACCAGCACATTGTTTATGAACATAAAACCACAGCTGCTTCCTTAAAGTAAAGAACTTTCCCCTTGATTTTCTGCTTGAGGGGAGCGAGGACTCTGGGTGCTGCAGTACCCAGTCCCTGCAGTTCGAGCGATGCAGCTACTTGCTGCGCTTGGCTCCTGCTGGCATTTCAGCATTGCTCAGCACATCTATTTGGAGCAGAATTAAAGTGTTCGCTGTCAAAGAGAACATGGAGCAATGCACAGGGAGTGAAAGGGACAGCAGGATTCCACTCTCAGCAGTGACTGTGCAGTGTACTGCTGCTGCTTGGGTTTCTTTGTTCTTTGTTTTTGTTGTTGATTTTTTGTTTGTTTGGGGTTTTTTTGTTTTGCATTTTGTGGTGTTGTGTTTTGATTTTTTTTTTCTTTTTCTATTACATCCTATAACTTCTATATTAAAGTTATTTGATTTTATCTTCCCAAAGAGTTGGGTGCTTAGATGTATGTTACGTGGTTGTTCACTTGTGATGGAGGGAGTTGTAGGTAAGTGCATTTTCAGATGCAATTTCATCACTTCAGACCATTGTTTTCCCTTTATCATTCATTTCTCCTTCTCTCAACTTCTTTCACTGGTCTCCCAGTCTTCCAGACTACCTCTAGTTCACAGTTAAAAAGATGAAATAGTATATTTTTTCTTATTATAATCTTTTCCCACTTTCACTGCTCTGTTGTTCAGATGACGGGTTCAAAGGAAATACTGTAATCCTAAAAAGTTATTTTTACTTTTTGGAAGACCTGTCCTGTTGTTTACATACCTCATTGCAATTCCTGCCTGCCTTGTGGGCTACCAGTGCTGGACACACAACAACATACCATAGATTCCTTGGATCTTGCAGAAAGGTTGGTTTGCTTGCTTCTTTGTTGCACTTGAATTCATTTATCAAAGCCAAATGCTAACCCAGAGATTAACATTTGTTAAGGACTTCCTGGGCCTGACTGGTAAAATGATTAAGGAAAAGTTGTTTTCTGGTGCTACAGAGAATGCAGAGAATGCACAACTTAATTTCAGCAGATCTAAGATCTAAAGCTGAAATGAAATAACATTTTAAATGGCCAAATTGAATGAACTGAAAAATGCACCATCCGGAAAACATTCCTTCTGACTCCCACTTGACATTTTAACTAAATCATTTCAGTAAACAAATAAGAAACAGAATTGAAAAGAGACAGATTGAAAGGGAATGAAACTGTCTGTATGAAAGTTGAATCCCATAGTTTTATGAGTTACAGCTGATATCGGAGAAGAGCAGTAATTACTAAGTAAATCTCTCATACTCATCAAATGACTGGAAGGTCTTTAATGCTGGCAAAACAACAACTGATCTTCCCCAGTCAACTTCCGCATTGCCAGAGAAGAGTGATATTTTTCATTTTGAGGCTATTATGCAGCTATTTCATTATCACTTTGATTTCTCTTTTCTAATCCATTGATAAAGAAACTGTTCTATGAACATGGTGATTTTAGAATCCTTTATAGTTAAAGAAAAAAGGAAAAGAACCACTTTGATATGCCAGTGAAATGTACTATGATTGCAATGCATTCTTAAAAAATCTCTCACTGCCTGTCCTCCCTTCTTGTCCTTCTCTGCTCCAGTGCCAGCACCATGCCAGGATGCAAGTCATGGACAGTGATACTCTCTTCTAGCAGTATCTTCTACCACATTACCTGTGCTTGATCATCTGGTCTGTGTTCATGAAATCATCTTCATTTCATTCCTACTTCCTACTAGCTAAAGCAACTTTCTGTAACATTTCAAGGTTTGCTTATTATTTGAAAAATTAGGTACTATAGACGACAGTCTGGGAAAAAAACCTGTTTACATTTTTAACTGCCTTTCTCATAAAACAAGCAAGACTCTATCATTTATAGCATTTCATTTGAGTTTTTCTCAGAAGAGAGGAGGAGAGGGGAGAGGGGAGAGGGGAGAGGGGAGAGGGGAGAGGGGAGAGGGGAGAGGGGAGGGGAGGGGAGGGGAGGGGAGGGGAGGAGAGGAGAGGAGAGGAGAGGAGAGGAGAGGAGAGGAGAGGAGAGGAGAGGAGAGGAGAGGAGAGGAGAGGAGAGGAGAGGAGAGGAGAGGAGAGGAGAGGAGAGGAGAGGAGAGGAGAGGAGAGGAGAGGAGAGGAGAGGAGAGGAGAGGAGAGGAGAGGAGAGGAGACCTTATAGCAGCCTATAGGTACCTCAAGAGGACCTACAAGAAAGCAGGAGAGGGATATTTTGCAAGGGCATGTAGTGATATGACAGAGAAATGGCTTGAAACTGAAAGAGGGTAGATTTAGGTTAGATATAAGGAAAAAAATTATTCACCAGGAGGGTGATGAGGTACTGGAACAGTCTGCCCAGAGAAGCTGTGGATGCCTCATCTCTGGGAGTGTTCAAAGCCAGGTTGGATGGGCCTTTGAGTGACCTGGTCTAGTGGAAGGTGTTTCTACCAATGGAAGAGAGGTTGGAACTAGACAATCTTTGAGGTCCCTTCCAACAGAAACCATTCTACGATTCTATACCATTTAGGGGTTTTCCTTTCCTAAACTTAATGGATGTGCTTGAGTCACTTCATATTCAATTTTTTCTATATCACTTGAAAACATTACAGAGCAAAAGAAAGCTGTGTTTTCTGGGGTTTGTCATGACTGTAAGATTGTGAAGGCCTGACCCAGTGGTATTGAAATTGAAAAGTTTCTCTTTTGCTTCAATAGTCATACCTACAGCAACATGGCCCAGTGAAAGGCCCCTGAAAGCTTTTGTCAAGCAGCACATTGTTTTTCCTCTGAAGTAAATGCTAGTCAGATCCTTTGGGAACACAGAGGCCAGTCCTGCATCCTCATGGGAAAGAGGGAGACATGGATGTGCATGTCCCACAGTGCAAGTGCATCCTACACCTACACATACACCATGGCTGCCATAGCTGGCATCATTCTACACTGGAGCTGGCCCCTGAAGGTGTGAGGTTCATCCCTGGTGGGAATTGTAGCAAAGGTTGCTAATAAAGCAATGGAGTTAAACTGTGCAGTGGTTCAGAGGGAGAGTGAAAGAATGCAGGAGGAATAAAGAACAGTTATTTTATCAGGGAGGGACCGGCTGCTTGCTTTGTCATCAAGCCAGATGCAATATATTCTGTTCTCAACTGTTTTAGTCCCCCAATAGTTCAAACCCATCAACCTTTGCTTTTACTGGAGCTCTTTGCTAGAATTATTCTCTTTAATTGTATGTTTAACACTTGACCAGTGAGAAGGATGAAAAGAACAAGTACACTGTCTCTCATTACCTTCCTCAATGAAGCAGATGAAGATTTTTCCTATCTTTGTTCTTTAAAAATTACTAAATAAACTTTTATAGACCGAGGAATAATCAAAGCTCTAGCTCTCTTTTAGGCAGAAACAAACAACATATATGAGAATAAATAACTTAGTTTAATACATCTCACTTCTCACGTAAAAATGTCAGCACACTATTCAGAGAAATGCTGGAATTAAAATCAACTGAGACATATTAAAATATTAAATATCTACTCATCTTTATGCCTTCCACATAATTAAATGAAGCTACTTTCAGGAGATAATCTGCATGACAGTAATATGGGCAAGTGGTAGTCAAGACACTGATGTCAATACTTTATTTCTACTTTGAGCTGAAGGTCAGCAGACCTAGTACAAACACATAGTACTTTCTATTTATCCTGTGTATGGCAAAAACTGTTTTTACATAAGGCATTGGGGTGACAATATACTGAGGAAGTTGCATTTTTTTTTGCAATGGTTTCTGAAGATTAAAATGCTGACTTAGGTAGGCATTTCTAGAGGATCATTATTAAGAAATCAAATATTTACCAAAAAATTACCATAATTTAGATCTGGATTTAGTGAACATCCCTCCATTTTAGGTGCAGAGACAAAATCACGCTATTTTCCAGTGTAACACCTGCTGAAACAGACACAATTTCTGAGGTGATTAATAGATGTGGTGTCATTGTAATGGTTTTAATTCATTTTAAATATGAAAATGGTTTTTTTAAAGGTTTTTTGGATAAAGCAGAAAATCCCTTTTTGTTTTTTCAGGCACCTTAAACTTTAACCAGAATCAGGAAATTGCTGCATTTTATTTCTACATATTCCTTCCCTGATGAGGCCATTTGTCTTTCCTCCTGCAAGTGCGTGTGCATTCACAACCAATTGCACACAACCTAGGTTTTGGTTTATTTGTTGGTTTTTGTTTGTTTGTTTCTTTCTTTCTTTGGGAAGGAAAGGAGGTTGGGAATTTTTTGCTGCTAGAGCCTATTTTCTAGCTCTGCTAATGGGGATTCCAGCCCATTGTCCCTCCATCACCAGTCAGACCACTACCTGGCAAAACCTGTGAGCAAGGGGATGGAAGGGGATTTTCAGCTCCCCTGCTGAAAGCATTCCATTTGAGAGCAAAAAGAAGCTTGGCCAGGGGACTAAGGCCAAGTAAATAGACTTTTCTATGTAATATTTGGGGATGTCAAAGACAAAGAAGTCTGAACACCTCTTCCTTAAGGATCATTGCATTAAAAAAAAAAGAAAAAGGAAAGTCTTTGAGGCAGGGAACAGAACTTGAAATAGCACCTTACTCTCCAGATGACAAGCAACAAAATGGTTACTAGTCTGACATAAAAGTGTCTACTTAAGACAGAAAAAAAAGGCTTCTGCCAGATAATCAACCTCATACCTCGAAACCTCAAAGCACAGCTAGAAATAAATTGATAGATCAATCATTGATTCTAACTAATGGTGATACCCCACCATCATTTACAAATAAGAAGAGTTAG
Organism: Nesoenas mayeri; assembly: GCF_963082525.1. NCBI lineage: Eukaryota > Metazoa > Chordata > Aves > Columbiformes > Columbidae > Nesoenas > Nesoenas mayeri. Next base: position 67,126,354 of record NC_137540.1, on the reverse strand, counting down.
ACAAGTATTTCTGATAGAAAATCGACAATACTACTGTGTTTTGCAAGATAATATTGATTACCATGTTGGTTTTTTTATTTCTGAAGGAAATCATTAAAATGAAACATCTTTATATGACTAAAACAAATATGTTTGAATATTTCAAAGAAGATATATAAATTCTGGACTTGAGGCTTGATTCATTTGCCTGAATTTTGGCAATATCATCCTAAAAATAGTGCTGGTGCAGGACCTGAAGGTTAAGCAGGACTATCTATGGCAACTCCATTGGCATTAGACATCTAGGTTTAGACAACAGAACCAAACCCTTTTGTCTTATGCCATTTGAGGATGAAAACAATTGAAAAATCTCAAAATATACTATAAGATCAATGTTCAAAATTTTAACTGAACTGTAGTACTGAAGTACTTTCCATTAGTAGTGTGACTGCTTTACTACAGCCAGCTGAGCCACACAATATTGTAAGATTACAGATTAATCATAACCATATTTTTTGAGTAAGATATTTGGACAGTAAGGACCAAACTAAATACATACATTTAGCATAGAAACATCTCTCTTATTGTCAAACATTCTATAAAGACATTAAATTATTACATCTGCATCTACTTGTACTGGCTGGGATGTCTTGTCTTGCTCCTGAAGTAAACTGTCCAGATTATTTTAAAGAAATCTTTCTTCTTAATGACTCCAAGTTTAAAACATCTTTTCCAGTAAATGCAACTATCAAGGGGTTTACTGCAGATTGCAAGGGACATTAAAATGTCAATAATTAAACACTGCAAGAATAGGAATTTTGAATGAAAACAGCTCATAAGGCTTGCTGCTGTCTATCTTCAAAGTATTTTAAAAAGGTTTTCCAGTAAATTCAGGGGAGCTGTTCTTTTTATCCTTTATTTTTAAAATTAATGGAGGAGATCAATAAAAAGGGATTATTTATTTTTTTTTTTTTTTACCCCAAGAAACACTAGTATTCCAGGAACAGCTTATTTTTGCTATATACCTATACCTATTACCAACTCTGAGATGCTTTATTTCATGATAACTCACAGCTTCATGTAAAAGAGGCCGATGAATATAGGTCTTCTCCACAATATTGCTTAGATTTTTTTTTCACATTAGAAATGCATTGCTTTCTTTGTTGGTTAATATTTATTCTCCTGAAACTTCAGATTCTATTATTTGATGAATTCTACAAACATCATAGGTTTTTCAAACTCAGGAGTACTGTAAACTTGTAGAACAAATGTTTGCCTCACCTTTTGTTATCAGGATCATATACTCAAGATATTTGAATATGATTGTATTATCTTCAAGGTGTAGCAATCATAACGTACAGACTGCTGACTTTTTCACTCTTTTGTTCATTCAGTGCCCTCCATGTGACTTTCAAAATAAGACTGAGTGGGACACATTCAACTAAAATTCACTGTTGGCTTCTAGCACTGTGCATATTAATGCACTTAACTGGCTTATCATGACTATTCTAATTTATTCTTATTCCTTTTAATAGTGGATATAGATCTTTGCTTATTGGTCACCAATGACAAGCACTTGAGATACACTAAGAAAGTATACCAAGAATTAAGCAGCACTACCTGTACTACCTGCACTACAAAATATACATTAGAATTTAAAGGAGAATATATTAGAAATAAAAGGAGATATAGCAACAAAAATGGCAATCTGGCTCTTGCTTTTAACAGTGAATATAAAACATGGCTAAGTGTTGTTCATTTCAGTAGCAATCAATTCATAAATATACAGACATGGATAGTTAGCATTTGCAAACATCGTCTCCCAAGAGATGAGAACCTCAAGTGCAGTGAATGATGCTTTCAATATTTCTGTTCAATATATTTTTAATATTTATTTTGGTTTTGCTTTCAAAATAAATTAGGACTTCAATAGTACTAATATTGTTCTTCAAAATATTTCCCATACAGGTGCATGCCCAGTCACACAATCAGCTATTTTAGTTTGCTCTTGAAATTGTTCCTTTAAGTCTCAAAGCTAAAAAAGAAGGTAACAATCCAGTATACAGTTTATCAGTAACTGGTTGTTCACAAGACTTTGTTAATCATATGTACATAAACATACAGGAAGTCACAGCAGAGGCCACTTCTTTCTCATATACATATTGCCCTGTTGTTGGAAAGCCTGAATTAAAAATATCTTCTGTTGTGACCTGCGAACATTAAGAGACAGTCTCCAACACAGGACAAGTCAGTGCACACCCCATCATTCTGTTGTCTTGTGGGAATTATAAAACAAAGTACAGCCAGCAGACTTTTTCACCATTCTGTCTCTTCAGTGCTTTCCTTGTGTCTTTTAAAATAAAAGTGTCTCATATTCTACCAAAATTCAGTTGTATTTCCTGTATTTCCTTCCATGTGGTTAGATGTCCCTGGAGGCTTTCTTCTTGTTTAGTCAATAGTAACTTGGGTAGTATTTAGGTCTTCCAACTACAGCCTAGATTATTAACCTTTAGCATTGCACTAAGGAGAAATGTTTGCTGCTCTGTTGTTCAGTAATGCTTTCTGTCTATGGAGCAAAACCTTGGACCTTCACGCTCCAAACAAGAAAAAGTGGCATTACGTTCCCTGGACCCTAGGCTGAGCTCCCCAGCACAGGCCAGTACACTGGGGGCTCTGCTGCTGCTTAGGGATCAGGGAATGGCTCTAAACATCCTCTCCAGCTCATTTGACATGAAGGAGGGTGCCATGGCCCTGCTGTGCCTCCTGCCTTGGAAGGGACATACCGTGTGTACACACCCTGCAGAGCAGGAGCTGAGTGACAGAAGAGGCACATCAGACAACACACCAGAATGGCTCTGAGCATTTTCAGCAGAAAATCACCATGGGCAGCATTACTGACCAGTTTGTCATCAAGTGGAAGCAAAGGGCTTTCTTCTTCTGTCACTGCTGTAGTATAAACCAGGAGGAATCCTGTGAAAAGTAGTCATTTTAGGCTGACATTAACCTGGAACAAATGTCTATATCTAGCCTCTTTATGTATACTGAGAGACAGGACTTTGTTGTTGTAATTACGTTTTTTTTTAAAGATGTGAGTTGCATAAATCCCATAATCATTTCCTCTGTCTATAATGGCTGTAATCTGCAGTTCAAGAAGATTCCTAATTAATATTAATTCTCACCCTGCACACAGTGTGTTTTGGCAAGTAATTAGGTCTGAAGGGATGGCAAAACACACTGATCTTCAAATTTTGAACAATTTAATTACAGGCTTGTTTTCTGTGTGGAGCTGCATAAGCTATGAGTTTAGAAGAGAGCATCAGTGCGGTCCTGTTAGTGAGCCTGGCTGTGGAATGAACAGCAGAGAGTGCTCTGCAGGAGGGAGGGCAGGCTGCTCAGGCCTTCTGCCCAAAACCATTTGATTTAAATGAAAGCAAAACTATCCGCTTGTGTGAGTGACTGCTTACCTGGAGGCTGCTCTGTCAGACCGCTGAGTTTGTTGCAAATGCCTTCCTGAGAGAAGGTAACAACTGAAAGCAAAGTAGCCACTCAAAAGGAGGAATACTTTGAATTTTAAATTAGTTCTTCGACAAAGAAGCTGGCTTTGTCACAGATTTGCAGAGTAATTTTGCGTGAGTCCACACATGAGAAATTATCCTCTTTACTCTTTTAGAAATCAAGTTCTTTGTTAGATATTTCTAGATTTATTTCTTAGTATTTTTTACTCATTAAGTTAGATTGGCCAATGTTGACAAGTTACAGTTCTAGATAAGGAAGGAACCTCACCTGTCCTAACCTCTTATTCACTAGATGTTTCTTTCATGCCAGGTAACAGAACTTTCACTCGTAGGGAATGAACTGAGCCCTTCACCCACACTCTTAACACATTCTAAAGGATTCCTGAAAATCAATATCAGTAAAATAGCTGTTATATGTCTCACTCAACTTTTCAGAGACAGAAGAGAATCCGAGTTGCCTCTGCCCAGACAAAGGTGTTAAACCAAAGTGATCAAAGTGCCAGAAGGAACAAGATTGCTAACTTGTCAATCACTTAATTGACAGAGAATGATAATACAGGCAAATAGTTAAATGTGTAATGGTAAGTAACAAATGCTTTATAAATTACTAGATGTGTTGCCACAGGTGCTGCAGAAAGGTCCTACTTGCAAACTTGTTACTTATAACCTAACTGTAATTGTGGTGGATATGAGCCAAGATTTGCACCTGCTGGAATTGCTTAGTATAAATAGCATGAACCAGAACATCTGACTGGGGTTTTCATGATTAAAGATCAAGAGAGGAAAACAAAACCAAACCAAACCAACCAAACAAACAAACAAACAAAATGAAACAAACAAAAAAAAAACCCAATCTATGTGCATTGGTCTTTCCTCACAGGACAGTCACTACACTGTCAAACATGCTTTCTACATTGCTATGCAAAGTATTTGCTCACTTTAATAATTTAACTGTTGAAGAATAACTGGTCTTGAATAGGTGCAATAAAAATGTATATCTGTCTGATCCCTACATGTGACTCTGGTACATTGCAACATCATTCCCTGAGAGCTCAGGAGTGCTGCTATGGGGACAGTAGCTCTAGGAGTGCAGTGTTAAGAGACAGAGAAGTCTTGCATGTTTCTCTGCAATGGACACCAAAATGTGTTTGAACAGGAATGTGAATCTCTTTAAGAGGAGGAACAGCTGACAAAGGTTACAAGTATTTAGTCTCTTTATCGTAACAGTGCAGTGTATTGGTATTTACTGTTTATGCTGGCACACTATGTTCAAGTAAACATTCACATCTAAGTAGGGGCCCTTTCTGCACTAAGCTCTGAACAAGGCATTCATGATTCATAAGTACTGATGTCACTTCAAGAGTTTGAGTTTTGATTCTGCATAGTCTTAATAAAACTTCTTCGGTGTGATTTTTTTCTTTGTACAACCTATAGTTAATTTGTATGGCTTCTGTGTTTTCATTTTCAAGACTGAAAGATTGTTAGAGCTAGCTGAATCTGATACAGCTATGACAAACAAGTAGAATACAAATAAGGGAATGTTAAATATCGTGCTAAACTGGCTATCATTTCCAATAGCTGCAGTACTGTTCAAGGACTAGTAACAGACACCATTTCTGATTGATTATAGTCTTCCTACTGCTAATCGATGACTTCAGTGAGTTATAACTTTTTGATCTCCTGAACTTTCTGTGACCTTGCAATCAACATTTCTCTTGCATGACAGCTAAATAGCAGGTTCCAATACTTGCTGCTACTCCTGCTGTGTGTCTTTTGTGAGTTGAACTATTCTTGTTTGGCAAACCCTATGTTCACCACATTCATGAAATTATTTGTTCCTAAATGTACACTGCAATTTTTGACAAGTTTTACCTAATATTCTTGATGATTGCCTTTAGCCTAGATACACAGAGTGTAAGCTACTGCACGCTGCAGATGCTGGAAAAATAAATAAGATCAGAAAAAATGCAGCTCATGACTCCATACTCCTCAGATGTTTTGTGAATTGAAGAGGGGATGAAAGTAGCAGTTTCATCTATCCCTCCTTTCCTCTCTCCCTCTCTTGCTTCCTGTCTCCATCTCTTCCTTGCTTTATCTTTCTTACTGGCGCACATGAGCATGAATGAATTACACGAATTAATAATCTTATGACACCTTTTCTGCTTTGTAAGATGCTTCTAATGAGCCCTTTTTCACTTAAAAACTTTTCTGACACTGAGTTATTTACTGATATTTACTGATTTGCCATTTCTTCATATAAGGCCCCATTCATCAAAGCACAGAAGGATGTGCATAATCTGGATTACATGCTTGAGTCCAAATCTAAAATACTCAGTATAATGTCAAATGCAACTCTTTGACCTGCAGGTGATTCTCCAGTGGGTTGCACAAAGTGTACCAAGAAATACTGCTATAGCAGGGTGGTAATGCCTGCTAGAAGTTACTACTCCAAACTCATTCCCAATTTTTGGCTTCTTTCTGGACTATGCAACTTGTAATAGAGGCTGAAAGTAGTCTCAAGTCATCAAAGAAGTGAAGTATTACAATATGGACAGAGTATCAGAATTATTGGCAATATATAAGTGCACATGTGAAAATGACTACCAGCTAATATCAAGTTGGAACAAATGAATACAATAAGCAAAAGAGTAATAATATTCTTTACAGGGCTTTTACTGGTCCTTACTAGCAAGGTCCAGTATGACATCAATGGTGTGTTGACTTGACAAATACAGTGTATATATAGTCAAGACAATAGCGAAAAGGCTTCTGGATTGACTTGTCCTTTTTGGTGGAAGACTCTATTCCCTTGAAATGAAATACATTAAAAAATGCTAGATCTCCTCTGATAACATTACTAGAAATCAGGTAGCTCTTTTCTGTGTGTGATCAAATTCACAGACACTGGGGGCATATGAATATTCTTTATATATTACCACCACAAAAATGAAAAAAAAAAAATCAGAAAAACATTGCAAGAAGGATTAATAGCTCTAAAATGAAGGATGAACACATAAGGAATGATTTTCAGTTGTAACATTCAAACAAGTTTTCAGATATGGCAGAAACTGTATCTGGCATTATACAAAATGAATGGGAAGCCATTTGTAAATTTTATATTAATTCAGCAGAGATTGTTCTTTATTAAAACAGGAAAGAAGAGTGGATTAGCAATGCCACATGGGATGCTATTACAGAGAAAAGGCAGGATAAGTTAAATCTACTCAATACATTAAGGCCAGAAAAAGTAAACAAAGAAAAAAAAAATAATATAGGGATAAAGATAAAGCAGTAAAAAGATCAGCCAAAATAGGATAAAAGAGGCTCTGTTGATAGACAGGCACTGAAAGCAGAAACAGCGCTGAAGAGAGACATGAGAACATTTTATCAAACTGTTTAAAGACTTACTGGAGATTTTAAGCCACAACAAGGCAAGTGCAGTAAGGAATAATGACTGGAAGAAAATGAACCTCGCCTTATTACAGAGGAACAAAGAAACAGAAAGGCAGAACACCTCCCAGATATTGAAAGAAAAAAACACCTTATTTTTCTAGTGAAAGATGGCAGAACGTGATGCCTGTCTTGTAGAAATCAGATCTTCATGAGCTTAAAGTAGCCTCTGGAAGATGAAAGAAGGCTAAAATAGCATATACAATTCAAATCACTACAACATAGAAGAAATGAAAGGGACAATCTGATATTTGGACATGTCGCTAAGGTTTGATGTGAAGCAGACATAAAACAATCTGCTCTTATTCCCATGGAAAGTCTTCAGCGTAGTCAACTATAATGCCTTGAAGTTACCGCTCATAGCAGACACAGGGAACATAGCAACATTTGCTCTTACTGACCTTGTGCAGACAAGACCTTCCTCCAGCAAAGCATCATAGAACAATATGCGAGATGGCAGGTAGATGCTTCTTGTCCTGAGCTGCATGGGGTTTGATTTAATGATGGATTGTCATGCCAAGTAGTACCACCCTTTGAAGTCCCTCAGGTGGAAATTCAAAATATCGAACAGAAGCATGCCATGGAGTAGATGAAGCTGTGCAGTGATGAACCCTGCTGAAAAGACTGTATCTTCTTCTCCCTCACCTTCACCAAAATCCAGTAGAATGGATTCTGTTACTTGATCATTACTGTGGAAATGGGTGTTTCAATATTAATGAAGAGAGCAGAGATGTAAGGGTTTGTAATCAAAATCTGTCTCCTAACTAAATCAGCTGAAAATATGTCATGAAAATGACTGTCTTACACTTACGCCAAACAGGCTCTACAATTAATAAATTGGAGATAGACATGCCACAGATGATAAATTATCTACACAGAATTTTCTCTGTTTAGAAGCTGGAGCTGTTACAAACTTGCATAACCCCGTTCAGAATGCAAATAAATGCATGCCTGATCTAAGTTCAGAACAATAAACTAAGTACTGCCCATATATATTACTGTGCTGAAGTCTTGCATGATTACAAAAAAAAAGCTAAAAAAACAAAACCAAAACACTGAAATCAAGGAGTCCTCAAATACAGTGCAGAGCCTTAGAAAAATAATGCACTCATCCTGTGTAAATGGCACATCTTTCAGTACAGGTGTCTGTGAAGGCTATTTAAAGTACTGACTAAATAAATAAGAAATGAAGAAGCCTTAAAATGAGTACAGATAATGAAAACTGTACAACTAGGAAAAAGGAAGAGAGGGGACATAGATCTATATTTCATGACTCTCCAGTAACAGGGAGAATCAAACAAATACATCTACAGTAGCCCCAGTTTGGTTCCAAAGGGCTGAATCCATGTCACTCTGCAACAGAGTTATGGTTGATATGATCCTGTTGCAAAAGCAAAAAACAGTTTAGAAATGAACCAGACAGGCTATGGCTTACTAACATTATTTGGCTTCTGGTTCATGGTCTTACCAACAAAAATGACACTGTTTAGTAAGAGCACGAGAAAGGGTTACAAACATGAGAGAAGAAAAATTGCATTACTAAGCTAACTGGTAAATTTCTCCATTCAATTTTAGCTCAAGCATAATACTAATTTCAACACAGTGATGAAGTTTTAGTTCCACATCAAGGAAAAAAGAAACGAGTAAGCTCGTTTTGATTTGGTCTTGATCTCTTAATTGTCAATGAAATATTCTTCCATACAGAAGAAGGAGTTTCAGACTCATATCAATCAAAGTTAACTCCTTCTCTGGGCACTGTACTAAAAAAAATGAAACAAAACAAAACAAAAGAGCAACAAGACTGGTGAAGGGACTTGAACACAAGACCTATGGGAAGAGGCTGAGGGAGCTGGGGTTGTTTAGTCTAGAGAAGAGGAGGCTTAGAGGTGACCTCATCACTCTCTAGAACTACCTGAGGGGAAGTTATAGCCAGGTAGGGATTGGTCTCTTCTCCCAGGCAGTCAGCAACAGGACAAGGGGGCATGGGCTTCAACTCTGCCAGGGGAAATTTAGGCTGGAGATTAGAAAGAAATTCTTTACAGAGAGAGTGGTCAGGCATTGGAATGGCTGCCCAGGGAGGTGGTGGACTCACCGTCCCTGGAGGTTTTTAAACTGAGATTGGACATGGCACTTAGTGCCATGATCTGGTAAATGGACTGAAGTTGGATGAAGGGTTGGACTTGATGATCTCTGAGGTCTTTTCCAACCCAGTCGATTCTGTGATTCTGTGAAAACAAAACAAATCAAAACAAAAACAACAACAACAACAAAACCTGTAAAATATGTCAAGTCCAAAACTTGCTTTAAAAGCAAAAAAACAAGTGGCTTCTCAAAACTGTTTATATTCTCATATTTCTGATGAAACATTTCAAATATTCACAAATAAAAATTCCTGAAATTCTGTTTTCCCAAACCTTCATTCCCATCTTATGGAAGGCTTTAAAGAAATCTTTAGGATTTAAAATTACCCTATGATTAATCTGCGGAGGGACAGAGTTAACAAAGAACAAACATAATTAGTCCAACTTCCATTTTCAAACAAAATGTCAGCTGATGCCTAGATTTACAAAATTTTCATATGTCAAAGGAAAAATGAAGAGATGTTGTCATGAGCATTACAATGGAAGCAAGTTGATACTTAGGTCTTTTGGAAATTTGGCTCTATTTGTGGATACTAAAAGTTTACCCTGCCTTCTTTTAGGAATTTACAGGTTAATGTCTATTTAATGCTACAGAATTTCACAAGCTTTCCCTTGACAACAATAATCACATTTTGAAGGACCTGAACTCCTCTCCAAAGTAACTGTCAGTTTCCTTATATTTAATTCATTTCTTTCCAAATCCAAAACAGCTACTTGTTGTCCACCACCCTGTTTTGCTATCACATGATTTGTATTGCAGTTTATTTTTTCAGCTACTTACAGAGATTTCAGCTAACCCCGTCCTATTTTATCGTGGCATCCTGAGTAGATTTATAATGCAAATCATGTCTCAGAAAGTATATAGATGTACAGAATGTTTTGTCAGCAGACAGTTTCTTGTACAGTTGATAAGACTGTACAATTTTGCCTATTGATGTAAATCTTAGTTTGAGAGATTAAAGAGCACTTCCAGATGTTTAGTACATCAGGCTGTCCTATAAACCTTTTTGTTTATCTAAGACACATTTTCAAAGTCACAACAGGAAGTAAGGAACCCAGTTCCCACTGAAAATCAAACATCACCCCCTTTCTTAAGAAAGCTGATACATTTCCTCTATAAATTACAATGCTGTTCCTCTGTTGAGAGATGAATTATTTTTAAAAATGCACTGAAAAGCATTTAATAGCACGGTTACAATTTTGATGACTTAAAGATATAAAGTCTAATAAAATAGGTTTGTAGGAGGAGGTAATATTTCCCACTAACTCATCAGATATATTTGGGAAAAAAAAACAGATGAGCGTCCAGGCACACAAGTTTTTCTTCACAGAAGAGGCAAAAGAGGCAAAAGATGTTTGGAAGTGCAAACCAGGTAGAACACTCTTTTCTCCTAAATCTGTGTGTGTGCAAATACAGTGTGCATTTGTAACAGCACTAATCAAAATGAATGTTCTTATACAACCTACCAGAAGCCTAAACGTTTGGGTGTCAGCAGGAATTGTGGCTGGGTTGATATCACCTTTGGTAGCTGTCCCTGAGTTTGGGCTCAGGTTCTTGAGGCCACCACTGGATAGTTTCCCAGTGATAGATTTTGGATTTCCAGACTTAAACTCAGATGCAGGTGGCGGGTCTCTTTGAACAATACAGTCTTTTGGTAGCTTAAACTGAACTGAAGGTCAGTCCAACTCGAGAATCCAAGTAAACACCAACAAGAATTAGAGACAACAAGCAATGACAGTTCTGCTCCTGCGGGTTGTTCTCAGCCCACTGTGACAGGTGAGGGAATGAGAGCAGCAGTAACGGTGTACAGTAGATGGATGGGTATAGCACAATATCTACTGGGTTACTTCAGAGAGACTGAGCTTGGATCAGTTTAAGCCAGGTCCACTTTATTGCCTAGAAGAGCCTCATCCAGCCTTTAAACCCCATTTTTTTTTTCATGGTAGCCTGTTAATGCCTACCAAACATGAGCTCAAATGCATGTCATAGTTTAGGAGCTGACAACCATTGGGAAGCCAGTTTTGAGAGTGAACATAACATAAATGCAGGGGTTTGGAAGGGTAAAAATCAGCAGGGTGCGTACCTATCTTGCCAAGTTTCTATAAACAATCTGCGCATTTTATACCAAACCAATGATTTCCAAAAACATGGCTACATTTGATTTATCTGTTGTTCAGCCTTCTCCTACGTTTGTCTCTCAGTAGACTAAGCACATTTTCATTAGGGTATATTTCTCGTATCTATGCCCATGCTTCATGAGCTGGAGTGACATACTTGTTATTTAGGCAAACTGAATTTCAGTTACATACATGAAAACCCAAATGTTACTTCCCTGGCTTAAGTGCAGTTATTTACTGAAGTTTTTCAGCATCACAGTACAACTTTAGTGCTAAAGAAACCACAACAAAACATGGATTCTTTGCTCTCAATTTATTTTTAATTTTTTTCCATATCCCAGTTGGCATCTCTTCATTAGAAATGCCAAATAATTGCTCAGACATTTGTTTGTCTTGTTCCTTTTGTTATGAAATTTCTGCATTGACTTGTTTTGAGCAAAGATAAGCCTTGAAAAGCTTCAAATCTTTTAATCTGAAGACCCAAATCATTAGCTGAAAGTTTAGTTCAGGTTCCAGTTCATACAGCTTCAAGACATACTTAGTCAGTTTGACTTCTTAATCAGCTTAGAAGGGAACTGAATGTTGCAGAGCTTCTATAACCTTTTTTTTTTTTTTTTGTCAGTGTTCATGTGATTTTGCAGTTTGTATTTACTATAGTTTAAACACAGATGTAACCAGTTAGATCATACATTCTAGCTTTCTGCCTAATGTCAGTCACATCAAAGGTTAGACTTCAAATTCCTGCACCTTGTCCTTTCAGTTCAGAGATACCTTTATGAAACTTTCAAATATGAAGAACTGACCACAAATATCTGGAAGCTGCTTCAGCCATTATTCAGGTTTCATGTTAAAAATGTGTCATTTAGTTCCTGTTTTAACTTTATTAACCTCAGCCTCCACTCATTTAATCTTCCTGTGGCTTTGCAAGCTTTTTTAAAGAGCCATCCTTATCAAATTTATTGTATATTTAAGAGGACTTAAGGGAGCATCAGATACCTATTTCATTTTGTTCCATATGCTACACTTTGGTTGTTAGGTGATTACTGCTTCTACATTTCAGTCTAATTAGAGTTTGTTACCTGACAAACTTTAGTTTCAACATTATGTCCTTTGTCTTTTAGATGCAGCCATAACATGTTTGTTAATTAGTTTTCAAATTAAAACAAAACAAAACAAAACAAAACACCACCAACTTCAGAGTAAATTGCTTCCAAATTAGATTAATTAGATCATAATCTCCAGAGGAATTTTCATTCCTATCAGAGCTAAGCATATTCACTTCCAACCCTTTGTAATCAAGTCCATGTATCCACGCAAACAGAGAATAGACGAGCCAGCGCTGGTTGCATCAAAAACTAATGGAATCAGAGTATATCTTATCACTCCCCAAAGTCCCAGGCTGTTTCAGCTTGTGGACCATTATAATATCAAGTATTTTATTATTTTAAATGTTATACAGGGAAAGAGAGGTTCTCTTGGATATGTGTGCTTTCACTGCTCACAGTTTTGCATTAAAAAGGGCATGATCCTGGCAGTAGCAAGCAGAACGTGTGTACCAGACTGCGACTCTCCCAGCACCCAGGGACAATGCATTTCTGGGTCTGGGTGGGGCACAGGAGAGAGGCATAAACCAGCTGCCCAGACTGGGAGTGCCCATAGTCAAAACACCAGGTTCCTCTCTTTAGAACTCAGCAGGTGATGATGAAAGAGTTTATACAGCTCCAAGACTAGGTACTAGCCATGGAATCCAGACAAACTGTGGTTTTTGGCATCGCTGTGCCCTGTGAGTTCTGCCATACAAATCTCCCTCTTTCACAAGATCTTTTACAGTGTCACAATGGGAAAAAGGATTCATCCTATGCAAGCCACTAATGTTGCCACGTAGCAGAAAAGGACTACATTATTCTGGATTAAAAGTGAATTAACTATCTATGGATTAATTTTGTGTTGGCTCACCTGAAATGAACACTGGGGTTAGGGTTAGCTACTGTCATCAGTATTATATAAACACAGGGTTTCTGCAGCGCGGCAGAAGAAAAGCAAGCGCAGCAGCAGAGATCAGTGGGATAGTCCTCGCATTGAAGAACTTGTGATCCAAAATCCAGGCACCAGGATGGGCCCTCAGAAGAGGCATATTGCATATATGGCTGTTCTCTTTACGTTAGGGGTAACCCGGTAACCCAAAGCTCACAATTTCCCACAGGCAGGTTCGAGGGGACAACCTGGGAAGTGGGGAACATAAGGAGAGTGAGTGGAGGAAGGGACTTGGGAAGAGAGAATGCATTCTCTAGCACAGGGCAGTGGCTTTTCTCAGGATCACGAACCACCACAGACCAGGGCTTACACTGACCTACCTTCTTCTACCCTCAATTGGGCAGGACTCAGCTAAAGGAAGAGGCATCAAAGTGGCCCTGACTTCCATTATTATTGTCAGTTCTCAAAGTTCTTTTCCAAAGGAAAATCTAAGGAGAATCTAAGGAGAATCTAAGTGACAGAGCTGTCAGCAAAGGAGGTCTGAAGATGGGGAATGAGGCAAGTCCATGGCTCTGCTCCCCACCTTCCCCATAACAGAAACACAGAGTCACAGAATGTAAGGGATTGGAAGGGACCTCGAAAGATCATCTAGTCCAATCCCCCCACTGGAGCAGGAACACCCAGATGAGGTTACACAGGAAGGTGTCCAGGCAGGTTTTGAATGTCTTCAGAGAAGGAGACTCCAAAACCTCCCTGGGCAGCCTGTTCCAGTGTCTGTCACCCTCAGTGTGAACAAGTTTCTTCTCATATTTAAGTGGAACGTCCTGTGTTCCAGTTTGTACCGCACCCTCTCGTGTATCTTCCACAGAAAGTCCAAAAGTCCAAACAGTGGGAATACTACTCTAAAAGTTCCCTCAGTGCTCTCCTTCCCCTATTATCAAAGTTCCTCCTGCTTCTCTTCCAGGCCAGCACTCGCAGAGTGCGGGCTTGCATCAGTTTCCAGCGGGGAAGCATGTGGCAGAGAAACAGGCGAGGATTTTCAGCAAATCTCTGCTTAAATACCGCTATTCACCCCCAAAATAAGACGAGGAGCCCCCACCCTTCGCGGTCCCCTCAGGGCGGCGCCGCCGGCCGGTAACGGCCGTCCAGCCTCGTGCGGGCGGGCAAGGCCGCCCCCTAGCGGGCGAGGCCGGCGCCGCAAGCGGTGACCGCCCCGCCGCCGCGCTCCCGGGAGGTGAACTCGGCGCCGCTTCTCATGGCACCGGCAACTTCTGCACCCCGGGGCGGCCTCCGCGAGGGCCGCGTCCTCTCAGAGCCGCGCCGCGGCGAGGAGAAACCCCTGCCCAGCCACGGAGCGGAGCCGGAGGCTACACCTGAAAGCGCCGTGACATCGCCCCTCCGCCCCTCCCGGCGGCCGGCGCAGCTCGGCACTGGACAGCGCCGCTGCGAGGAGGAGAGGGCAGCCCGGCCGCGAGGCTCCGCGGCTCCCGGGGCGGGAGAACCGACGGCAGCGGCGGCGCTCGGGGCGTTTTTCCACCCGCTGGGATATTCCGCCGAGGCGGGCGCGGCGGCTTCACCTGGCGGGACTGAGCATGCGCGCGGCGGCGGGGCACGCCGCCGATTGGGAGCGCGATGCAAGAGTAGGACGGAGCCGCCGGGCAGCCGCGACTTCGCCGAGAGCGCGCTGCTGCGCCGCCGGAGCGGGGGCGCCGCTCTCCATGGGATTTGATGCTGCCGCTGCTGTCCCGGACCCTGCTCCCTGCGAGGATCCAGCTCCCGCCGGGGTCTCCCGTTGGCCGGACGGTGTCTTCTCCGGAGCTGTGGGCTGCACGGAGCTGGGCATGAGCGGGCGGGCGGCGGGGGCCAGCCGTGCCCCGCTGCCACCTCGCCGGGGGCCGGGCGGAGGCAGCGGTGCCGCGCTCCCTGCCGCGCCGGGGCGGCGCTGCCCAGCCCTGCCCTGAGGGGCCGGGGGGAGCGGCGGGCGGCTCAGCCGTTGGCAGCCGCGCGGCGGGGCGGCCGTTGGACCGTTGGCGGGGGGCGATGAGGGCGGCGGGGCGGCGGCGACGGGGCGGCGGAGCGAGGCGGGGGCTCCGCGGGGCTCTCTAGGACGCTGGTGCCCCGCACACCCACCATGGATCTGCTGCTGGTGGTGAACACGAGCCTGGGCTCCCCCAACGAGTCCCTGGCGCTGCCCCCCTCGCCGTCCTCCTCGGCCCTCTTGCAGCCGCCTTCCCCCTACTCCCCGGCAGCCGTGGCCAGCCTGGCGGCGGTGGTGGGTTTCCTCATCGTCTTCACCATCGTGGGCAACGTGCTGGTGGTGATAGCGGTGCTCACCAGCCGGGCGCTGAGAGCCCCCCAGAACCTGTTCCTGGTGTCCCTGGCCAGCGCAGACATCCTGGTGGCTACTCTGGTCATGCCTTTTTCCTTAGCCAACGAGCTTATGAATTACTGGTACTTCGGCAAGGCTTGGTGTAACATTTACCTGGCACTGGACGTGCTCTTCTGCACCTCTTCCATCGTCCACCTCTGCGCCATCAGCCTCGACAGGTATTGGTCGGTCACACAGGCGGTGGAGTACAACCTCAAACGGACCCCTCGGCGGATCAAGGCCATCATCCTCACTGTTTGGCTCATTTCAGCTGTCATCTCCTTCCCACCATTGATCTCCATGTACCGGGACCCTGAAGGAGATGTCTTTCCCCAGTGCAAGCTCAATGACGAGACATGGTACATCCTTTCTTCTTGCATTGGCTCTTTCTTTGCCCCCTGCCTCATCATGGTGTTGGTCTACATCCGCATCTACCGCGTGGCCAAGCTAAGGACCAGGACCCTCTCTGAGAAACGTACGATGCCTGAGGGGTCCTCCCAGACTGAGAACGGCTTGAGCCGTGCTGCGGGGGGCTGCACATCCCTGAGGATGCAGCTGGGAGAGAATGGACATTATTCAATGCACCACTGGCGCAAAGCCTCTGAGCTAGAGGACATTGAGTTGGAGGAGAGCAGCACCTCAGAGAGCAGACGGAGGCGGAGCCGGGAGGAGCATCCCCGCAAAAGCAGCAAGAGCCGGTCCTTCTCCTATTCATACTCCTCCAAACACTCCAGTAGCCGTCTGTCCCGCTCTAGCAATCGCTCCATGCAGTTCTTCTCATATCGCCGTCGTCGGAAGCGTAGCAGCATCTGCCGTAAGAAAGTCACCCAGGCCCGGGAGAAACGCTTTACTTTTGTGCTGGCCGTGGTCATGGGGGTCTTTGTAGTTTGCTGGTTCCCTTTCTTCTTCAGCTACAGCCTCTATGGTATTTGCCGGGAGGCTTGTGAGGTCCCTGAGACACTCTTCAAGTTCTTCTTCTGGATTGGGTATTGCAATAGCTCCCTCAACCCAGTCATCTACACCATCTTCAACCAGGACTTCCGCAGGTCCTTTAAACACATTCTCTTTAAGAAGAAGAAGAAGAACTTCCGGCACTGAGCTGAAGGGATGGATTTGTCTTGGGCAGTTGTAGAGTTAAAAGAGGAGAAGGCTCTATGCTGAAAAAGTAGGCAGGGAACAGAACATGGATTTGGGCTTAGAGGGATGGAAGAGGGCTCACACTCTCAGTGGAGCAGAGTGGTGGTACGGGGTATGGGGATGGCGTTGGGA
The DNA here is from genome assembly GCF_963082525.1 of Nesoenas mayeri. Lineage (NCBI taxonomy): Eukaryota > Metazoa > Chordata > Aves > Columbiformes > Columbidae > Nesoenas > Nesoenas mayeri. The sequence goes on along the minus strand of NC_137540.1, from coordinate 67,109,540 downwards.
AGGCTGAGGGTATTCGCCGTGGTACAGAATGGCAACATGGTGCTGGAGGAGTGATGCTGAAGTGCAGATGGGTAAATGGGGAGGGGAGTGATGTCTTTGAACCCTGACGGAGGGCATGAGGAGTCCACAGAGGAAAATAGACACTGATTTTGGGAGGCAGTGAGCTTTTATGAGCTCTGGAATTCTGTAGGGGAAAAAAAGCAGAGACATGAAGAGAAAAGGACTAAGGGGCACTAGTGGTGGAGATTTGAGTATTTCTAAATAGAGTATCTGGGGCCTTTGGTAGGCTTGTCCCAGTAAGAAATGGGCTTTTACTACTTATGTGGGGAAAGAAAGTGCAATGTACCAGGCACTGACAGTCTTTTGACTTATGAAAGGATTTAAAAGTTTGCCAAAAAAAAAACCCCTAAAGAACAATCCAAACTCTTTTCTAAATAAACCTTTGTACTGTTAAAACCTTCTGAATGATGATTTTACACAGGGCTTAAGTCAAACAGAAAGCATGGGGTTTCTTTTTCTTTGGAGGGGTCTTTGCATATAGAGCTGGATGGTAAATGCTTTTCCTGTCTTCCCATAAGTTTTGATTTATTAGTGGAACAAATCTGGGAGTCTAGCATGTTTTCATGAAATATGAAAAAGAGCACATGCACCCCATGACCTTATTTCCCCTGTTGGATAGCCAGGCAGTAAATTCCTGCTCCATCCCTTTCAAATCAGTAGCGTAAGCACTTTGCTGTCCTCAGCAGGTAGCTTGTCTGGACACAAGGGTTGTCTTAAACCAACTTCCACGGGGAAAAAAATTATTGTGGTGAACTCAACTAATGTTTTCAGACTTGAAAGAAAAAAATCAAATAGCCAACCAGCTCGATTTACACATGCCGTGGGGAACTTTTTTCCCCTCTTTTCAGGTCCCCTTCAAAAGGCTTTTCTCAGGGGCCTGATGTGTGCTGCTCTCATACTGAGGCAGTTGGAGGCAGTCTGCTATGCAGATTTTCAGAGGAAAAGCAATCACCACACCACTAAGGTCTTTAAATCCTCCGTATTTACAGTCTTAGAGCAACTAAATCCTATATATTTATTTTTTTAATGAGAAGCATACATTGCAGATTGTTAGCAGTGTATGTGAACAAATCTCAAAAGAAGGTGCAGCTGTTCCAAACCCTAAATATTAATGCTGCTTTCTTTCCCTTTTCCTGTTTGCATTTCTAGTTTATGATTTTAGAGGATTTTGGGTGGAGAGGAGGGGAGAGGGGAAAAGAGTTTGAATAGTTATTAAAGTGAACTGTATTTCCCATGGGTTTATAAAATGTCAGACGTTGTAATGAAGAGAATGAGAGTCAGGGCTGATGTCTGTACGTTTGCCACTGAATACACACTGAGTGTAAGACCCTGTTGAACATTTACATCCCTTCTCCAGCTGTGTTGCTCCAAGGTGTGTATTCTGTTTGCGGGGTAAATACTGGTCCATTTTATGTGTGTCACTCCTTCCATAGGCAGCAGGTTTTGGCATCTGCCTCAAATGAACCTTTCCTTAGTAAACAGCCCTTTTGAAAAATACAACGAAAACTAATCTCATATGGCAGGCTTCTTGAAACAGCTAAATTGAATCTATACCTGTGAATCATTAGATATCCCCTTCTTTATTCTCTCCGTTCTGTCTGAAAGATGTCTGTAGCCTCGCTTCTCTTGAAATCTCTATGGCATAAGGACAAATGATAGAGCAGTCACATTGTTTCGTTGGTTTTTCATAATCAGCATTTGGTTCACTTAACCCTGGAAAAAGAGATTGTTGGTGGCTAAGATTCTAGTGTTAATTCAATAGACAATTTAACTTCAGGGCCAACATGAGTGGGAGTTCTGCTGGAGTAAGGATTGGATGATTGCACCAAATGTGTTAGAAGTTTGCTTGATTTCACTAAAGAAACAACTGAGGCATTTTCCAAGTTCTAAGTCTATAACTTATTGGATCCTTTCTTGAAATAAGGCTTGGAGTTGTGAAAAGATTTGAGCTTTGTTTGAACATCTGCACTTAAAGATGGTAAGACTTGTTTTCAGGAGCATCTCTTTGTAAATAACAAAAGGTTTGGTACAAGTATGTACCTGAGACAGATACCTGAGAAAAAAATAGCAACTGAGTGGAGGAAATTACAAGCCATTTTCTCTTTTGCAAAACAGGGAATTCTTTTCAAAGTTACATCAAGAAGAGCTGAAACAAGCTCATATTATTGTAGGTAATGATGTAGCTAAAAATTTCAGGTTTGTTTAATCTGAAAAAACTATATAATTGCCAGAACAACCAAAGCAAGATATGGTACATAGCTGCTACCTCTGAGCTACTGGACAGCTTCATTAGAGATATCCGTTCCTACAAAGACGAAGGTCTGCTTTTGTCACTTCACGTTCAGAGTGTCACTTCAGAGTGGTTTCCCAGTCTGCAGACACACAGCAGTTTCACTATTGCACTGCTTTTAAAATGAGATTTGTTGCCTGTAAACACAGTCCTTCCCCTTTGTTTTCCCTTGTAAATTCAAGGAGTCTATAGAAATGAAGTTTAATTGACAGTCAGATTTTAGTGGAGGTGAAGTATATATGGAATGACTGATGTGCCTTAAAAGTAATTTCTTTGCTATAAAATTATTCTGTGGTCATTATAAACATAAAGGAAATAATGCTTCTATTTTTGTTTTGCATTTCCAAATGTCTAAAAGGGATTGATGCAGATACTGAATATCTGTGTGCAGCAGCACACTTAAAACCAGGACATTTTCTATTTTATTTTTCATCACAGTTACTCAACTGATTCAGTGTCTCAAGAAGATTTGATTTCTTCTGAGCTAGATAAAAAATAATATTCATCAGTAAAGATGTGCAGTATACACCCATTTTGAGTGCATTTCCCTCTTAATTAGCGAATACAGAGGATTTCTATTAAAAAATGTTTTTAATGTAACAACTGAATATGCTTCAAGGAAGTAAAATGGGGCTGATTTATTTTTTTAATTACAGTGTTCTCTTATTACTTGTAATAGCTAAAGACTGGAATCTGTTTGTAACATATTGTGCGGTGTTAACTTTTTATAAAAAGTTATTAGCTCTGCTACTCACACTGTGGTTGTGCTTCCACTGTAAGTTGGCTAATAGCATATATGGGAAAAAGATAGTCAATGCAGCTTTTGCTTAAGAAAAAAGGAGAAGATATTTTATGTTTTGAATGTGTCTAGTTGTGTCTTTGATCATATCTGATGAACTGGTTGAAACACCCTTTACTGTTGTGGAAGAATGAAATGTTGCTATGAAGACGTATTGATTTTAACAACAGGCATTTGATCTTTAATTCTTCATTTGCTCATTTCACCATGAAAAAAAAATTCTGTCAATCTAAAATGAGAACTTAGTATTTTATTTTTAAAACCAAATTTCTGAACTGTACCATTATTGGTTGGTTATTGAAATATCAAACAGTACAACAAGGATGAGACCTCAGTGCTGCTGTTCTTCAGCCCTCTTCTGTAGGAGTTTTTCATGAGTGAGAACTGCAGAATCAGCCTCTTCAAGGCTTGGGGCAAATCGAAGGGGCTTTATATATAGAAGATTTGCCAGAGTTACAGCTTTAAATCATTGTCTAAACTAAGAATCAGGTCCTTGTTCTATGTGATCTTTCATAAGAAGAGTCATATTGCTCTAAGAACCTTAGCAAATTCTGAATATTAGGCCTGAGATTAAAGACTATGTGTGAGCAGGTTTGCCCACATTGAGCTATATAACCCTTTATGAGTAATCTCAGTAAACTCCAGCAGAGTTTACTTGTGAATGAGGGAACAACTCATTGTGGGCATGTATGTTAGAAGCTTCCTCAGAAATTGCCTCTTTTTCAGTAAATGTGCCTGAGGAATGTATGCAAACATTTTTGCGTAAATGTACAAGAACTGACAGAAAGCAATCCTCCCTGCTTAACTTTGACTGCCATTCAAACCCATAGAATGTGTGGGTTAAGGGTTTTCTGACTATAACCCAAGCAACAAATCCTACTGTGTGTTTTCAGTATAAACTGTGTGAAGAGCATTATCTGATTCCATCTGTTTTTCAGAGAAGAAAACTGTTGGTCTCTTTCTTGGTCTGGCGAAGTTGGTATTGGTTTGAACGGCATCTGAGAAGTGTAAGGAAAGTGTAGGAAATATCAGTAGTGACATACAGTTCAGGAGAATGTTCTAACCTTAACTATAACTACAGTCAAGAAGGCGAGAATACTGACAAGCTGTGCAAAATGAAGGCCAGATGCTATCTGAGCTTGTTTTCATATTGCTCATTGTGACCTTGCTGGTGAGCAGAAGACAACTAGATGCTTCAGAGAAAAAGCTGTAATTTGGAGGGGGGGCAGAGTGTGAGGAGGTGACTACCCACAATACTGGAAGAATTAATATTTACTTACCTTCTTTGCAGTGTGGTCAAGTACAGTGGAGGAATTTGCCACCTTCGTTGCAAAATAGCAAATGTTAATTTGCTTTCCAGATCTGTGGGTCAACTAGGCCAAACAAAAGATGACACAGGAGAAGGTAGGGATAGGGTATTGCTCACTTCAGTGTTCAACACCAAGCTTAAGTTTGGCTTGAATTTAAGCCAAAAACACAGTTTGGCGCTTGGACCCAGAAGGGCATTACTAATGCTACACTGCATATAGTCTAGTTTTAGCAAAAAGCATCAGTTTGTATTATACACCCTGCACATCTCCATTTCAGGACAGAAATGGGAGAGTCTGACACTTATGTGAGAAAGGAGTAATCTGTAGTTTGAATGGTCCTGGGTTATTGTGGAATTTCTCTAGACCTTGTTCTGATAACTGAGCTGGCTTTAGTTTTGTGGCTTCCCAATCACTTTGACCTCCTAAGAAAGACTTAGGGAGGTACGTAACATGGAAGCAGTAGAAATACTGCTTCTCAAGGAAGCAAAAACTGTCAAATTGCTCAGAGAGTCAGCATTCAGATGGTTATACCAGATGCCCAGTCTTTCAGTGGCTGGATAACTCTTCTACTGATTTAGTAGGAGGAACGAGTGTGTCTTCCACTCATGGTGACTGTCATGCTCAGTCTGAATTTAGGTGATACCTGCAGTTGATACATTGCCTTTGTTTGAAGTAGCAGCCCTTATGCTATGACAAAAGACATTCTGAGTAGTTTATCTCTTCTCTGGCACATGTCCTTCACTACACCATCCCAAACATTTTTTAATTCAACTGCACAACAGTTGATAAGGCAGAAAAAGATTGCCAATACCTTACAGGAAAAAAAAGAAACAGAGACATGGAAAATACCAGGAATTGAAACCTGGTGTTTTAGTCCTAGCCTAACAACTTACTGTTATACCAGTCTTCCTTTCCACCACTTCCCCCTCCCTTTTTTTTTATCTTTTGGAAAACAGAAATTCATGCAAAGTTGCAGAAGCTTATTTTTAATAGACTACACTTATGATACTGTTTACACTAGAAAAAGAAAGAGCTTTTCTGTCAATAAATGGCATTCTGCTGCAAAGCAATTTTCTTGACTTCTCTGAAAAATCTAATGAAAAGTAAAACAGCCGTTAATTCAATTTGTCTATATGTAACTCTCTTAACAAAACCAGTTTATTAAAGATCCTGAATGTAAAGTACACAAATCAAATATAGCTTCCTGCTTCATCAAAATCAATTACTTGTGTTTCAGCATTTTTGTGAATAGCAGTCATTCATTTTGTATGATACTCTTTCCTGATAGCTCTCTGCTGACAGAGAAAGCTGTACACCCTGTTGACAACAGGAAAAAAAATGAGGATTCATATTTCCCTCCATTAACACTTTTAAGCCTCCTCTAATAAATTAAAAAGCAGGCCACTAGAGTAGGTCTTTTGGTGTGATGCCTAGTAAATGACATAAGTCAGAGAAATAATAACTTGACTTTTTCTGAAATGTACAGCACTCTTAATAGACTAACTCTAGGCTGCAGGGATATGCTTCCCTTGGTTTTGTTCTCTATGCCTTTGACCCAGCATTTCAAATTATTTCCTCTGTAGCAGAACACTTTCAGCACAGCATCCCTTTCAACCTAGTCTGTTGGAGTAAAATTAAAACTGTGGCCTCCCACTTCCTCACTGAGTGCTTTCACCAACAGACTATAAAGGTGATGCAGCTAAAATGCCTTTCCTTTAGGCACATAAATGTTTTATTTGATCTAGCTCTTTGTCTCCCAGTAGACTGAAGCTCTCATTCCACAAGGACATTCTCTATCTGGAAAGCAAACACATGTCAAATACTGGGAAGAAAATGAGAAATCCTGAAAACCCCCCATCCACTTCAGCTAAATTTTAAAATAAAAGGCCACAGCTGAACTAAGGAAAAGGCTTAATTTTGTCAGTGGTGGGGATGCCCCATCTGACCTACGCTAATGTGCCTCTCGTCAGATTTTGGGCAAACGGGGTATGGAACTGTCCAGCTGGGGCCCTAGTAACTGTACTGAGAGGAGCAATTTCAAGTGTCCAGCAAAGATCAGAGCGTGAAAATTTGTGCCTATTGAATCACTCCACATTATAGCAGACTCTCTCACTTTGTCTTTCTGTTCCCTTTTTGCACTCTTTAAAGCAGTGTCTTGCTTGCAATCTGAGTACAATACACAGCACACACTTGCTGTGCCTTTAACTTGTATGCCTCAGTGTCTATCTACAAAGGGCAGATAGCACTTTTCCTCCTCCCAGGTATGTTGGAGGATTCCCCAGAACACCTATGAGGTGCTTTGATGCAATGTTGTGCTACATGTAAGTACCTTGAGGGGAGTAACAGGAATTATGCTAAGTTCTTGACTCACTCCAAGCCATACTGTTTTATCACCAATAAACTCTTGTGTACAGAGTTTTGAAGTGTCTATAAATGTGCATTCACTGAGGTTGGCACTGATTTGTTTACATCAGCAGCAATTTCTGTTGATGGTTAAAGTAAGACTTTTAATCAATTCATCGGACAGCTAACTTTGATTTGCCACATGGTACATCAGAGGAACGCGATGCATTGTTTGAACAACACAATTAGCAATAGAAGTGACTAAAGATTCCTGGGTGATTCCTGGACATTTTTCTCTGTCAGAAAGATGCCAGTTTGATGAAATCTGATGTTTCCTTAAATAATATGTCTGTTTTGCCTCATATATAATGGAAACCAGGAGATCTTTAATCAGCTTCTGCTGACCTGACTGCTTACTGGCTTGTCTGGCTGGCTCCTGGGCAGGCGGCTGGATAAGGTGCCAGAAAGCCGAGACTTCCAGGCTCCTGGATCCTGGGCAGCGTGGCCCCTGGGTTTATGGGCTCTCAGCTCTGAGCTCCATTATCATAGTATCTAAATGCTTCATAACCTTTTCTGTGCTTAGTCTGTCAATGATGACTTTATGCATTAAGGGAGGAACTACCATGCCCTTTTTTGCTGATGAGAAACCAAAAGATTAATGGCATTGGGGTAGGTAAATCTTAACAAGCTTTTGCTTTATGTGGATCCTTCCAGTTGCAAATCCATTATTGATTCTCAAACCCCTGCTAAGCTCCAATGTATAAAGTTCTGCCTATGCTTTAAAGTTCTGATTCTGGCTCTGTGAACATTGTGTGTCCACAGAACTTGCATACAAATCCTATCAGGATACATAAATTAAATGCTTCTCTACTTGTCTCCATCTTGTACGTAGGTCATGCAGTTTGGGTTTTGCAGAGTAAGAAAAAAACAGGCACTACTTCCAGTTTGTGAGGATGCACTGGCATTGCTAATATTTTTATAAGGATTGTGTTTGTATTTTTAGTCACCAGTGCTGGCTTCACACTCCTATTTCTTGATTCCTTTTTTCAGTGTGTTGAACAGTACCCTCAGGGCATAACTTTGACTTAGGATGTCCACCCCAAAGGGGTGGAATTCTTCTGTACTTCTGCAAAGTACAGAAATCAGAAGTAGTACTAAATATATATATATATATGTATAAATTGGCTGAAGATCCCCAAAAACTAGTCATTGAAACAGCCAACCTCACTTATGGGTCAAGGCTCAAATTCAGGCAGAAAACCAGAGACAAACACAGGGATCTTTCATATCTCCCGTTTCTTTTAGTGCCTGCAAAGTGTCTCAGGATACAATGTGGATCACTAAATCATTCTTTTCTCATACTTTGAAGGTCACCATCCTTGAGATTTCTGAACCTATGTCTTCAATAACCCAGAAATTACTTGGAAACCCACTGAAAAATAAATGTTATAGAGTCAAGAAATAACATATGTTATTCCAGCATTAGGCTTAATGGAATTCCAAACTGGCAATATGCCTGTTGGGAACAAACATTTTGAACTATTGAGCAACTTTATATTTTTCAGGCAAAGTGATGACCATAGAGGGAACTTCAGTGCTAGGTGAATGTTTTGCGCAGTAGGGGCTTCCTGACAGTATTTACCTCCTCCAGAAATGCCAGTCAATGTCTATCAAAATCATACTTTTCATAACTAAGGGAAGAGATTGTCTCCAAATATGGTATTAAAGGGGGGGAAAAAAGAAGAAAAAAAGTAAGTAGAAGTAATTTTAAAAAATAGACATGCATAGTAGATGTGGAAGGAGAAGAAACGTGTCCCTGGAGAAAGAGTTCAGCAGAAGTTCATAGTTATGTAATTCTGCCATCTCTAGCTTGGGATAACTGATAGTCACATAGGTTGAGGCTGCCCTCAGGTCACAATGTTTTCAAAAAGTGTCATAACTGGGTTTTTTTCTGTTAACTAGATTTTAGTTGTGGTAACAGTTACTATTAATTAATGACAAATTACTTTTTTCCTCTCCCTTTCTTTCAGAGGAGAGACAAACAAATAGGAAAGAGATTTTACAGCACTACAAGAATAACTGTTCCTTTTCTATTTTGGTAATGCAAAAATAAGCATTGGGAATAAACACATTAAAAAGAATCATTAGGACTTTGGGGTGCAAATTAACCATTTCATTCTCTAATTAATCAAGCACAACTCAATTAACTCAATGCACTTATTTATCCCTGAGGTTTTATATGTCATGTAATAAAATATCTTGGTTGCCCTGAGGGGCTGTGCTGTCTGTCCTTAGAGGTTTCCAAGCTCTGAGTAACCTGGTTTGGCCTTGTAGCTGACCCTGCTTTGAGCAGGAGACTGAACTAGAGACATCCTGAGTTCCCTTCGAATGTGAATTAGCCTATGACTTTAAGATCAGTTTCTTCCTAATAGTAAACAAAAGGAAAGTCCTAGTAATTGGATAGCATCAAAATAATAGTCTACAGAAAGATGCACATATATTGCTATAGGTGGGCAAACTTTGCTCATATCTTCTTTTAGAAGATTTAGATCTCCTTTAGATCTTTAGATCTCTAAATCTTTTCTATCTGCCATGTGCAAATTCTGTCTAATGCACATTTGGCTGGGTCCATGGCAGAATTTTTTTCTTATTTGTTTGGAATTCATTTAGTAACTACAGACCCCTACAGCATGTTCCCTTCCTCTACCTTCCCACCCCTGCCTCTCACTTCCCCACCAATTCTTAACACATTAAAGGCACATACACATGCAAATATTTTACAGGCATTTTCTTTAAAACTCCAGCCAAAATATTGCTTTTCATTTTTTTTCCTAAATAAAGCCAACTATGTTTATGTCCAGGAAGTCAAATGTGTCTTCATGATCTGCTGACTCTGAAATGGTGAAGAATATAGATCATAAAGCACTAAGTCATGGTTTATATCATAACCATCATGAGCAGGATAAAGATAAAAAGATAATGAATACATGTTTCCCCACACAGCTGAAGACTCTAGTTAAAGCCTGAGCAATGGAAATCTCTGACCGTGACACATGATGTTTCATTATTCATTCATTTATGCATGGAAGATGCCCAACTCTGCTGTAGAAGTGGCATTTCAGAGGATCAGATGCTAGCTGACCAATTCATGAATATGTTGCCATATCTAGAATTGCTAATCCCTTTTTTAGTTTCACAACATCTGTAATGTTCCTCTGCAGTTACGCTGCAGATGTCCTGTTATTGTAGGGCATGGCAATACAGTTTTTTATTCCATGTAAGTTATTTGTTATTTGGTTGCCACTAAACGTATCGCAGGGCTAGAAAATGCTCTTAACACATGATTAACTAGTTCAGGGCCCAAAACGTTTAAAATTTTTAAATTCTGTTTTATAAGAAGGTAACAGCAGAGACATTGAGGCTAGGACAAGGATTTGTATCTAGTTCCATTGCTGGCCTCTAACCTGTGAACCTGTCATTTCAATCTCTTCTCTCTTTGTTTCATTATGGGATATGCACAATATTGCTTCATTCAGGACATTTTTGAAAGTTAAGAACAACAACAAAAAGCTACAAAAGTCCTAGATCATTATGGTTAGAGAAACATAAAATAAAAACTTGAGAATAGTCAGAGATAGTACTTGTTAAGGGGTTGATCTGTCCTCTGGTTTTGCTTTAAATGACATGAAATTTGAGGATTGCAATATGCATCATCTATTACTACTTTTGTATCTAGCTTTTGTAGCTTTCACAAACTCTTCCACACTGAAGTACCTCTAAAAACTTTCAGTTTGCTGTTTTATGTATCTACAGAAGAAGTTACAGAACTGATGCTTTATCAGTGGGTATTAGTCTCTTTTCACAAGTAACAAGAGATAGGGTAAGAGGAAACGGCCTCAAGTTACACCAGGGGAGGTTTAGATTGGATATTAGGAAAAGTTTCTTCACTGAAAGGGTCGTCAGGCACTGGAACAGGCTGCCCAGGGAAGTGGTGGAGTCACCATCCCTCGAGGTGTTTAAAAGACGTGTAGACATGGCACTTAGAGACAGTTTAGTGGTGGACTTGGCAATGCCAGGTTAACAATTTGACTCAGTCTTAAGTGTCTTTTCCAACCTAAATGATTCTGTGATTCGATGATTATAGCTTAAGGCCAGAACAAATTTTAGAGGAAAACTTTTGCCTTATACTTTCCTGCTTAGCTTAAGTTCATATTATTCAAATATTCAGTGCAAAACCTCTCACTGTCTGTGGTACAGGATTAGGAAGCAGGTATTATTCTCTGTGGGAGCTGTGATTCTGGGAACAGTGCTTGCATTGAGGCTGATACTTGAGAGGCAGTTGCTGTTTTGGGATTTCTGATGTGCAAGTTCAGTGCCTGGAAGCGTGGTTCCTGCTCAGGATACAAATAATGACAATTTGTCTGAATGTGGAAAAAATTCTGGAATTATAAATGTCAATGTTTTGTCTACATATATCCAGAAAACTGCATTCATGAGGCTTCTAAATCAGTGTGCTCTGTTTCTGTTCTTTAAAGTTATTTTTATAACAATTTCCCAAGCAATTGCACATCCTACAATGAGTACTACATATGTCCCGAGATTAAAATACCAGATATAAGCCATTTTTAAACCTTCAACACTCAAAGCAAATGACAAGCACTTTCTTTATATGCTAGCTGAATATTTAAATCAATTAAAATAAATAATTACATTGTGGAAAAATACAGTACAGATCAGGATAACTATTTGTTTTTAATATTGTTAACGCTGTAAATTGCTCCCATATTGATTTAATGTATATGTAAATTTGTTATGTGCTTTTAAACATTTGTTTTGTCTTAAAGTAAGGTTTTTATTCTTTTTTAAGGAGCAATCACACGCACACGCACATATTGAGGTAAATCGTTCCATGAATAGCCTCAGGGTTCCTTGGCAAGAATGTAATTGTCTCTGCACAGACTCTATAACTGAATTGCCTTCCTTAATAATGGGATATTGGTTTTATAGGCCCCTGACTGCTCCTCTTTAATACCCATTAATTATATTTTTACCTTCTTAAATGTCCCCTTCTCTTTTTCTTCTTTCATGTTTCGTGTTTATTCTCTGTTTCACAAACCACCTGCAAAAGTGCAGCTAGTGCAAGAAAATAAAGCTGCAAAATGACTCTAAGCTGGCATTTACAGGCTCCTATTAATTTCAAATAGAAGACTCCTGCACTGCAATTGAATTAACTGATGTTAGAGCTCTACAAACACAAGCAGGCTCACTCCTGTCATTCACAACTGCCCCTCTCAGTTGCTGCTGCCTCCTTGTAATCATTTAGCTCCAGAAACCTATCATACTGAAAAACAGTTCTTTCTTTGGGTAAGTGTATCTTGGGATAAGTTTGAGTAATGCATAAGAAAGAATACAGGGGATGCCAGTTCTGCAGAGTGCTCCAGCTACAGATGTCCACTAGTCGGTCAACATCAGCTTGCACATGGGGCCGAGGAGAAACCAACCCATGAAACAGGTATCATTTAATCAGTGATTAAATGTTACAGTGCAGATTAGTTAGGTTTTCTTAGCAAAAAATAGATTCAGCATATGTGACCATAAAATACAATTATTACATTACTGGTTCTTCCACAATCAAGCAGAGAAATACTGAAGAGTTGATAGCTCCAGCTTTCCTTTGCTACAGTGTATCCTCATGGTGTTGATTAGTAAATCCTGTCAAGAGACTGTAGAGGAGAAAGTATTGTCCATTTGTGGAATAGAAATATGCTACAACAGAGCACTTATTTTGCATTGGCCAGCTACTTATAATTCCTCTAGAAATGATCCATCATTATACCTGAACTTGGATTCTGGGGCTCAGAGCAGGGAAAGGGAAGGAGCTCTTGTCCTATAAAGGTAAAATTTATTTTTACAGACTCACTAATGTGTTCAACAGCCTTAACAGCTGATGCCTCCTCTGCAGGAGAAGTGTATGACAAAGCTGATAGAGGGTTTTGGTGGAAGAGAGTGCACAGATCTCCATTATCACCAGCAGATTTCAAGGACAACAAAAGATGTTGCAAAGGACAGGAACAGAACTGAGTGGGCTCCCCAGTTGAATCAAGCCACACATCTGAGCCAGGTTTGCTGGTGATATTGTCTAGCAGGTCCAAGAAAGAAGGTCCCTTGCGATGGGAGACAGCCTTCTGCTGAAGCACCTGAATGTCATGAGCAGGTTTGAGAGGTGGGTGGAGGTGTTACTAGGACCATCTGATCAGTGGGTGGAAAAGAAGGAAACAGGCTACCACTGAAGTCACTGAAGATGCATCTTTCACTCCTGTTTGCATAGGTATTCTTATGTTTTGTTTCCCTAAGTTATGATGTCTTTATTCTCCTAATAATGGTTTGTCCACATATATCTGTAATGCTAGCAAATAGGGGAGGTTTTCCTCTATGCCACCCCATAGATTATATGCAATTTTCAATGGCATTTTTATGAAAAAAACTAATTCACAGAAATGAAATCTTTTTTGTACCACTGGCTGCCTAGCAGAAGACCTAGAGCTAATTCTCAATATTATTTTCTGTTTTGACAATGTATTTCAGGGCTTTTTTTTTCCCAAATGGAAAACACAAATGATGGGGAAAAAAAATCTTTCAAACTATGACTTAAATCCCCCTTTTCTATATTTTTATTGTTCTACATCAAATTTCCTACTTGCACATTACTTTCTACAGAAGTATGGAGAAAAATAAAAATACATACCTGCAAAAAATTAAGAATTTCATATTATTTTTTCTTGAAAAAGTTCTTCTAATCCAAACAAGACAAACAGTAAGAAGCTTGGAATGAAAAATTCTCATGACTAATAAGTCACTTATTGGCAGAGATTTTTGTATGAGATATCAGCGTTTCTAAATAAATGTTTTTCATTTGAGCTTAGAGGTGAAAACGTGAGTACACAACAGGCATATTTCTGCCTTCAGTTTTATTCTCTACTAAGGGTAAATTTTGTAATGCTTTTGTGAGAAGCTCGATTTCACCAATGTTAACTAAACAAACCACAGTGCTCTGAGGGGAAGACCACTCAAACACATGGCTACAGCTTAGCAGTTGCTGACTCAGACAATGAACATTGGTGCTTTTTCCCAGAGCTGCTCCGTTAGAATGGCAAAAACTCAAGACTGGAATTTAGGCTAGAGAGAGTAGCTTTTGACAATAGCTTTTTAAAATCTTGGTTCCTCGCATCGGATCTGAAGCAAAGATCACTACATTGAATCCTTTGCTTGGATTATAACCAATTTCTATTGTTATGGTTTAGCTTTTGAAAATAATTTCAGGGAATCTTTTGCTGTCATAAAACAATACCTTTTATTATTCAGTCCCTGCCATCATCACTTTTTGTTTTCATAATATGTTCTGTCAATAAGCATTTACTATCGTTCAGTCAATGTAAACTCTGTTCAGGCCCATCGACTGCAGATTTCTTGATGAGAAATTTGTGACAGTTCTAAAACCAACTGATCAGCAAACTGTTTTTTTAATCATATACATGGGTGAAAATCTTTTAGTAAAAAGGAGATATGAAAAAGATATGCTTCATTATTACTGAAGCAGAGATTGCTTTATGTTTTTATCTTCTAAAATGAAGCTGAGAACATCATTATTCAGAAGAGAATGTCATTTTTCAAAAGAATTTGTGGCAGTAACAGCCAGTAAGACATTTTTTATTAGCTTCAAGCGGGAATGCCTGTTACATAATACTACAGCAATCGTTTCAGGGCACAAAATTCTGAGCTAGATGATGAGAGAAAACATTCAAGAGGGCACAGCTTCAGAAATCTGGTTTAGAAACTTCTACAGAAATGGCACTTATAGATTTCCTGTGTTTTGAATAGTGAACAAGTACTGTTGCTTAGATGAAGTAAGTATATACATTTACTACATGATGCAAATCTTGCCCTGATAGGTATGGAAGCTGTTTCTGAGCATACAGAAATGAGATTTCAAGCTGTAATAAGAATATATTAGATTTTGGGGGAAGTTGTCAGGGCAGAATGTGTACAACAGTTTCTATTCTGGTACTGAGAAGGAAAAGTTAAACTTCATTTACAGTGGTGAATGCATGTTTCAAGCTAAGCTAATTGAATTTCCTCTAGTTGTCCACCAGTAGTCGTGACACTTTTATTTCTTTTTGTTTCATCTTCTCCCCTCATATTGGCGCAGATGGATTCTGATATGAAAGGCAATTTCCAGTTGGCTTTAGGACAGATATTATTTAATTGTTCCCTTTAGCTGTCTTTCCTCTGTCACCAGAAGCTTCTGAAAACTCTTGTGTTCAAAAAAGGCTGTGGGCCGAATCTCCTGCTGGGATATTTCTATGGAGCTACATTAGTAACAGATTTCACATGGTAAATTCCACTCTCACTGTAGTATCTTAAATTTGTCTCTCTCCCTTTTTCTCTCTCTCTCTATATATACATATTTATTTATTTTTTTATCTTTGTGATAAGGGATAAAATCACAGAAAAAGGCTAAGTGGGACAGTGGACGTCAGTAGCACCTCAAGAATCTCCCTATCATGTTCCACAGCTTGGGGCAAACGTGTCCTTAATCATAATTCACAGGCTGGACTCCTTTGGGGACATTGCTCCTTATGTTGGGACACATTGTACTTATACTGGTAGGAACAGGTGTGGTGACAATTATGTCATCGTAAAAAATGTTGTTTGAGTAGCTGGTGGCAATGAAAGAAGAGACACTTTGCAACCCTACCTGCTTTCCTAGTCAGAGAGGTTCTGGAGATAATTTTTTAACATTTGACAAATAACACAAGGATATACTAAAGACAAAATTACCCACTTCCCAAGCAGTGGATCAAAATCTGCTTGACTTTCTGAGGGGCAAGAGGGCACAAAGAGGGTACAGAGTAGATTTAAACATATTCCGTAGAATATGGCTACAAAACTTCCTTGTGTACCATAGTTATTAAAGAACTGCTGATTGACAGATGAAAGGTGTATGCAGTTGTGCTTCAGAGCACTACAGTGTGTAAATTGGCGAGCAGCACCCTGAAATATTGTTGCATTCAGCTGGAAAGCTGCAGAGATAATTGGTCTTGACTCAAAACGAAATAGAAACTAGA
Source organism: Nesoenas mayeri (assembly GCF_963082525.1). NCBI lineage: Eukaryota > Metazoa > Chordata > Aves > Columbiformes > Columbidae > Nesoenas > Nesoenas mayeri. Next base: position 67,093,613 of record NC_137540.1, on the reverse strand, counting down.
ACAGGAGAGATAATTTGGGGATATCATATTAACAAAAGGAAAAGGAGGTCATTTCTCTGAATATGTTTTCACACACTTACAGCAACTTAAATCTGACAAGCCATCAAGAAATGCCAGAGACAAAGATATTTGCATTTCTAAACACACCAAATGCTTAGAAGCTAAATTCTTTTTCTGTGAGATCATGAGACCTTTCTAAATAAAGCCAATGCCAAGAGCTGCCTGTAGGAAACCTCTCCGTTAAAAGCTCTGCTCTGAACCTTTTTGTATCAGAGCTTTGGTTATGTCATGTGCTTTTGTGTGCTTGTTTCCTGCTAGCTCAGGAGTGCATAATCAATCCTACATAAGAAGTATTCCCAGGCCACTAAGCAAGACTCAACTCAGGATACATTTCTAGTGTGTTTAAAATGGTCCTGTAGTAATACTTATTTTTATGCTGATATATATGTCATCTCCATAAATCCTTCAGTCACACTCTAAATATAAGGCTGTAAGAAGAATAACCCTATGGATAAACAAACATATGGATTTAAACTTCAAAAAATGAAACTTTTATGCAATATAGTGGTAACATAGTTATAGCCAAGTGGCATCATTCATTTAGGGGTAGCTCTGTAAAGGGACCTAGCCACTGCAGCACTCGAATTTATGCCGTGCTGAACTCTGGCGTCATTCATAAACTCTCAAACTAAGCCATTTTCTCCCCCATATATTATATGAGGACAGAAAGCTCCCTTAATCAGAGTCAGAGAGTACAAATATGTGTCTGCAAAAAATTCACGCTGGAAAAATCCTTGCACATGGGTGGGGTGGAAAGACATTTTCTCAGGGTGTCAGGCAGTCAGTTTGGCTTCAGGAGAGTACCTGTCCTCAGTATTTACAGGAATACCACAAAGTAAATTCAGTGTAGAAATTGTGGGGTTTTTTCCCTGTTACTCATGTTCTCTGCAGAAGAAATTTTACCCTTATTTCTCATGACTTTTCTCTAACCACAACTCTGCAGTGTAACCTGGCAGGGTAGAGCCACTCTCTTTCAGAGGTAGAAACTCTTCCTCCATACAGAGAATATTTAAAATATCATTTTGCCCAGAATATAGTGTAATCCAGGAACTTAAAGCACTCATGAAAAGGAAGGGAAGACCTGAGCTTCAGTCCTGAACTCCCTAATGCTCAGTCTGAAGCAGGATGAAAATCGCAATTTCTGTGGCCCAACAACTATGTAATTATATTTGGTATGGGAGAGTTTTGACAAAATCAAGTAAGAGGCATGCAGGCACACACACACACGTATACAAGCATAGAACTCACAGCAAGGCTGTTGGGCTAGGCAGCAAGTTGACTTGAGGGCTAGAAGAGAAATCTTCCACAGCCCTGAAGAGCAGGTGGGCGAAAGGAGATGTTAATATATTCCCATATGCTTTTGTGTGATTAATGGCTGTGACTCCAGTTCTGGCTGCATTGAATTTGCTGTGAAGAGAGAATGAGGACTGACCACTTTGTGAGTCACAGCAAACTGCCCCTGCAGCTCAGCCCAGGTCGTGGCAGAGAATAAAGAGAAATGCAGGTGCTCCGGGAACTTCCACGTGAAAGTCTTGCAAGGAGGATAAGCAAAAAATCTCACTATACACTAATTCCTGCATCTACTAGGTGAGATCATACGAGAGCTTATCTGCTGAGGGGCCTCCATCTCATGCTGTTTTCAGGTTTTGTAGGCACAGGAGGTGAAACCCAACATCTGAAATGCTTACGGCAGAGTCTTCACGTGCAAAGCTTGTTTGTCCAAACAGACTGCACACACACAGGATTTCACCACCAGTCTCGTGACATGTCCAAGAGGCCCTTTGTGAAAGATTTGTTCCACTACTGCTTTAATAAATATTCTCTCTGTAACACAGGAAATATTACCCTCTAATACCAATTCCATCCCTATATTTTGCTCTCCTCCTCCACAACAGGATTAGCTGTGTACATTGAAAGAAACCTTATTAAATAATAATACTAATAAAAAATTTCAGTCTTTATAGTCCCACTGTTACTGTTTCCATGCATCAGCTGAGGTAATGAGGTAATGAAAAGAAATATTCTTTGGTTTTGAAATAGCTAGTGAAATTATGCAGACAGATCATTTTCCACTTTTAAATCTAAATAATTCAGTTGCCATAGGATCAAAGTATGTGTTATGCTGCCCTCAGTTTTCCATGCATTGATTCATCCTTATTCCCCTTAGCACATTTTCCCTTTGATTTGATAACGCTCATAAAAGCAGCTGGCAGCGGGTATGGTCAGCATCCAGATTGCTCATTATCACACTTATTGTTTTAAGTCTTATATTCTCCTCCTTCTGTAACCATTTGTATTTGAGAAGTAAAACCTTACCTTGTGTGTACGTCTGTGTAATCATTCAGAAGCAAGTAAAATCTCTTGCATTCAAACTGTAGCATACAAAGCAAATATTGCAAAACGGCTTAATCTTTGTTGTTCTAAACTGAAAATCATGAAGTAAAATATAATAACGAAATAACCAAATTGATTCACTGCTGATGCTTATACTCAACCTCCTCTGATATATCAGAGCAGCTGGATTCTGCTACAAAAATTAGACTTTTCAGAGTGAAGATCTAGTTTGTTGGCTGTATTTGAGGGCCAGTGACATTAAACACCTGATGTACTTAGATGTTACAGGTCAAAAGCCCTTTATTCACCATTGCACCTTTCACAAAGCGTTATTCTACAGGAACCTACAGAATTGCCCCTCGGTAGCAGTGGGGTGAGTCAGGCCTCATTAGTGTTATTTGCTAGCAGAGAGGAAGGTATTCCTCATGTCATTCTATAATTCTGGTTTTTAGAAGCTGTAGTTTTACAGACAGTCCCACATGGAGGGACACTCTCAGATGCCCGATAGATCTTTTTAAAAAATGTATTTCAAAAGCCTCTTTGTGCCGCAATCTTTCAGGCGGTTAGCCTAATCACCTTATTCTATCCTTATGTGTGTGAATATATACTCTTAAATCTCCTTCTATCCTTCTTTCCTTAGCAGAGAATTATTTTCTGTTTGCATCATACCTAGCGATGAGGTCCTAATCGTAAAGAAGCCTCTTGTTTCTATCACATTAAAAATAAATAGCAATAAAAATAAAGTCTTTCTTATGACTAGTTCACCCAAGTCAAAACAAAAAGTATGTGAACAATCATATTTTGGGGTATCATAATGCACATTTTGATGCTTTTCCAAGTGTACATTTTTTTGCTACTATCTACAAAACTTATTCTTGTTGCACAGAAAGGTTCTAATTCACATTTGTGCAGAACCTTGCAGTTCTCTAATTTAGCTTATTTTACAGTGTGCTTAAAATTCTTCTGGAAAAAAAAGAAAAGTGAGAGAAAATTTTTATCAGAGCAAAATATATTTAATGTTACAGCTCTATTTTTAGCTCCTGCACCTGGTTTTGTTTGATTAACAAAATTGGTTTGAAAATTGCCAGATCTACTTGGAAGAAAAAGTTCTCAGATTTCTTTGATTATACACATCAGTTGGCTTTGCCACCGAATTGTCTTACTTGTTTTATCAATTGGATAAGAAAAATGTTCTGCAGTCATCTGAAAGAAAATCCTATTACAGAGAAATCTAGGTGGCTTGGGCACATCTATGGCATTGTGACAATAGATGTACAGAGCTGGAAGTTCCTAGTGTTGTAATGCTTTTGGGTAATTGTAACACTCAAATTCAAATTCTGGAGGTAGGCACAAAAGTACTGCAATAGGGACTGAAAAAAATGGAGTGTTTGCTGAAGAGAACGGAAAAAGAAACTCACAGATCCACCTGTAACTCACTGTCACAGCACCAGGTATCATCACAAGTACTTCTGTCTAACAAGCAGTCCTTAAAGTCTGACAGACCATAGAGCATTTTCTGCTTTAGATCCATGTAAATTACAACCTTTCTCAGCTGAAAAGTCACGTAGCCAATCCAGGACATATGAATGCCCAGAACTGAATTGCTTGTCGGAGTCAGTGCTGTCCTTTCATTGGTTTGGAGGGTCAGTTTTGCTGCTTTTATTCCTAAAATGTTTACCTGAATTTATACCAGGATAAAAAAACCAGTCTTTCTGTTTACATTAAGATTAAACACTAGCTGTTTATGGTTTTCACTGCGTAAACCATAAAACCAGACAAAAACTTCAAAGAATTTTTTAGGCCACATCCCTGGACTGATGCAGAATCGCCGCTCCTGCATCAGCCCCCTCAGATTCTACCCCCAACCTCTTCTTGAAAGCCCCTGATGACACATTGTCCTGAATTGGGCTCTTGCCTCTCTGTCAGCTACAAAATTTCTCCTAGCATCCAGGCAGAATCCTCACTCTTCCAAATTAAACCAATTTCTCTTTGTTCTTCCCAGGAGGCATTTAAAACAATTGATCTTTATTCTCTTTCTGTTCAAACAAACAGGACTGGTAAACATTTCACACAAAAACACTCATCTAAGAACTCTCTGATTCATGGTTTCTTTTTTTCAAAGGGAAGATTGTGTTGCGCTGACTGATGATTTTGAGACCTTGAAGGAGTAAAGTCTACTCCGATTTGTAAATGAGATTTCAAAGTTAGGAAAAAAAAAAAAAAAACCACAACAAAACACACAAACAAACAAACAAAACCCCCAAACCAAAAACAAACAAACAAACCACAACCTCAACCTGGGTATCCCATGTCAGTCACCTGCCCTTCCTTGAAACATGACCAGCAATGACATAAATAATGAAATAAAGTCACACTGTTCTGCAGCTATTCCACCCCAAAATATGCCCCAAATTGCACATTTGCTGCACAAAACCTGTACAATGCAACCTTGCATCACTTTACAGCATCTCCTGCATGTCTTTAACCCCTGCTCATCAGGTCGTCTCAAGGGTTAAGATCAATCATAGAATCATAGAATTGGTGTTAGAAAGGACCGTTAAAGGTCATCTAGTCCAACCCCCTGCAATGAGCAGGGACATCTTCAACCAGATCAGCTTGCTCAGAGCCCCATCCAGCCTGGCCTTGAATTTTTCCAGGGATGGGACATCTACCACCTCTCTGGGTAACCTGTCCCAATGTTTCATCACCCTCATAGTAATTTTTTTTCCTCACGTCTAGCCTCAGTCTCCCCTGTTTTAGTTTAAAACCACTACCTCTTGTCCTTTTGCAACAGGCTCTGCTAAAAAGTCTGACCCTATCTTTCTTATAGGCCCATTTAAGTACTGAAAGATGACTATGTGAAAGAAAAAGAGCAGAAATGGTTGAGCTGGGCTGCCGCAGTTTGTTCAAGTCACTGCACAGGAAGGACTGAACAAATGTTTGGAAGCATCTGGTGGAGTTTCTTATTCCTTTTTTTGAGCCTTTGAATATGCGCACTGAGGCAGATGATCTGTGAGTAAAAGTGATTCACACTGAAATGGAATTTGATTACCAAATTCCAAAAACCACAAGGAGATTCTGCTTTGTGTTGCATTGTAATTCTCATAATGATACCTTCTCTTTCAACCAATTAAGTACTTCTTTTTTAGTGGCTGGGTTCTGAAATTATCAGTTCCTGCCCTGTGTTCAACCTTACACATCAGAGCACAAAGGACCTCATGTACATAGCACTGGAGAATGTCTGGGTTTTCATGCAAATCACTCCATTGGTCTGCTCTTCCTTCCAAGACTACGGATGCCATGTGGTATGAATGGCTGTTTCTGCATCCCACTCTATAGGTGGTGGAAAGCAGACAGGTAGAAAATGCCTGTGCCAAGGGAGAGCACATGCATCCTTTTAAGATGCTGCAGGAGGCACAGTGGCTCGAGATTAGACAGTAAGTCATTCTTTCCATTTTTTTACTCAGTCATGGCATACATAGCAATACTCATGCTGTTGTTTGTAAAGCAGCTTCAAAGCTGGAATGAATTTATATAGGGTGTCCAATTGTTGATGCCAACTGTCACACCCCCGTCACCCTAGGGCACAGTGACTCCAGTCATGTACACCTCCCTCCAAATGAGGCAGCAGAAGGGGTAAGACCCTCAGACAACATACAGGGTCCTCACCCAAGGAAACGCCTCAGGACCAGAAAAACTTCTGGACCATGCCCATAACAACCACAGCCAGATCACACTCTGTCAAAGAACCCCTTTGAGTAATCTTGGAGCAGCAGGACTGTGATTGGAGCCCTCCCCTTTGATCAGGGACACTATTTAAAGGAAACTTCCTGGGACTGAGAGCCCTCACCTTCTCCTTGGTGACTGATTATTTCTTCAGGATATAACCTTGAGTGAGCCCTTGCCCACCCTGGGCAAATAAGTATTTCCTCTGGGTTGCACTTGAGTGAGAGGCTCATTTGGAGACCTTTAAACTAGATTTGAAGGGGGCTGGGGCTGTAGCTGGGCTTGCACCACTGTAGCATCACTCTAGAGTTGATTAAGACCGGGAGGTCTCCCATCCCCCTAGGGTGAAATCAGTGTGCTCAGCTCACTCACTGAAATGCCTGTACACCAATGTGTGCAGCATGGGGAATAAGCAGAAGGAGTTAGAAACCTGTCTTATGGCAGGAGATTATGATCTAGTGGCAATTACAGAGACATGGTGGGACAGCACACATGACTGGAACGTGGTCATGGATGGCTATGTCCTTTTCAGGAAAGACAGGCCAGCAAGGCAAGGTGATGGAGTTACGTTTTACGTGAGAGAGCAAATACAACATATTGAGTACTGTCCAGGGGCAGATGAGGAGAGAGTTGAGAGTCTGTGTGTGAGAATTAAGGGGCAGGCTGGCTGGGGTGATACTGTTGTAGGTATCTATTACAGGCCACCAGATCAGGGTGAGGAAGTTGACAAGGCCTTCTATAGACAGCTGAGAGCAGCCTTGCAATTACAGGCCCTCGTTGTCATGGGGGGTTTTAACTACCCTGATGTTTGCTGGAAGGACTACTCAGCCAGCCAGCCACAGTCCAGGAGGTTCCTCCAGGGCATTGATGATAACTTCCTCATGCAAATGATGGATGAGCCAACTAGAAGAGGAGTACTGTTGGATCTCATTCTCACTAACAAGGAGGGTCTGGTTGAAGCGGTAAGGGTTGAGGGCTGCCTTGGCTGCAGCGACCATGAGATGGTGGAGTTCAGGATCTCATGTGGCTTGAACAGAATACAAAGCAGAATCGCAACCCTGGACTTCAGCAGGGCCAACTTTGGCCTTTTCAAGCAATTACTAGGAGAAATCATATGGGAAAAGGTACTTGAAGGTAAAGGGGCCCAAGACTGTTGGTTAGCATTCAGGGACTGCTTCTTCCAAGCTCAGGATCAGACCACCCTGACGTGTAGGAAGTCAAGGAAGGGAGCCAGGAGACCTGCTTAGTTAAACAAGGAACTGCTGGGCAAACTCCAGTGGAAGAGGAGAGTTTACAGGTTGTGTATGGAGGGGCTGTGGCCACTTGGGAAGCATATAAGGCTGTTGTCAGAAGATGTAGGGAGGCAACTAGGAAAGCTAAGGCCTCCTTAGAATTAAACCTAACGAGAGGGGTCAAGGACAACAGAAATAGTTTCTTCAAATACGTGGCAGATAAAACTAACTCTGGAGGCAATGTAGACCCACTGATGAATGAGGTGGGTGCCCTGTTGCCGGAAGATTCAGAGAAGGCAGAGTTACTGAATGCCTTCTTTGTCTTTACCTACTCTACCAGAGACTGTCCTGAGGAGCCCCATACCCCTGAGGCCCCAGAGGATGTCAGGACAGTGGAGGAGTTTGTCTTGGCTGATGAGGACTGGGTTAAGGACCAATTAAGCAATCTGGACATCCATAAATCCATGGGTCCAGATGGGATGCACCCGTGCATGCTAAGGGAGCTGGCTGAAGTAATTGCTAGGCCACTCTCTATCATCTTTTCTAAGTTGTGGGAAATGGGAGAGGTGCCTGAGGATGGGAGGAAAGCAAATGACACTCCAGTCTTCAAAAAGGGCAAGAAGGAGGACCCGGGAAACTATAGACCGGTCAGCCTCATCTCCATACCTGGAAAGGTGATGCAGAAACTTATCCTTGGTACCATCTCAAGGCATATCAAGGATAAGAGGGTCATTAGGGGTAGTCAACATGGCTTCACCAAGGGGAAGTTATTCTTAACCAACCTCATAGCCTTTTATGAGGACATAATGAGGTGGATAGATGACGGCAAAGCAGTGGATGTGGCCTACCTTGACTTCAGTAAAGCATTTGACACAGTCTCCCACAGAATCCTCACAGCTAAACTGAGGAAGTATGGACTTGATGATCAGGTAGTGAGGTGGACTGTGAACTGGCTGAAGGAAGAAGTCAGAGAGTTGTGGTCAATAGGGCAGAGTCTAGTTGGAGGCCTGTATCTAGTGGAGTGCCTCAAGGGTCAGTACTGGGACCAATACTATTCAATATATTCATCAACAACTTGGATGAGGGAATAGAATGCACTGTCAGCAAGTTTGCTGATGACACAAAACTGGGAAGAGGCCAGAAGGCTGTGCCGCCATCCAGAGAGACCTGGACAGGCTGGAGATTTGGACAGGGAAAAATTCAATGTAATATAACAAGGGCAAGTGTAGAGTCCTGCATCTGGGCAGGAACAACCCCAGGTTCCAGTATAAGTTGGGGAACAACCTGTTAGAGAGCAGCGTAGGGGAAAGGGACCTGGGGGTCCTGGAGGACAGCAGGATGACCATGAGCCAGCACTGTGCCCTTGTGGCCAGGAAGGCCAATGGCATCCTGGGGTGTATTAGAAGGGGAGTGGTTAGTAGGTCGTGAGAAGTTCTCCTCCCCCTCTACTCTGCTCTGGTGAGATCACATCAGGAATAATGTGTACATTTCTGGGCCCCTCAGTTCCAGAAGAACAGGGAACTGCTGGAGAGAGTCCAGCGCAGGGGAACAAAGATGATAAAGGGTGTGGAGCATCTCCCATATGAAGAAAGGCTGAGGGAGCTGGGTCTCTTTAGTTTGGAGAAGAAGAGAATGAGGGGTGACCTCATTAATGTTTATAAATATGTAAAGGGTGAGTGTCACAAGAATGGAGCCAGGCTCATCTCGGTGACAACTAATGATAGGACAAGGGGCAATGGGTACAAACTGGAACACATGAGGTTCCACTTAAATATGAGAAGAAACTTCTTAATAGAACACTGGCACAGGCTGCCCAGGGAGATTGTGGAGTCTCCTTCTCTGGAGACATTCAAACCTGCCTGGACACATTCCTGTGCAACCTCATCTGGGTGTTCCTGCTCCGGCAGGGGGATTGGACTGGATGAACTTTCGAGGTCCCTTCCAATCCCTAATATTCTTTGATTCTGTGTGATTCTGTGAAAGTAGCTTCTCTTTCGAGTACATGTGCTCTGCGGACCATCATTCTTGTGTGGCCACATGGTAATAATATCTCAAACTGGTGTATTGAACCTGCAGGTTTTTTGTATGTTTTCAGAGTACTGATTGATTTTGGATTACCATCTCCCACCCTGCTTTGCACTGGTTTCAATAATTTGGTTCCAGTCGGTTATTTCATTTTGGTTTTGGTTTTGAATTAAAGTTGGTTTAAGTTGTTTTGGGGTGCTTCTGTGACACTCACTATGCCTTTTTGTTTCTTCAGATTCATTCACCAGCATTTGTTCATGCTATTGCTTTTTTTTTTTTTTTTTTTTTACTTATTATCACTTCTACAACCAGCTTCTGAATTTCAAGGCCTTTATCTCTGAGGAACAAACACTGCTCTTCTGCCCTCTAGCAGATTTTTCCCTTTGATTATATTACAGGTAGGCTTAATAACACTACATATTTGAGGTTTCCCAGCATCTTGGATTATAAGAGCCTGGTTTCAGTTGCTTATGACATTACTAATTTCAGGTTTTGGAGTATCAAAGAGAGGTGTTTCTGCCAGTCCCCAGCCTTTCTGAAACCACTCCTCCTTGTCAACACACTCATTCCCCAACCTTACATCAAACTTCTAGGGGAAGTAATATTGTCTTATGATTGAATGGAAACCAGGAGCTCTCTGTTAATTTCTTGTCACTTCATCAGAACCATTATATTTTTAAATAACTGTAATCTCCATTCCCTGCATTTATTTTAAAGCAGCTATTTCCCTTTCTCCATCTTTTATCTGACCTGCCAATTATATATGTATCAGGGCTGAAATGCCATCTGTGTTTGTGGAATGTTTATTCCACTAAGGCTGTGCCTTAAATTGAGAACTTTTGATGTTGTCACAAAAATATAATCTGGAAAATTGATCAAGACCTAGAGAGTCTGGGTAGCAAAATAGAGTAATATGAAAGGAGACACACTGGAGTTTATCTGAGCTGCATCAGGAAATCCATACAGGTGACATGAAGTGGGAGTTGTCGCTAGTATTTATCTCTCTTTTTCTCCTGTAATATTATAGGACCTGATACAGTAGGGATATCTTTCCGTCTCTCACTGTGTTGTTAAACTGCACTCACAGCTATCAGATCTGAATGTGAAGGCTTGACAACACAATGTGATATATCTGATGCCTTTCAAAGGAACAGTATTAAAAGGAATAGTAACACTGGTAATGTAGCATATTCTTTAGGATGCTCTAACTAAGGAATATCCGAGGAGAACCAGGTCTTTTATCAAATAAAATGTCTTAAGTTGTCAAATGAATGACAAACTTTATGTGTTGCAGTTTTGTAGGCAGGCAAAAATCCTAATGTTAGATTATAAAAGGCTGAAAAATATGTGATACAGTACTTTGCTTCAGATGAGATCTCTATGGTCAGTTTCATCATAATCAACATGAGGATGTAAAGCATAGAAGGGGCATCTAAAGAAATCCTAGTCATATTAGCATTACACATTCTTCTGCAAACACAGGAAATTGTAGCATCACAGCTCAAAACAAAGGTCTTTCATGGATTACATAAATTGTATAATTTGTCAGTTGATGGTAGTGTAACAATCCAGGCTCCACTTTATGAAATCTAGCTTAAAGTTCAAACTATCACATATTTACATGGGACATGTTCTAGCATGGCAAATACACAACTACAAAGCACCATACTCCTTGTTCGTTTTCCATGGTACTGGGAGTACTGGATGTCTGAAGGATAAAGTCACCAGAATTAGTACACAGGTTAAATCACATTCTTGATTAACCTTAAACCATACCCACTTTGCTTAAGGTAAACTGATTTATAGGCTGTGGAACATTACTGTAGGGATGCAATGATGAAGAAAAGCTACCTCAGGTTCTGGTAATTGGGTTTTTTGGGTTAAATAATTAGTGCAAAGCTTATCTGTGCCATTATGTTTCTAGTACTCCTGCTTTTACCAGTTGCTTTCCTAAGATGAATGTAGTGATTGATATTTTGTTGGAACTTTGACTTCAAATGAAACCATTGTTTGAAAACGATCCTTTTGTCTAGGGTCAGGAGCTCAAAGAAAGGGCAAACAGAAAAGAGCTAGAAAAGTGTCACAAGAATAATCTGAGTTCTGAAAAACGAGCTTTAACATGAGGGCAAAACAAATTACAGTCTATTTATTCAAAAGAAGGTTAAAAGACTAAGATCACAATCAAGTAGTATCTAATTGTGGAGGAATTATGACTCTTCAGTGCAGAATAGAGAGAGATTCAAATTTTAGAGGCTGAAGACTGATATACTTGAATACGCAAATTTTAAGTGAGGATAACTAGCTGTTGGAACAACCTACTAAGGTATGGGATAGTTCTTCTAATCAAATTAGAGTGCTTTTTTAAAAGGCAGATTATAGCTTAGTGTTACAGCCTTGATGCAGAAATGATTAGTGAAGGTCTTTGGTCTGTGTTGTACAATGGAGTCAGACTAGATTATTGTAATGACATTTACTGTTTGTAGTGGTCTTTGAATATTTCATCATGGCTATAGGGCAGATGTGGGTGGCATAAGCAAGTAACTCCTGCTTTAGAGCCTTTGGGTCAGAGACTTGCAATTTCCCTTATCTCCCATGGGAGCAATAGGAATTGTGTCCTTCAAGTTATAGGTTTAAGAGGAAACAAAACAATCAAAAAAACTCTCTTTCATAAATGTCTTGGAGCATTTCATAAGAGAAGTAAAAAATATAAAACTCAAAACTGTTTAGTTAGAGAGCAGTGCTGAATGCACAGAAACTAAGCAGGCTGTCCTCGGGGAGGTTTCAGTATGTTCCTCAATCCCAGTTCAGCTAGAACTTTCTATAATTCATCTGGGGAGCAACCTTTCAAAGTCATCTAAGGAAAGGAAGGGATCCTAAAGAACTCACCTACTACACACTTCGGCCCAAAAGAATAGTCATGAAGCATCCCTGACTAAAAAATTGATCTAAGTGCTTTACTGAAGGAGATTCCATCTTATTTAAATGTTCAGATACTGTGAGTTTTTTCTAAGAGGTGGCCTTTGCAGCACTTTATTATTTTTCTAAATCGTTAATATCTGATAAAAGAAATTATGCTTCCAATACTAATTATGCTAAATACATATAAAATAGCAATGAAAACAAGATAAGGGCACATACACATAAAGAAGATGGAGGCAAAGAAGAAATACCATGAAAGATTTTTATTTTGATCTTCTGTGGAGATTAGTAACAGTTGGCCCTGTGGCCATCTAATGATGTAATCTAGGAAATTTATATTCTAATTTATCTATCCTCTCTACTAGATAAGAAAGTCCACTTTTTCTTGTACATCTTAGATTTAAATACACTGAAATGGACCAAAAAAAAAAGTATAATCTAGATTTAGAGGTGCAGCTGATTGAAAGTGCCTCAATGCAAAAGGGCTCTGCCTAATAATGGTTGAGAAATATATCTGGCTTTCAGATGAATTTGTCCAGTATCTTTAAAGCTTTCCAAAGAAAGGAGATGGTTAGTCTTTCTGAGGAGGACGGTATGACCATATTGAACTGAGTATGTAAAAGAGGATCAGTGTTCATTGCTTAGAAAAAGGAGTAGAAATCAAATAAATTGCTTTTAGAAACAAAGATATAAATGCTTTCTATCATGGCTTTCTTGTGACCTTTTATGTCAAACATACAACTGCAGAAGGCTGCTAAGAGCTAGTTTCACTTAAGCCTTCACAGTTGTTAACCAAGATGACAGCTTGAAAGAAAAAAAAGTGTGTTGTCAGATAAACAAGCAGTGACTTATGTATGACAAAACAGCACTAAATGCTTTTCATTAAGGACAGAGGAATGCAAGCATGTACAAAGAGGAGAAATGTGTATCACTGATGTAAAAAGAGAAAAAGGGACAGTGTATAAAGAGCATCTTTTCTCCAACTCAGAAACTGCCACAGAAAAACAAGATGAGATTGCAGCAATCGTTGCCTCCTCTGTAATTCAACTACTAGGAAATGTCTGCTTTCTATTTTAGGTCTTACCCTGACTATGTAAAGGGGCAATTTTCTTTCACAAGGTTAGACTTCTCTCACTGCTACATAGCCAAGGTTTAGACCTCTAATAGCAGCCATAAGCCCATTAAACCAGAATCTCATCCATATTACTGTCACTCTGAGAAATTTGTTCTGATACCCAAGGCTCGGAAATTATTCAAATGGTCTTAAGCACATTTGAGACGGAAACTGGAAGGCTTTGCACAGCAAGGCTGAAAACCTGACAGTCTCTTTCACAAAAAGGGTCTGAAATCAGATAGTAGATTATACATTTTTGTGAATCATGAGGGAAAAGAGATGAGACTGGTCAGCAAGAGATTGTGTCTAACCTACCCACGATGATTAATGAGGTGCTCTCAGTATTTAAAAGTACTGGGTAAAAGTCTGTGTGATGCTTTTAACATTTCTAAAAGATCAAAATCTTAGGAAAGCCAGAGTGTAATTCAAAATCAAACTTTCTTTTCTATCAGCTCATGGGTTTCTGTTGCTATCTCGTTCCTTTCATCCCATGGCTCTAGCAACAAGTAACAGTGAGGGGATTTGGTTCAGATCCCATCTGAAATCTTCAAATAATTCAAAATATTTGGTCTTTCGGGGAGGGTCAGGGAAATATAAAGCAATTTGCTTCCTCCGGTTCTAGTCATTATTACTGTCACCTTTAAAATGTAAGTGCTAGGTGAGATGGTACAGTTGAATCATTTAACTGGAGATAGAAGATATTAAAGGGACAGCACTTCACTCTATGCAAGCATTAAAAGGCCCTGAAAACACCCCTGGGAAGGATAATACTGCTTATATTTATATCTTAATGAAGTCAAGTGAAGCTTTCAGTCCTCACTGAAGGATGCTGGCCTTGCTTTCAAAGAATTTAAGGACTGTAATGTGTGACTATTTCCACCAACTTGGTAACATACTTAACCAAACTCTAAGAAATTGCACTTTTGTATTGATTGTGACTTTCTTTTTGCAAAGTCAAATTGACTTTAGTGGTACAAAAACATTATGATGGAAGTGGTTAATTCAATCTTTAAGTTGCAGTGCGGGATTCAGAGAAAGCTTTTAGTCCTTAGGTAAGCTGACAAATTTAATTTAGGGTTTCTGTTTTGAGGAAATGTTTTTGTGATTCCTGTTATTCATTCTGTATTATGCTTACTGATCCCTGCTCTTCTGTGTGGAAGCTAAGACCTTAAAAGTTTGTTTTATTTTACTTACAGGCTTTGTAAGTTGGAGGGAGTAAGTGAAGAGGAGGAGGGAAGACAGACAAGGAAAAAGAGAGACTAACAAGGGGAACACTCCCATCAGCTCAGTACACTGAACAACAGAAACAAGGGTGCTTGTTTGGTGACTATGCAAGATGTGGGACCAGGTCCTTTTCCTGTTAAGAAAAAATGATTTTTTTTTCTTTTCCTGGTGAAAATTTGAATTAAGTTTGTTCAAGACAGAAATCAAAGGAATTATTTCTGTGGCATGCTGAACTGAATGGCTGGTGTTACAAGGGGACTTGGCATTAACTCCCGCACTGGGAGCTAGGTCCCCTTCTGTCCCAACACACTTTTTACTGTGAAACTACAAATCACTACACTGAGCAAAATTCATTCTTTCGGTGTCCTTTTTCTTTAACAGCTGAACACTTCTAATACCACTCAATAAAAGCCTTTCCTACAGATATGTACGTAAACCACATGTACTTTACAAGACATTCTGCCTTACATTTGCGTATCATATTCATAGTCAGTACTACACTAAATAACCCAAGGGAAATCAGGTAAACAGGTACTATCTCTCTTTTAGAGGGAAATAAAAGCTGAGAAGCAGTAACATGTCAGGTGATCCACATATCCAGAAGCTGGTTTTATGTTCATTGATACACGACCCACAAAAACTAACTGATCCATCCAAGTGATAACGAGAAATAGCAATAACTGATTTTGAAGCTATTCCTCTCCAGTGAAGTCTTGTTGCTTATACTAGATTTCTGCTTTGTGTTCTTCCGAGCAGGATTTTTCTGCCTAGACTTTGCACATGTAATTAATGTTTATATATGAGTACCAGCTACTTCTATCAGATAGCATTAACTTAGCATTAGCTTCTGATAGAACAGTGCACTAAGCTCAAAAATTCAGCTTTTACCTCCTGAGAAGAGCATACACTTGCAAATGGATCCATGGTGTTGGCCTTTGCAACATAACACAAATCAAGACAAACTCTGCATCAAGTTCCAGTCTTTGAAGCCTGAGCTGCTTCTTTCTGCAGGCAGTGTGAAAGCTTCACTGCAGCAAGGCCCAACTCACATGTTTATGTATCCTATATATCTGTACATTACTGTCATCTGGAACAGTTCCCACAGGCTTCAGAGGACAACAAGAACACAGATTCTCTGCTGTTTGCCTTGGTGCAATTTATCAATAAAACTATGAAAGTTGACACATTTTCCTCTTTATTATAGAATTCCTTGTAAAACTGATTTAAATCTTCAAAATATTTGTTTTTCATAGCTCTTCTAGCCTCAGGTTTATAGTAAAATAAACTGTGTTTTGCCAAGCAATGTCTGAATCCTTTACAGCATGGAATATCATTGTTTTGCTACTAATACAGGCACTGAATGTGTCTAAAACTTGAAGTGACTCAGTCATTGTAACATCTGGGCTAAGCAGGTTTGTCACTTGAATGCAGGTGGGTGAGCTGGGCCTCCTAGACTGGCAGCTCTTCTGTGTAGTCATTGACTGACCAAGATCCCAGGAACACTGGGAGGACTAGAGAATTCACTGAAATAACTGACTTGTGGCAGGGTAAGTAGGGCTTTCTGCAGCTGTAAAGGCAGAAACAGGTAGTAATTACTCTGTTCCTCAGTTCATTCAGCTGTAAAACAGAGGCCATGATTTTTGCCTGCTTCTTAAGGGGCTGTGAGGCTTAATTAATTAGAATCTGCAAAGTGTTTGGGGATTTCTGCTTGAGGGCATTTTGCATACAAAATGTTTTTCCTTTTAGTCTTCTGAAGTTATTAATTGCACTATAACAGCATCAAATGTCATAAGTAGGAATTGAGCTCCACTGCAAAGTCAACTGGATAGAGCACAGAAGCAAAGCCATTCTACATCCCAGTAATTGCACAGCAAGACAAAAGAAATGTGCATAGGAGGCAGAAGAGAAGCACTCACAAAATCCTGCATTTCCATGGGGCTAGAGCAGAGCTAACTAGTTTTTAAGCTGGTTCACTTGCTTTGGATATGTAGTTTTCCCTGTAAATTAGTAAATTTGAAGGTTGTATTTTTGCCTTTCCAGACCTTCTGCTTTAAAGTCTTTCCATTATTACTTGTTTCTGGCTTTTTTTTTTTTTTTTCCAAGCTATTGCTTGGTTTTTTTTACTTCAGACTTCTTTAGAAATGAGTTATCTGCATCATCT
Source organism: Nesoenas mayeri (assembly GCF_963082525.1). Classification (NCBI taxonomy): domain Eukaryota; kingdom Metazoa; phylum Chordata; class Aves; order Columbiformes; family Columbidae; genus Nesoenas; species Nesoenas mayeri. Next base: position 67,076,818 of record NC_137540.1, on the reverse strand, counting down.
TTACAAACAATTTTACTAACATCTTTATTGTCTTGGTCATTTTGTTAAACTTGAGGTTTTAATATCAAGATTAAATTTTCATTCAGTAGTCTTCTGTCAGGAAAACCATCACTACAATACCTCCAGAACAACTTATTAAATCCTTGTCTATAAACTTGGCATTGACTTCTCATCCCGACACATGGCTAAAAAATACAGACCTCCTACTTTGTTAATGAATGGCTCTGGAGTCATGAAGCAAACCAGCATCACTCAAATACTAATTTTCTTATGACTACAAGTAAGATTTATAGTTCACCTGCTTGCATTTTGGCTCAGTTATATTACTAACTTATTAACACAATACTGCATCACTGTGATTAGGCAAAATGAAGATTTTTCATTTTCATGATTAACAAACAGAAGGCTCTTGATTTGCATTTCTTTTACCACCTTTCTGTAATTTTATTGTCCAGTGTTAGAGCTAAATATTTCTTATTATTTTTTATGGTTTTCATTCAACAAGAGCATTTAGCATTTCACTACAACTGAAGCATCAGGAAATAAACTTCCACTTCAAAATCAGAGCAAACAGTATAAAATATTTTAAGGATTATTTTTCTTAGGATTGGAGACTAGCTTCCTGTTGTGTTTTGCCCATCTTTTTCAAATTGCATCATTTGACTGTTGCAGACTAAAACCCAACAGGCATGAAAGATAACATTGACAACTAGTTTTCAATTTATGGTCTATAACAGTTTGAAAGAGTAAAAATGAGTAAAGCAGACTTGTTTTCTGTGGATTTAAATCTACCATTCACATGCGTGTGCCAGAGTTACAAATTTCTGTGGATATTTCAGAACCCTAAGAAGACTGCACTTCAGTGATGTGAACAGTTTAGGCACAATACCTTAAAAAATCTGGCTCAGTAAAATCGATTGGAACTTTATCATTCCATTTCACAGATTTTGGATCTTGGAAGTATTATTTTATTTAAAACAACAACAACAAGCAAGCACATTAAAGGAGATGACAGAAGTGAGAAATTAAGTCTTTTTACAATCTGCCTGCTGCTTAGTAAGCTAAGGTTCAGCTAATAGCTGCAAATTATTTTTGAGAATAACAGGGAGAAATCCTTAGTGATGTGCAGTCCTTCACTTTGCCACCAGAGCAGCATTTTCTTTTTCAAAAATATTCTATATAGCCTGTTCCTGATGAGAAAACAAAGTACTTGTGACCAAAGCGTGGATTTTTCAGCCTGAGTTGGGAAGATGTCAATTAAGCAGGTGGTAAGTGCCAAATACCCTTTATTTTTCATGTAAGATGTTTAGAAAACCATAAAGTCAAGCCTTGTGAAGAGGACTGTAATGAAGAAGACTGTATGCTTTTTATCTTCCTCACATTTCAATGAAAATGTCATGTTAATTGGAAACTCAGGAGATATCTAAGCTCACATGCACAGAGGTTTACAGGAAACTTGAGGGGTGAACATCCCAAAATGCTATTTCCCAGCAGCAGTAGCACACAGCAGTCCCCTTGGGTTCATGCAACTTCAGATATGTTCCTCAACGCTCCCCACCCACACCACAAAAAAAACAACCAACCACAACCAGAAAAGCTGACAGCAGGACCAGGATGTGACATCAAGCAAACCAGCAATGCACAGCCTCTTCCAAAAACAAGCTCTCCTTCCTACCAAAAAAACTAACCTGCCTGTCTCTGAAGCCACTCTGCTTCTACCAGACTCTCAAAACTAGACAAGAACATCTATTTGAAGGGAACTAAACTCAGCAAAATGTCAAAACAAGAGATCAGTAATTTTCTTCAACGGCAAGTTTGGAGTTAGGTAAATCCACTGACTTCAGTTTTGTACCAGCTTCCTACAGAGGTGAGTCAGGTACAAAAGTATTAAACAGGTTAAGTGTGAATGTGCAGGTCTGTTTCTTATTTCAGGTCTCACCTTGGACAGATTTAACTGCTTCATCCAGATAGTGCTGGTCTTGTGTACTCCAGCAGAGCCCTCACTGCTGTGACAAACTAGATTATATTTCAGGGCAAGCTCTGAGACATCAGGTAGACAAAATGCCATTACAATCAATGGACCTGCATCTATTTACTAAACCTCAATATAACAAGAGATTATTATTCATTTAGTACTAGAAAAAATAACCACAGTATGAGGGAACTTTACTGGCTCAGGTCATGTTTAATCTAAAGTTAGAGCAGAATCCTAGAAAGCCAATTGATTGTTTCATAACAGTAAGAGATAGTTTATTCAAGCAATCGGTATTGTAATAAACGTGTTCCATTTTTAACAGCTTGTAATTTAGCACCACCAGGGCCAGAGAATCAAATATCTCTGATTTCAGTGAGAAGTTTCAGGATGTTTCACAGACAGACCATCCACTAAATCTTCACAAATGTTAGCAAATGAAATATTGTTTCACACACTGTAGCGAGATATCTTGAGATGCTAAAAATGTGAATTGTAGATCCCAGAACTACAGCCAGACAGCAGCAAAAGTGAAATTACTGCCACTCACTGGAGTTTAAGGCACAGAGCTTCAAAGATCTGGTGAAGAGACTGGAGGGCATCTGATGGATAGGGAGGAGCGAGACACTTTGTTCCTTGCTCAGGGAGGAAGACGTCAAAGGGCTGATATAAAGGCCCTTGGATGTGTTGGGCCCTCTCTGATATATAAGGCCTGAGGAGATTGACAGATAAAGGATTTTAAAGAGTGTACACCTGAAGAGGAATACAAGCAAACACTAGCACAGCCAACACTGATAGAGGTGACAGAGATTGTAGGGCTGGTCAAAAGACAGCTGGTCAGTCTTCTATGCCACACAAAAAATAGCTCCTCTAATGTGCCAAAAAAGAGGTCAGTTCATGCACACTTGTTCATATTTGGTATTGATCCTTTGATTCTCTTGCACATATTTTAGAGTCCAGCCACTTCCCTAGAAAGCTTAGAAAAATCTGCAGGTAATTTCCACCCATTCAAATAAATAGCTACATGACAGGTTTTTTAAGTCAATGGCATGATTATTATTCTTTGTAAGGGAGAGTATGATATGACTCATTGTTTTTGAGCTTGTGAAGTGTGCAACACCATGGAAGCCACTGTATAAAACTGAAAAGAGAGCTACAATATTTGGCTGGAAAATTGTACGTAAAACTACTTTCTGAAATAAGATTTTGCAAGAAGCATTAATGGTATTCAATTAAGTTTTGAAGGAAAAAAAAAATCAGTCATCCCAGATATTTATCTAACATTGTATCATAACCCGTAACATTCAAGTATGGTTTCAACCTCTGCAGTACGGAAACCTAGATAATACTATTTCTTTTCAAATAGGTCTGATCTGAGCATCTGGACAGCCAATTTATTTTTATGATGTTCTGTGTGATAAAGCAAGAAATTTTCAGAATGCTTTATAGCCATAATATGTTGGCTCACGTATTTTTAACAAGACATTTTTTCTCTTGCATATTATTCACAGCAGGAATGATGACACTCATATTGGTTTCATGAATCCTGTAACATGCACTGTTGCACTTATGTCCGAGACAGGGTTCAACATCATGAACATTTTGGAAATCTGTGCTGAAATGATTAATAATAACATATTTGAAGCAAAATTTGGTATAGCAAGTTTTTTTGGTTTTTTGTTTGTTTGTTTGTTTTTGTGGGTTGTTTTTCAGATAACACTTTCTCCTATCAAACTGAAAATCAGACCCTTCTGTGGAAGAATTGGTGAAATATTGGAAATTGTGGAAAAATTGGTGAAATTGTCAAACCTATTTTGTGCCATCTGTTATACACTGTTATTCTTTCATGGCATCCTCCAGGTACCAGAGTGGATGTCATCTATTCATCTATTGTGCTTCAATTCTGAGGCCATGTGAATAAATGGCAGCCCTTGGTTCAACTCCATTCTCTGCCAGTTTTGGAGAAAAACTGGCTAAATGTTTCCCAGATGAGTGCCTTAATCTCTCGGCTGTGGGTTCATTCCCATTTGTTTCTCCCAGACAACTTAATTGTTGATTATTGAAATACTGTCATTATTTCATGATAACCAGGGCATGAGGAAAACCTACCCCAGCAGAAGTGGTAGCCTTCTGACTGATGTATTCCCAATGGGGGTGTGGGTTCACTTACCCCAGGTAGGGGAGGAAACTGAGCAAAGGCTTAATTTCATTTCAGCCGAAATTATTCAGAGAATTCCACCCACGTTCACAAAGATAGGATTCAACAAAATCATTTCACTCCTTTCTGCTCCATTACTGTAAGGTGCTGTGAGAACATTTTTTCAAACTCCTCGTCATCCCACACCACATGCAAGGTGTTGAGTAATGCCACTCTAGATGAGTGTCATGCAGGCAGAACACCTTGCCACACTGATGTTGCCCTTAGCAATAAGATATCACTCAAATAGTATGATGGCTGGCTACAGGCTAGAGGTCTATTAAAAAAAAACAACCAATGCTATATCCACTTTAAACATCAAAAGGCCATCTCTGAGTGAATAATAAACTGGGCACTAAGCAATGCTGGATAATATTCTATTTCTTTAATTTTAAGGGATGCAAGCATAACAGAAATACACAACTAAATTCAGGCAGTACTTTGATAAATTTGTCAGTGTATTAACTAAGCAATTAGTTACATCTTCATAGATTATTGTAAACCCTCAAATTCCCAAATTATTGTATTAAGCTGTTTTCATAGCAATATTTCATTGTTGAGGCAAGCAGTACTGCTAGGAAGTTTCTGGCACCACATCTGATGCATTAATGTGCATAAGATGTTAAAAAGGTGACTTTATGTTGGAAAAAGTTTACCTGATAGATTTGGTATCACATTCATGTCCTCATTTTGTTTTTCTCAGAAAACTTGTCAATGCTAATATAAAATATTCCTCCATCTGGCATAATAAAGCTTCTAATTATACCATATGATGCCTGTGTAATTACTTCTAGCTGGTATACAGGATAACATATATAGCTTACAGTAATGAAAAATAGCTTTCACAATAAACACTGTTGTTACAAGTGCTCTTTGGGAGATTGTAGTAGTTAATGGGTGGGCATGCTGTTACACAGCAGTGCATGTAGAACTTCTCCACCCACAGCAATGGAGATGTTTAGCTGGAAAACTACTTATACCGTAAAATTGATTAGGTTGCTCAGGTAAATAACAGTACTTCCCAACAGTCTGATGGTACAGCTGGTACACCCAGAAATTATAGACCCCTCTCAACTGAATGCTTCTTTAGGCTTACTTCGAACAGAAAAATAAGGCAGAGAATTACAGACATCACAAATCAGTAAACCAACAGTTATGATTAAAATTAATACCATATCCATCTTTCTGCATTCAGCAAATACAGCACACTTTTGAAAAACAGTCTTATTTTATTCCTCATTATCTCTGCCAGCACAGGGAGTAATAATAATAATAATAATAAATAAAAAATTAAAAATCACTGTTCAGATCTATTCAGAATTTGTTCCTCAAGTCCACGTTGACCATATCTCTACAGATGATATCTAGTTGATAGTCACTCTTAAAGTCAGTCTGACTCAGGCACAATGAGTTGTAGCATTCATTCTGACTTTTAACTGTGCTATGTAAGGTCTCTCCCCACTTAAATAAAGGTAAGGGACAGCTTTTAAGAACATGCAAGAGTATATAACAACTAATTCCCTCAGTCAAAGTAATCTTGCTCAGGTTGTAGACTAAATATTTGAAAAAAGGAAGTCACAGTGATCCCTACTTTGTCTGTCCTGTGTCTGTATCTGTTCTGTGCCTGTATCATGTACCAGATGGGATCAGGGCTGCATGGAAGAAATATACAATCACACAACCCCATCAAATACCATAGTATACCTATAGTTCAGGAAAAATTCAAGTGGCATGAGCAAACTTTGTGCTTGCTATTTTATTATAATTTCCTAGGCTTTCTTTTAAAGGAAAGGAAATAAGAAAATTATAAGAAAATTGCTTTTTCAGTCTTTTTTTTTTTTTTTAACTCAGAAAAATGCCACTGGAGACAGCTGTCATTTGAACCAGAGAACCAAATGAATTAATTAGGAGGTTGTCAAGGGAAAACTGAACTGGTCCCAGGGTAGAGGCTTTACTCATTGCCCCTTTTCAAGTTTGCTAAAATTTTGGGAAGGCAATAGGTTGTTTTGCCTGGAGACTTTTAGGGGCATTTTTGTTGTCCATGAAGGGGTCTTGGAGGGGTGTGAACCACTGAAGTATATGCTTCAAATAACTTTTGATAGTCTAACAAAATCTGAACGCTTATAACCTAAGCATATTTTACAAAATATTAAAGGCTCATTATTAACATAGGAGGTACGAGTATTTTGCAAAGAGAAGGCCAAAAGGATACAGTATAGAAGAGTTCTGGCTAACCTAGTATAGATTGTGAGCATCTTTAATAAAAGTGTATATGGCTATAGTGGTATCTCTTACAGATTATTATACAGTAATCCTAAAGGTGAATCTTATGTTCTGGATGTTGCTGTAGTCTAAACCACAAACTGAGTCATCGCATATAATACAAAGATGTTATGAAAATTCTATATGCCCACTAATCACTGTCTCTTTGGTAAAAAAGCAAAAACCATCATAAAATAAAGCCATAGGTTACTCCAGATCAAATCAAGTACATTTAAAATAAAGCTCAGTGACACCTTTCCTCTATCACAACTAGCCAGCACCTTAAAATTGCCTAAATGTGAAAACTGCATATGAAATATTGAAAAGCTGCACATTATCCTGCTTTTCTCTTAACCTCTAATGGGCAATGATGCAATAAAAAGTAAAAATGCTTCCTATTCTTGTTGCTTCTATTCATTCCAACAGAATGTTTTAGGGATTACATTATTTTTCAACATATTTAGATGTATTTATGCATTGCTCTCATACAAAGGTCTTGAGTTGATATAAGTATGAGCTCCACAAGATCTTCTTCACTGTCTAGTATTTCAGCTATTCATGAACATCTTTGGAGTGTTTCAGATGAAAAATAAAGACATCTAAGTGGTATTTGCATCATGGTCAAGTCCTACAGATTCTGTGCTGTAGGAGTAATAAATTAAATATAAAAAAAGAGAAGTGTGATGAAGAGTCTGTTGCAGTTTGTTGTTTATGAATGTTAACGAAAACATTGTGTGAGAGATGAGAAACAGAAACTCTGGAAACTGTTCTTTTCTCACTAAACATAGAAGAAAAAAAAAATAAAAAGAAAAGAAAAGGAGCACACTTCCCCAGAAACGCTGACAATTTATAGCAAGCAGATGGGATCTGCTTGAAACATGATTTATGTGTACTTACTACACAAAAGTGGAACCTGTCAGCTCTCTAGTCAGTTAGCCACTTCTTCCATTCCCCCATTAAGAAAAGATAATAGAAAAATACAAAAATGTGCACATCCTGTTCAGGCACAGACCAAATCCACAAAACCAGTGTGTGACAAATTTGACCATACACGAGTGCTGTGAACAAGATGTGAGACCACTGCTCCTTGTGAGCGTGCCAGGGCACTGGCAGGTCCCAGCACCTCCATCCAAGCATTCCTTCTCCTGCTTCTACAGCACTTGCTGCTCCAATTACCCATGTTATGAGGCTCCCACTCTATGAGTGGGTGGACTTCAATGTTGAGAAGAAAAAGTCGTGCGTGTTCCGAAAGTTTCAATGTTCCCAATGAGCTCTTCCTGTGAGCAAAATTGTACTATTTAAATATCAGCCAGTAATAGCAGAGAGATATTTCCATGTGCAAAATGCCACAAGAAGTCAAGACCTATTTTGGAGTAAAGAAATTATGGGTTGTCTTCACCAGGTAGACAAAGACAAATTCTAACAGCTTCACTAAGCCCAAAATATATGTAAGAAATTAAAACCATTTTGCCTTGGAAAGCAGCTCAACACTGAGCATTTTGAAAAGGCTTCACCACTCTGACAATGCTGAATGAAAAGGAGTTAATGCAAAAATGCATTTGAAATATTTTGCAATAATGCAAAAATGCATTTGAAAAGGAGTTAATGCAAAATTAAATAAGGAAATGGAGCAAGTCTTGCTTTCAGTTAAAAAAAAAAAAAAAATGTAACTGGTAGCATCTTTTCCAAGTTTTTATCTTAAACAGTCAGGGCAGAATTTGGCCCTGGTGATAAAGCTACCTGGATGTAAATGAAGGACAATATAGCTTTGTACCATTTCTCTATGCTTTTATTTTGAGGGGGAAAAAAACCTATTTTGAATGCAGTTTCCAGTTAGTCTTTTCTGTCAACACAGCTGGTCAAAAATAGATTAAATACATTACACAAATATTTTCAGACTAAATCTCTTTCTGGCTTACTGTTTATCAGCTGCTTGTCCATTCTCCACCGTCCAGATGCTGATATGCACTAGTATTATGGTGTTTTTCAATGGGTCTAAGTGTATAGCAAGTGAACGAAAATGTTGTTCAACCTGCTCTCTGAGAACAGTAGATTATTGTCCTAATGTTTACCTACTTGCTCTTGGAGGGAATTATTATCTGTTAACTTTGAGCTTTCTCTTTCTTGCTTGATTATTTCTGAAGTTCATATATTTCTCAAAAACCCAAATTAAGGATGACTGGTATATTTCATCTGAGTATTAAACCTAAAAAATAATTAGCAGTATAAACAGAGTAGTTCAACTTTATTGCCTGAAACAAAGTAATGAACAAATGAAATATATTTCTTGTCATTAACAAGTATCTCTTAAATTAAAATGCTGTTTTGTGAACAGACTATGAGGGATTGAACAAATCAGCACATTTTTTTACATATCAGCATTTTGACTTCTAATTTCAATATTAAACCAAGGATGCGGTTATTTCATCTGAGTTTAAAATATCCTTTGAGGTTTTGGTGATTCTAAATGCAAATTTAAGACAATCACAATATGTGGTTGTTAGATGACTTAGCAAAATCAATATGTTACAGATGGATATAAGATACAACATATTCCTTGTCAAGAGGTTTAACACTCTCCATGTGCTCATCACCTTCCAAGACTCGCAAAATTATCACATCTCTTAATCACTAGCTGATCCATATTTTCCTACATGTGGGAATACATACTGCAAAGAGTTCTAGTGAGTCCTACAGCTCACCCTGCCTGCTCCACTGATGCAGAACAAATCTGTAGATATTTCAACAGCACACAGTGTCTTCAGCACAAGAAAGCCATGTCACACACTGGAGTTACGAATAGCCCACCCCAAAATCATTTTTGTTACACCGAGGCAACTTGTTAAAGAGCCAATAATGAAAGTAGAACTTGATCAATATTCAATTTGAAAGCCTTGCTGCTGCAATTTTTATAGACATGGACAAATTTTCTTTGCCAAGCTCTTTGTGCTACACGCTGTGATGTTTGTTGGGTTTTTTAAAACCTTTTTTTAAATAACAAAGGCAGAGATCAATCATCTTTATAGTATCTTAAAACTATTTACTAGCAGCATCATCTTTTTTTCTTTTTACACCATGTGCTCAGGATCTGATTATATCCTCACCAGTTAACACAAGTGCTTCGGATACATTAGCATTAAATGCTCTGCTGCAGCAATTTTGAGGGCTGGTCTTGAACATTCAAGTGCCTTTTACAATATATTGCTTAGAGCTGCCTCAGATAATTTTGATGAATGTTCACAGGAATATGAGAAAATTATTGGAAAGAGTCCAGCTGAAAAAAATAAATACAAGATCCTTCAGATGTGTAGCTCCAAATTCAGTTCCAAGGCTGAGATGTTTCTGAAACGTGCACATACCCACTCACCCTAAAGCAATGTTAATAAGCACCTCTGTCCTAGCTGACAGCAGCCAAACAGTCTCAATTGCAAACCACCCCCAATTGCACTAAGACAAACATGAGTAATCCATACCAAGGAATGCATGAGTCAGTAATGATGTGAAATTATACAGTGGCACCCAAAAATAGTGACCTTTAGTTCATGAACTAAGTTTGCTACATCCGTTACAATTCTGTTTTAAATCCACACTCCTGTTGTTACAGTTTAACCTTTTCAGCCAAGACATAACTGACTACCCTCAATGCTACAAAGAGACAAAGCCACCACATCTCTCTTTTTGACCAGGTTATTGGATTTTACACCACATTAAAAGTTTTTAACTACTTGGGAATCACAGACTGAAACACATCAATATATAAACAGCTGAAGACAATGCCTTCTCTTCCATAATTCTCACTCACATGAATTGATTTTGCTGTCTCTCAGGTAGTTTAGGATTACTGTAATGTATAAACACCATTAAGCATTGCCAAGGCTGGAAAAAAAAAGTGAGATGGAGGTATCTAACAACCATTTTCATATTTTGACAACACTCGAGTTAATGTCACCCTGCTACAACATATCCTGCTAGAGTTGTAATCTAATTCCTTATGTAAATTAATCAAATTCCATTTTAATGTATCAAGGACTTTTACTTTGCTGCTACATTGCGAAGATTAAAAGGAAGTTATATTTTTATTCATGGGAGATTTCTATTTATTTCTTCTTGAAATAACACAAGAAAATACATGCAGGTCTTTTCCATACCCATTATTGCAACCTGAAAGTACCTGATTTCTTTGAAGGATTAATTCCTCAGCCTATGACCTGGAATTCTGATTTTATTGTCAGTATTCTAGTTCTTGCAGTTGTCTAGTTTTTTTCTGTACTGTATTTCAATTCCCTAAATATTGATAAAACCTCATTTTTTGTTAACAGAATGTTTTGTTAGCACACACATGCCAGAAATTCAATGAAAATACCAAATAAGGTCTTTCAGATTTCATCTGTCCTTCCATGTAACTATCATTCCCTTCTTCAGCCTGTTCCTTGCTCAACTCAATGTTTACCCCATTCCTCAACTGTCCAAAACATATAGCAAATGATTCTAAAATTGTTCCTGTACCTGATTTTATGTAATCATGTCAGAAAGGAATAAATAGCAAATTTGTACCATCTGCAGAAGAAAATGAGCTAGGACCAATTGTAAGCAGTACTGAGACTGGAGAAATATAATGACCAAGATCTTGTATTCAGTTTGCACACAAACATCCCATGAATGAACAGGTTTACGATACTGGAAATGGAGTTGCTCTGAAACACTAAATATTAAAATATCACTGTGAAAGTTCTTGAGGACTTCAATCAACCCCTACCAATTCACAGTCGTTTTATGTGCCTACACACAGACACCCCCATATACAAACAAAGCCATGAAAAATTTCAGGCACTTGGAGGAAAAGAAAAAGAAAAAAAAAAACCAAAACACACAAACCCAACCAGATTCAGAACTATAAATAGTAGCTATGGGTAGCACTTGGATTTATGGGATTATTTAGACTGTTCTGCATAAAATACATATACTTATATTGCATATAAACCACAAATCACTGCTTCCCACTAACAGTTTTTTTTCTGAGATGGGTTTGAGACAGCAACTGGCTTAGAAGCACACTCTGGCTTGTCCTAAACCCTTTATCCTTTAAAGCTGCCAGGCTTCATTCTTCTGTGTTGAACTGCACTATCACATGTAAGCAGAAAAAGCAGCAACTTTCATTTATGCAGCAGCAAAATAACTAACCAAGATTCCAGTACCTTCAAAAATAGCCTACCATATTAAGAGACGTTTTACTGGACTATTTCTGAAATAAGTCACAATTTTCGTATTGCAGCTTCACTTCCAGTATCTGCAGTTCTGCCTCTGAATATATTCTGGAGCAAAGGCATAGCTGACAAAGTAAATACTCCTAAACTCATCTCAATCTTTTATATTCTGTAGATGTAAATTTAAAATGTATCTCTTTTGAAATATCTGAAAAAGTCAGTTCATTTTGCCAAGAAATTATTTTATTAAATTTCTTTATAGATATGATACATTTATGCCTTTTCATTACTAGCAATTATAACATATTACCTTTCCTCTCAATAAAAAGATCATTACTTTATTATAGCAATGCCTAACATATGACTGGAGGAAGGTTTTTTATTAAAAGGATTTTTAACATCTGACACAATTGATGTATGTTCTTAATGAAATTTAAATACTACTCATTTCATCGCAAGCCAACAAGTAAGTTTGTATTAATTGAAATGAGAAGCTTAATTTTATTTTTTAATTAATAGTTCTTAATTTTTAATTAAAACTCAGGTCAATTTTGATACAGCAATGTCTTATCAGTATGAAAACTCAGTTCTAGTTTTAAAGTTATCAATATGAAACATGAAATATTTTGATACTTTTAAGTACCTAGCTCCCCTGTACCCCCCCCTCCACCCCAACAATATTAAATTAACTCAGATAAGAGTCTACAAGTGGCTTGGGTACAAGTGGTATTGAATTTGGGGGCAAACTTACCATATAGCAGAAGAAAAGGAAAAAGACTGCCTACTTCTAGCCTACAGGCTTAATTAAGTTTTTAGTTGTTGTTTGGCAGAAGACATTGTGGAAACAGATAGGAAAAGGACAAGTTGTCCCTTTAAAAGTTACAGTTCATGGCTTGGATCCCACAAAGTCTAATTGTAATTGATTGTTACTTAAACTCTATGAAGGACCAGGACTACTAGGCTTTCACAGATCTACAGGCCCTCACAGATATCTTACTCACTGCAGGTAGATACTTAAATTCTTTTCCTTTCAGTGTAATCATGCATCTGAACTAGTCAGGCACTCACCCTGTGCCTGAATGCATTTGCAAGTCTCAGCCAAAACCCTTCCAGAATGAAGAATTAGGTTTATGACAGAAGGAGACAGTAGGTGAAACAGTTACTGAGAAGCAGGACAGGGGAAAAGAACAAGAGAGAATAACTTTTTGAAAATGGGAAGCTGATTTGAGAAGAATCTTGAGCATCCAAATACATCTGAACATGCACCAAATGTCTCACCTGTTGTACATTACATCCTGAGTAGGACTGAGCACCTGCTTCTCTTACTGCTTGCAATGTGAGCTGTATGTGCCCTATGCTTTTCAGGATCAGCCCTCAATGGACTCTACTCGTTATCACATGCTTAAAATGAGCACAGTTTATTTGGGTTAGGAGTCAGCCAAGCTAGCATCATTTTGTTATTACCCAGGACATGGCACCATGGAAAAATATTGTTACTAAAAGAGGTAAGTCTTCAGATATTGAGCATGTCTAAATATCACTAAGGTCAGGCTTTTTGTTTATACTCATGGTAGGTTTTGTCTTCTGAATTCAATATCCGTCAGAAATCTTTCACTGGGAGACAAATGTTTTCCCCTTTTTTGACTCTTTTATTCAGAAGAACATCATAGATTTTGCCAAGCTATAAACAGAGGATATCTTTCTAATTATCCTGTTTTCATCAGAAACAAAGGCATTGCCTATTTCTGGGTTGTCTACTCCTGTCTGAGCACAGAGGAATTCTGGTTTGCTCATGGTGTTGGAGGTTACCCCATTCTCGATTCTGGTCCTCACTCCGGTCCCCAGGAGGTCCTCTGTTTCCAGGCCAGCTCTACTCCTACTTGGTTTCCCTGAAAATAAGACAGTGTCTTATATTAATTTTTGCTCCAAAACTTATTACTTTTTTACATGTATAGCTGCCTGAGCACTATTTAAACTGACTTTTTTTTTTTTATGAACTGTAACTAGGGCTTATTTTTGGAGTAGGCCTTATATTTTGAGCATCTTCAAAAGTCCTGAAAAATCATGCTAGGGCTTATTTTCAAGGTAAGTGTTATTTTCAGGGAAATGGGGTATCTAGAGTAGACTCTGGTCAAAAAAGCTAGCCCTCCTCCTGACACGAGTCTATATGCACCACCTGAAATGAGAGTGTGACGCATTATGACACACAACTTTGTCACCCAGTTTATACGCAACACTGGCTATGTCAACTACATTTTAACGGAAGGAGAACTAAAATCTCAACATAACTTACAACCTACTTGAAAACCAAGGTCCAGGCAGAAGATAGAGCCCATGTAAAGAATCAGGGCTCTGTAAGGGGACCTGTAAGGGTATTTATACCTTTTCCATGGTGTAGTAGAAGAAAAGGCAAGAAGGTAGATTTTTCCTTGGTCAGATTTAGATAATTTTCCCTACTTTTGTTTTATGGTGCACTCCATGCTTCTGAAATCTTCTGTATGTCATGAACCAAGATCTCCACCAGAATGAGTCTTGATTGGAGAGCAGGAAAAACTATGTCTGGCAAAATAGCTGTCAAGTCACTAAGGATTTGACCAAGCAAAGGGCTAATCTTGCATTAGGAACAATACAAGCACAGCATAGCAGAGGGTTTTGTTACCAGAGGTCAGTGCAATTGCCTGTGAATACTCGCGTGACTCTTGTACCAGAAAAGCACAGTGTGGTTGAAGCAAACCTGACATGACCTGAACTCAGGAGCTGTCACTGCTAAAACAGGCCAGGACACAAAGTTTTTAATTGACTCCCAATGGCTTATTGAAAGCACCATCTCTGACCTGACAACACTGTGGTTCAAAAGGTAACCCTGCATAGTCTGCTGCAGCTCTTGGGATTGTCTCAAATAAATGTGGAAATTCATCCTGTAACACAGACCTGTCTCTTTAGAAAATTATTCTTGTAAAATAATAGTTTGTCAAAATGTTGCCTTTAGTGGATCTACTGAGCAGAAAGCATTACTAAAATTCACAAGTTTTTAAAAAAAATAATAATAAATAAAAAGAATGCATAAGTGTACCAGTAGTAAAGTGAAAGAAACTTTAGGAGCATATTCTCAGAGTGATTGTATTGATTTACTGGAATCTCATTCTGTGTGAGGCCCTACATGAACATGCGAGGAAAGCCTCCCTGCCCAGTGCAGCCAGGCATTTTAAAAGGGAAAAAAAAAAAAGGCAAAGATGGGGAGAGAGGATCCTTCCAACAAGCAAGGACAAGACAAACCAAGGTGAAAAACTGCCTTTTTCATTCTAGATGCTATAAGAAAAGAGTAAAAGCATTCAAAGCCTGAAAAAATCCCTTTGACCTGCTATGAAATGGGAAAAAAAGAATTTTTTATACCTCTAAAGGTATTACAGATCAACAAAAATATGCGCAAAAAGTTGTGTCACATGTTAACAGAATAAACACAAGGTCATGGAATTAAATAGAAAAGCAAGCCAGGTGAGGACAAGAAAACAGTATAGGTGGCAATGACTTAAGTAGTGACCTCTATAAATATCTTTGTCAAGGAAAGGAACACAGAGGGAAAGGACACTGCTACAGCAACTCTTCTGTAGAACAAACAAAGAATGCCTGAAGAAAAAGGTAAGCTTTCCCACTTCTGAGTGTCAGAGACAATTGCTTGGACATGTGAGCAGATAGAGCAAAGTCTCAAGTGCGTGACACAGCTAGAGACATGGCTCAGCCAAAGAATCCGGGAAAAAAAACCCTCTACTTTCAACAGCTCTCTAAAAAGCAGAGAAAAGGGCATTAATTAGCCCATGTCATTGAGGAATCTAGTGCAGTCACCAGATGTGCACTCGGCAGCCTGACCTGCTTCCTCACACCTCAGCAAACAGAAGGGTTTCAGCTCTGCCCAGAACTCCGTTTTGTAATTTTTATCTTATACAAATACAGATGACCACAACAATGGTTAGTTATCAAATAGTCCTTTGGATGAACTTCCATGTCGCTGTTGCAAATGATCAAGTAAATAAAAAGATACAAAATATACAAAACAAACAGAAGAGATCAAACCACTGTAATGATAGATACTCTAAAGATTTCAAATGTTTTTACATTATCCAATATCTAATAAAGAAGGCCGAGCAGGAAAAAAGAACACGTGCAAAGTTTCAGATTTTCCAGTTGCAAACCAACCAAACTGACCTAGTGAGATTTCATTAACATCAACTGATTTTTAGTATGTAGTTATTTTAAAAGGCCTCTCATACTACATAAAGCTTTCCTTCAGATATAAGCTGGAACCAGGTACCACATATTTTATCATTTAACTCGCTGGTGCAACTACTTTGTGTTCATAGCCCTTGGAGAGGCTTCCTGTTACAGGGTAAGGGTAAGAAATATAGTAACAATGAAAATCAAGTGGCAGTGCACTTCACCTATCAGATTTGCTTCAGGAAAACTTACAATACTCAAAGAAACCTTTTTATTGATATTCGTCTGTATTCTGATTATTTACTTATCACTAAAATGTATACCTCCTAGGGAGACTGTTGCACTCACTGATGTTCTTTGTTTTAATTAGGAGGCTGTAAGAAATAGACATTAAAAAGGCCACATCTTTATGTCTTGTGTTCCATATTGTCTTTGAAAAGCATGGACACACCAACCAGGACCACCAAAGGTCACTAGTAACCATGGCAAATAAATTCCATTCATTCACATTGTGTCTGAATCAGCAGCTGGCTCTTCTCAAGGAGTCAAGGCAGCATGATCGTTGAACCACTGCCCTCTAAGTGCCTACATCAGGGCATTTCTAATATACAACAACTTATTTAATGTCAATCTTTAACACTGAAGAAATTCACTAACCTTGTCCTCCCAAGTGAAATTGGTATTCGAGAGGTGACTGATGTTAGAGGCATATTTGCATGAGAGGAATAAAGTTTACCACCTCTTAGAAAACACAAAACATTGCCAACTAGCTTTCACATTAAATTCTCTTGTATTTAGCCAACCAGTTTAATCTTCTTTATTAAAATCTTTGGCTGCTAACAAAAGCTTTCCCTGATTTTTCTTTGTAGCAAAACATTAATACATTTGCATTTCCCTGTACAGGATTTTCTCTAAAGAGAAAACCTTAAACTCAGTTTTCAGAGCAAATCCATAGATTTCAGCTCAAAAACTACATCCTATTTCCAAAAGGAATACAATTCTCTGCTGAAACTATACTGGGTAGTTCAATAAACCCACAAAATTATATAATTCAATTAAGATAAATCTATACTAATGTTGAGGGTCTTTTTCCAGAAACTTAGAAGTCTTACACTTTTCTAACTGGTTTCTAATTGAACACTATATGCTGGGAAACAATTCAGCAGTACAGTGCACCCAGTTAACCAAATAGCAATTTTTATATCCCTTTATATAGTAGGACATAAAAGAAAGGAAAATTCCTTCTAAGTCTTGTCTTTGAACTTCTGCTCCTCAGGCTTTGCCTTTGTCTATGATCTCCTTGCTTGGAACTTCGAAAGACCATATATGTTTAACCTTTTTTTTTTCCCAAGTCAACTGCATTTAAACTGTTTTCAAAGCCTTTACAAAATAGTTTTGCCCAAATTAAGTCTGAATGGCCATTATACCCACACTCCTATGACTTTTTTCCCTTCCACCTTGTAGAAACTTCAAAACCATCAGGAGTCAAAACTCTTTACAAATTCAAGACGCACCTTCTTATGCACCTTGCTGGACTACTGTGTTAGATCGCTACTGCATTTTACTTGTCTCCTAAATATCTTTCCTTCTCCTTTGATGAGGTATGTGGCACCTTTGCCTCATTGCTGAGGGCTCAGATTATCACATGTAGCCAGGCCAACAGGACCTAGTCCAGTCTAACATTGTGTTGATGTTGCCTGTGCTTCACATATTTTTTCTCAGTCTCTCTATTTCCACAGTGTCAAGGCTACTTGACACAGACAAGATTCTCCCAGCCAAGAGGAAGTGGGGACAACTCTTTTCAGACTCTGTTCCCACTAATTCATTTGCTGGTCAGGTTCCTCACAGGACACCAGACAGTTCTTTTCCCATCACAGGGCAAATCAGGGACACACTGGTCTCTAGTCAGTGGTGACATTAAAGACTGAAACTATCAGAAGTGTTTTTTTCTAATCAGTTGGTCTTTTACCTCAAAACACCTACCGCTCCTGATTGGGATGACAAAAGCCAGTCCTTCCGATACCTTCTACTGTAGGAAGTCTTTCTGCCAAGTCCTTGAGGGTACGCAACATTCAGAGGTTGATTGTAGAGAAAATTACAGACGCTCAGTACCTTTAAGCATTTGACCTTTTATTGGGGAGGTCAAAGGACTTTTTGCTATAAGCAGGAGAGCCTGAAGTTTTACTGTAACTGAATGCCAGAAAACTGTTATTCATTTTCTGCTCCTAAAGTCACTATGGCTAGAGCTTTCTTCAAAAGTTAAGTGCCTAAAAGTTTGTAGGCAAAAGCATAGAGTGCTTTCATTTTATAAAAAGCTTTTATGAAGTTCACGGCCATGAAATACCAGTATGGCTGTGCCCTTGTTCTGAAAAGCTGTTTGAAGAGCGCCAGGTTGGCCTTGGTTTGATCTACCTTAGGTGCTTTCAACAACAGTCAGCTCTCACTACTGCCTCTTTACCCATTTTTTCTGCTGCTCATGGTGGTACAGTAACTACAGATATACTGCAAACTGTTGCTGCTTTGCTTCACATTCTAGTATTTAAAGATCTGATTCTGTCTGAGGGTTTTCTCTTCATGAAGTTCCCCCTGAGCTGTAACAAATATTTGAGCAGGTACATAGGGCACAGAATGAGCCATTCCCATAAATAAAGTGAACAGTAGGAAATAAGGTCTGGGTGTAAAAAAGCAAAAAACATACTTAAATAAGAAGTTCCTTAATGTGATCCATAATAAGGAAGCTACTATCCTAAACCTATCACATGCTGCTGTTTATAGAAATTATGCCTGCCAAACACATCCTTTCAAACATGAGGGACAGCTGTCTGTTACAGTATATCTGGTGGCAATAGTTAACATTTACCACTGACTGATGCAGAAATCTCTACCATCATTAACAAAGACTGCTGTCCAAAAACAATGTCATTGTATAGCTCCAATGCTTTTTAAATCCAGCACAAGATTAGATGCCCGTTAAACCACAAGCATGTTCCTAAGTGCTTTGCTGGATCTGGGCCATAAACAGACCCTTGAAATCAAGCTGAAGAAAGGCCCCATAAATACAGGGTTGACTGACCAGAGTCTGAGCACCAAGAAATATGGTATTTCCTGTGAATCTACCCATAATCAAGCTTAATCACTTTAACATGGAGAAGTTTTTCTGTCAGTCTCACACTGATTATATGAACACACTTGACACAAAACATGGTGGTGCACCCTGCACAACAGGTTCTGTCCTTTAAGGTTTACATGGTAGAATATTTCTCTATAACAGATTTAAGCTAGATCAGGACACCCTTCCCCCGCAAAGTTTATTTATATTTTTCCTTTTAAAAACATAAAGCATAGAGAAAAATGAGAAGAGTGTTCTCTTGTCTGAAAGAAGAAGAGTTGATAGAATGCTTCTGAGATGACAAATGTGATATTAATCACATTTAGCATAATATTATTATCTCACTTTGTCTACTTTACAAAAAAAGCCTAAGCGAGAGACATGAACGTCTCTCTTGGCAAGAGCAGTGCTTATCTTTATGAGGTTACAGACTCGGAAGTCTGCACATTGACAGCAGGCTTCTTAAATTGGTCAGGAGTGCTATGAAAAGTAACCTGGGAGAATATAATTGAACTCTGATAGTTTCTTTCTTTTCTGTTATAACCCATTGCTATCAGAAAGCAGATTCAGTACTCAGAGATTTTTCCCATAGTAGATAGCAGAGATTAAGTTAAACAACCTTACTGATGCTATTTTCAAGCAATGGAAATTAAGCTGTGATCTCCATATCTGTTATGAATAGTCATGAAATATGAACACATAAAAACTAACTTTTTCTTCAAAGTGCAATGAAATGAAAGATTGAAAAATACCAATTTATCTTAACAGGAATGAGATTCACTCCTAACTCAATCTGTTGGTTTGGCTTTATAACATGTGAAGCCCATTCAAGTCTGGAAGAGCTTTAGCAACTCTTTAGTGACTCTCCTGATATAGCCAATTACAAACTTGAATAGTTAAAAAACAAAACAAAACAAAACAACCCCACCAAACTTAAAATTTAAAGAAAGTGTAACTATAGTAAGACAATGTGATCTTAAGTGATAAATTCATGGCCACTCTAAGTACTTATGGGAAAGATAGCCCAGTTTGTTTTAAGTTGTCCTGAATATATGGGATATTGGAAGGCCACTATGCCTTCCTTCCTATCGACAACATTATTTCTGAGACACTTGGCAATGTCATGCTGACATACACCTTGGCTACTGAAAGGTTTCTTTCACTTGGAAACCCCTGAACTCATGGGTGTCCAGCACTTCGGAGGAAAGGTGGAGTGAACCCCTCACACCCTGATCTGTACCAACATATTTTCATGCTCTCCAATTTGGTGGGAGACACAAGTATATAACTTGTCTGACAAGCAGCCTTGCATCAACTACCCCTTTTGTCACATTTTTCATATTTCTCTGCTGTTGGGGTCTCCTGATCATCATGCTGGTGAATTAAAGCACTTCATTCCCTCCATGCACTGCACAGTGATCCAAAGTTCCACACAGCCTTCCTACAGATTGTCTCTACAGAGTTTCTGGTCCCTCCAAGTCCACAGAAGGAAACCAGAGGATGTAAATGGCAGTTAAGTTTGGCCTTCACACACTTAAAGATGCAAAAGTTTAGTATGAAGGATGTAAACCTTTTCTCCCACCTGCTGCTAAGAAAGAGAAAATGCATGATCACTCTGTATACAAAAGTGGCTTATAATCTAAACAAGCTCTTTTCTTCCACCTGCAGCTAAGAAACAGAAAAAGGGAAGAGAGAAGGAAGGGAAAGATAAACAGAAATTAGCAAAGTTTCAATACCAGTGAGAACTACTTGTATACCATCATTATGAGAACAACACACAAAGTGGAATAAATCAAATAAATCATCAGCTATGTAACCTGAGTCTGATCCTTGTGTTGACCAAATAATTATACAGAAACATTTCCTTTCACAACATAATAAAATCACCCTACTCTCTAGAAGTCTAAAGAAAATGGAATTATTTAATTGCCATTGGAGTGCCCCAGATCTTGGCTAAATTGCAAAGAAAATAAAGTCTACTCTCTGCTTATGAGTGCATGTATACAATTTCAGCTACCGCACAAGAAAATGAGAACATAATTTAAAATGTTCCTTTTCCAAGGGAGAGACTAGCTACTCCAGAGTCAATTTGTAATCACTAGTTGGCTACAGCCAAGATGTGCTCATGATGTGGCTGATCAATTAAGAAAAACGAATGCTACCTTCATTATAACAAGGAAGTCCAATTGATCTTGTGTTAGTAAGACATATCCATTTTACTGGCTGGCAATCAGCATTTCATTAACACAGCAAAGAATGCATTACAATGGATAAAAACCCCACCATAAGATTTATAGTCAGGAAATTTTTTTCATTCCCCTAAGTCAGAGGAGTTGAGCCCACAGGAGTTTCCATCTGGGGAGTTGTATATAACAAATTCCTGTTGTTGCAAAGACACAGAGCAGTGGGGAAGCACTTAGTCTTTCTTAATGCCATTCTGAATGTACTTTATCCTCACCCTACTCTTTTAGTCTGTTTTTAAACAGGATTGATGAGGACATGTGAAACACATTTTCTGTGAATGCGATAGACATTTATTATATGACTGCTGCAATTATAGAAAGAGTTTTTTAATATTCCAGACCCTTTCCAGTCTTACCCTTCTATGATTTTAGATGACCTACCAATTAATGGAAATAAAGCATCCTTAACCTGTAAGTAGTTAAGGTGTATGCGCTCATTTGATTTATCAGAGGAGTGGCTTTAATGGAGTTGACATGCAGTTCAGCTGTAAAGAAAATCTTGTATCACGTTGTATATTACTATTATACTTTCTTATTCTGTCTTGTTTTCCTTTTTTATTTGATTATTTCTTGAATTGTTACCTGGCACTGCCACCATGATTACAGCTACACTGACATTTCCATTAAGAAGTTGTTTAGAATTTGACTGCTCTAATTCAAATTTTGCTAGATTAGGGAATAAATCTTCTGCCCACCCACAATATGTTTTTTTGTTTGTATGTTCACACCTTAGGTTTTAGCTCTTTATGGTAGCTCAAATTGTCTCATCTTTCATTTTCAAATAATGACTTGTCATTCTCCTGTTTTGAAAAACAAACTAAAAATCTCCATCATTTAAAAAGCATTAGTTGTGAGAATAGCGTTATATAGCATATATTTCCCTACAGGATAAAACTGATCCTGTAATTGAACTCAAAAATACAATTAATATACATTTGTGTGAGTTATTTTTCAAAAATGTTAGTTTGCTAATCATCCTCAAGCCAAAGTCTGAAATGTTTAATTGCCATGGGGACAAATTCTGGTTTCAGTTACAGTTACATAAATCCAAAATAATTCCAGTGAAGCCCCGTGTGGCCAAAAGCAAAACCAGATCTATAACAACCATACTTCAAATAAGCCTTGGAATCTATCATTACTGAAGTCTCAATATAATGACATGTCATCATAAATTAATAGTTCCTGGTGCTGTAATACCGCTTTAGAAATGAAGCACTCAGAATGCCGAAGAAGGTTAATGTTCAAAGCTTTTGAAAAACTCATCACAAGTTTGCAGCTAATAACCCTGAAAAAACGAGTTATCAATACATACCTTTGCAGCACCAGGAATTGTAGTGCAAAATTCCTAAGTTTGAGTTCTAATAGAAGAGCTAAGAATTCGTATGCAGCCCAGATCATGTGTTTTAAAGGTAGCTCTAGCATCTGCATCGAAGTCTGCACTAGTCACTTATTGACAGAAATGGTATCACTAGTTGAGAGGGAAATATTGGTAAGGCAAATCACTGTCCAGCATGAAGAAGGGCACCAGAATCTAATTTGCAGAGTAGTATGGGAACTGCTCAGGCCCATGCACCTCATCTTGGCATCTGGCAGAAGGTGTTGTCACGCACAGACAGAAGGATTGCCGCTCAAGTCTGGAGCGGAGAAACGCAACTTTCAGCCACTTTTGGAGGAGCATACATTCCTCAATGGTTGCTTTGCTTGGGAAATCAGTCAAGAAACTTCATGTGTAAGTGCATTAACTGGACAAGAATATGCTGTCATTTAAATGTAACATTCTACACCAGAATTAGCCCTGTAGAAGCTTGGCTTCATTTATTTACATATTTCCAAAATTAGATCCATTCATTCAAAAAGCCTTCTGCACCCAAAATAAACAATCTCAAAGACAATGGTTGTGAACACAGAAAATGAATTTATCATCTGAAAAGGGAAACTCCATTTGTTTCTAAAACCATGTATGTGCTTTAACCAACATTTGCAAAATTTAGTTTATACTTGAATATCTGTTAGATCCTCCCAGCCTGGAGGAGATGGAGACATAGAATTTAATTCTCATTACTCCATTTCATTACTAGTATGAAAGGTCAAGTCAAGTGGATTGCGTATTTCAGTCCTAAAGTGGTTGTATTTGGGATCAATTTCAGCTCATTTAGGAGGGAGACAGGAATATTTTGCAAAGAGACTTGTTTTTAGGAACTATTACTTATAGTCCTAAGCCGATAGTAGTTGAACCATCAGTTCTGAAATGAACCTGCCCACTGGAGAACAACTGAAAAATCATCTTCTTGACTAACAATGTTTGTCCGAAATGACTCCCTGTACCTGATGCCCTCGAAGTTTTGCAATGACTCCTCAGAACCCCACAATATTTCCAGGTACCCCATAACATTTCTCTGTGTCTGCTGATTTCTACATTCATGAAAAAAATCCCCCACTGAGCTCAGACCTCGTCATAATTCTTCAACACTTCTACTCTTAGTACCAGAAATACAACAACAGTATCACCAATACTACTCTATTTCTACTGTCTTTCTATATTATATATTATTACAGCATGAACACTGCTGTCCTCATTGGAACTTTTTATACATGTCACCCGAGAACCTGATCCTTAAATAAGCACAGCAACGTATCCACAATTTCATTATTGGCGTGACTATTATTGATACTATAGATCCATAACACAGGATACTTCTATTTATGAGACTTGTATGCAAATCATTGATGTTACACTCTTTCCACTGCAACATTTTATATGTATTGTATGATAACATGTTTTCTACTATTTTTATGATCTATATTCTACCATATCTTGCAATAAAAAGAAACAAAATCACCTAGAAATAATATCTAACAAAATTTTGTGCAATAGAAACAATTTAGGAAAATAAAAATGTAAATATATAAAATATGTGATTCTTTAGTTTAATAACTTATGTGATAGAGAGTGAGTAATCAGTCCACTTTTACATGTCTTGTTGCTAAAGATAATTTTTCCCCAGAGTCTGTCTTTGACTAGTGTCAAGGAACCACAATGGAAAAGGGGTTTGTGTGTGTAATAATTCCTTTATTTGGTTTCATAAATCAACAGGGCTTTTCCACCAGAATGGTATATTGACTCCACAAAGTATTCCAGTATTATGTAAGAGAGAGATTCAAATGTCTCCTTCCTTAGAAGACAAAAAGCTAAAACTTCACTATGAAGACTACCCTGAGAGATCCAAGATCTAATAATCGAAAACCTTGTGGTTTCAGTAAAAGGCTCAACAAAATGGCACTTGCAAGCATGGTCTGATGAGGGGCTTTTTGAAAAGTACTTAATATAAATTGCTAATGCTTTAACCTGAGTGCATAAACACCATTTAAAGTAGACACTGTCATAGTGAGAAATACTTACATACATCTTTTCTTCTTGCCCTTCTTTGCAAGATATTCTCTCTCAAGTTAATATATTCCAAGCTGAATTCTGTTTCAAGTTCTGATTACGGTTTTTGCATTAGATTGAAATTTGGCCTCCAGTGTCTGATGATTCCATTACTTCTTGTCCTTAGAAATACTAACCAGTATAACAACGGGAAACAGGCATTGCAAAGAAACTTCATAGAGAGGTATTACTCTGTTGTATCACTTTCTGTCTTTACTGGGAATCATCAAGTCATATAAGATATGTTAGACAGCTTAGTTTACTTCTACCTATGCATCAGATCAAACATATTTTCTTTAATTGTTATGATTGTGCTTTGGATGAGAGGAATTCACTGAGAAGGACCATCCTAAGCAGTGTTATGAGGCTTCAGACAGCACTGCAACATCCACTTCATTCTTAAATTAACGGAGTTTCTAAAGGGAGAAAAAGCAACATCCTGATGTTTGAAATTTATTTGAGGAGAAAGAAAACACAAAACTGGTTAAAAGCATGCCAGCCCTCTGTCAGCTTTGTGAGTTCATTCACTGTGCAACATAATTCCAAGCTTTACAGTTTTGCCTGTTGCCTGTGAGATGACCTTGAATAGGTCATTTGGCTGCTTTGCCTCCATACAGTCTATGTTATTCTTCTAGAAGAGGATCTCCTCAACTATTCAAGCCTTACAGATAAAGATAAAAGACATTTTTTCTTTCCTTCTTTCCCGTCAGTTATACTTCAGTGTATTCACTTGCACAAGTTCTGCTCTACTAGATACTTAAGTGTAGACACAATATATTAGCTGTTCACGAAACAGGGACAACTAACAAAAACCTAGATAGTTCTGCTACTTGTATTTTGAATTTTGCCTTATTTTTCTCTTCCTCCCACTCCCTTCTGTTTATCTCCCTCAAACACTTCATGCATTAATTTTGCTATATGAATTCTTCCTCTGCTTTTTCCTTTACCTCCTTGTTTTTGGGTGGTTTACTATTTTTCTTTTCTCTCGACAAGACCGCATTCAACAGACTCTCAGGCTGTTGTTGGCAAAACTGCTACTTATTTCAGTGGACACAGGACTGGGCCCTTTTCTCCACCTCCTCATCACCATCTCTTTACTTGGTTACCTGGTAGTCATATTCTGTGTTTCCTCCTCTGCTTCTCTCTCATCTCCCAGCTCTGCATTCTTTCTCTGCAGACACCCCTTTCCTCAACCAGGACTTTGCCAACCAGCCTCTGCACAACATGAGTCGTGAAGTCCCTGATTAAGGGTGTGAGGTTATCTTTTCAAGCTACTTTAAAGACTATTCATTTTTTACCCGCTCATAGCTAAAATCATGTGCCAAGGGCTGTCAGAACTGTGTCACTCCAGTGCAGTTAAGTCTTGGATAATAAGTGATCTCAAACAAAGATGAAAGCACAGCTATATAGCTTAGATATATATATATCCACATACACAATGCATAACCATTTTCAGGCTGAAAATGTGGACACTATTTTTAGAAGTTTAATCTAATCACATGCTCATGCCCTTACATACACACATCCTTCCCATACCATGGATAAAGAGCAGCAGCGCACTAAGCACCAAAACAAGAAGCTCTAACTATTGTTCTCATTTCATTTCTTTCTCGTCTTCAATGTCATAGGCTACATGCTGTTCCCCAAGATGACAGTCTCTAGTTTTCTTTTGTATTGAGTAGGGGAGAGTGACAAGAAGAAAAAAAAAAAAAAAAAAGCATTTCCTTTCCTACTTTCACCAGAAGTGTGTCATGATCTGCTTATTTACATAGCAGAGTTAGAAGCAACTTCATTGACAAGCTAAAATTATGGTTCTGTTAGTATGGACACCATTTTAGTCTGCCTTACTGGGAATTTGCTGACCACTTCTAAGCTGAAAATGTGTATATGTTTCCATGGGATGTGCCAGCTAACACCATGACTCTACAACACAGGGACAGTTTTCAGTGGCTTGACCAGAAAAATCATTCTTCTTTCTCTGCATGCCTCACCTTCAATTCTACAGAGCTATCCAGAACCAGGGGTGGTAACACCTTACCTGTCCATCAGTATTTGACAGAAGCTATTTGTCAGATCCCTTTGACTTCTCATACTCCAGGGATGCCTGGAACTCTCTGGATTGGCTGTATCGCCGAGCTGCCCCCTATGTGGGAGACAAGCAATGTTTTTTCACAGTTGTTATACATTGGAGGCAATATTCTGCACACATTACCTGGACAAATAAACTGACATTTCAGAAAACTCTTTTCTCATCTATGATAGTTTGCACGATAAGAAGCCCACTGTGCTCCTGTAGCTGCTATTGCAGAAAAGCCATGTGGCAGCATTGACTTACTGAATGGGGAGAATTGACAGAGCTAATAGGAGCTAAAGAAGTGCTGAGGGTTTCTATTAAATGCCCATACTCTTACTTCATCGTATCTTTCTGAAGACGACAATGTAAGTGCACAAGAAGGAAGAGGAAAAGGGCTGCAGAGAAATCTTGTTTTTTCCAAGGAAATATTGTCCTTAATCCCAAAGAGTTCTGGAAGCAGTGAGAAATCAAGAACATAAATACTTTCCTGGGTTTTGCCTATTTGAGGGTCTCTTGAGCTTGTCTGGAATGGGTTATCAAAAAGCTTGCTTCACTTATTTCTCCAGAGTTAAACCATATAACACATTTAACAACACTTTCTCTATTGTGGAGCAAAGGGGAGAACGTGCATGGAGAGGTGGCATACCTGGGGAGCCTGGAGCGTTTGTTCTTCTGTGCAAAGAAACTATCTGAAAGTGGCAATAAAAATATACCCTGTGTCAAGGAACTGCACATAGGGTCAGAATCAACCTCTGCTGGCTCAGAAGCCTGCTGAGTTCACCAGGAATCTTGAAGTATGAAAGTTCAGAGATCCAATGCTAAACATGGAAAAGCTGTGTATTTCTTGCAGAGAGAGCCAAGCGCCCTTCTAAGTTTGGGATAAAGATGTTCCTGTATCCAGCCCAAAATTAGCAGCTGTGTGAAAGGCTGCAACCTCGTGAGGTGTGGAGAAAGAATGTTCTTCCCACAACATTTATTTGTTAATCTCCTGAGTAAGCTACAAGGCTCTTTTCCTGTAATGGATTTTGAGTAAATATTAAGAGAGAGAAAAAGGTAAAATAAGATCTGGGTTGTGATAGGTAAAAAGATAACAAGATCTAGGCTGAGGCTAGAGGAAGGGGAGCAGAAAAGCCAAGGAGAATGTTAGTTCTAATGGAAAACATTAATGACATTGAGAATTCGCTTTCAGATTATATTTACACATTTGATTTCTTGAACTTCGGTACAATTATCTTATTACTTATCAATACTTAGAATAGAGTTGGAGTAAGTTTGAGGAAATCATAAAATCAGTCAAGCAAATGTTTCTTTTAAGTTTATGAGCAGAGAAGCAAAATGTATTTGCTGGCCTTTTACCATAATGGATAAGGATAACAAGAGAACACTTATATTTTACTCACCTCACTAAAAAAATGCCCAAAGGATGTGTATGAAGAGGATTTTGCAAAAGTGAAATTAATAAATAAAGGAGTATAACATATGAATAGATATTCTATTTAATAATGCATGCTGTCTTTACTGAAGAAAAAGGCTTTGTTTTTATTGTGTCTACAATATATGAAGCAAAGATAAATAATTTCTCAACCTGGAATAGGATGTTCCAGTCCATTCCCTGAAGGCTGGATTCTGCCCTGTCTCATGGTGATGTGCAGTTGGAAACAGTTTGGCTGAAGTCAACCCCTTAACTGACAGAGATTGAAACTGAGGTTTTCCTAGTATTAAACACAATGGTAGTAGCCAGAATTAATAACTGCAAAGAGTTTATTTTCCTAAGAAAGGAGAAGATTTGTATCAAAGACTCTGGTTGTGGTTCCATGATTTCACCACCCTTCTTCCTGGGTAGGGTAGGTAGTTTACTCATTGTAACCTGCACGTAACCTAGCACTAAGCTTCCCAGATCCCCTGATGCCTGCTAGGAGAGTCTCTCCTTCTGCATTTCACTTGCAGGGAGAAAATTTCAGCTATATAAACAAACTGTGAATTGCATTTAAAAAAACCCCATATTTAGCTCACACAGAAATACTTCACCTCAGTTGAAAGTCATCCCTAATTTTGTTCCTTGCCATATCCCACCATCAGAAATGTATAGCAACAATTCTGTATCAATGGGCCTCCCGTCAGAGCTCTGCCATTCTCTGCCCCAGCCAGGACATGTGGCTGCAGATGGAAAGTTTCTCACCAGCATCCACAAGCATCAGTCCAACAACAAAGGAAAACCAGAGGTGTTTTACTAGTTTCTTCTGGGAAGTGAAGATATCTGACTTCCTGAAAGTCACAATGAAAAAAAATTCAAGACTTTATAAAACTCCACTGTCGTGAAAGGATAAAATCCAAGTACAGTCAGCAAAAAGTAAGCCCTCCAAGGCATTACACCAGGCACATTCCTGAGAAAATACCAGTGGGAAATGCTAATGCATTAAAATAAAGTAGTTCTATAGGCTGCTGTTTGTTATAGGATAACAGAGATTGAAATTCTTCATGTGACACATTCATGCGAAAAACAACAAAAAAACCCAACTTGAAAACATTAACCAAAACCAGAGATTCATTCTCTCTATGATAAAACAGATAAACAGTATGAACTTAATAAAATTTATTGGTCTGAAAATACACCAAAAATAAAAGTCAGTCTCTTATATCCTTGTTTTATTTTTTCTGCCATTACATTAAAAATAAATATAGAAATTTTCAATTATTTGTCACAAAAAAAGATTTACGGCAGATACCATGTTTTTATCAGAATCAAACCATTTCTTTGGCAGAATATTCAAGGTCAACAAAGCATAGAATAAATTTATTTGAATAATATTTGATACCATAAATTCTCTGTTTATAATTTAGTATTTTTCTTTGGGTTTTTTCAGGGAATTTGGAAGTTTCAGTCACGCCTGCTGAAGAGTTTGTTTCAATAACATACTACGAATACCTGATACTCTAGTTCAATAATTTACAAAGTATTCATAGTCTGCAATTAGTTCACTTGAATTATTCTGAGAGCTATTTATAAATGCTGTATATGTTTGAGGAAAAAAAAACCAATAATCTATCTCTCCATATATCTTCTAGCACTGAAATACATAAACATTCTTAAATAGAACACAGTTAAGAAAAACACATTTGCTAGAATAAGATGTAGCAATTCAATTAGCTCCACCTGCAAATGATTATTGTAAGTTATTAAATAAAAGACAAAAATCAGTACAAGAATTAAAAATTACTAAAGCATTCTGGCCAAACTATTGAAAACTCATGCACAAGTAGAATATTACGGGATGCTGAATGCAATTTGTTCATTTAAAAATAATATTTGATCAAGTAATATCTGACTGCTTCTGTGGGACTTCAACATCCCATTGCACCAAGGCAACATACTGAACAGCTTCACACAGATGGGAAAAACACATGTAGTAAGTCAGTTTGGATATGGAAAGGCACAATAAGCATATGGCTAGCCATGACTAACCATACTTTTTGCTCCTTGGAAAATAAAATTGTATATCAAGTGCATGAGTATAAATCCATGGGTTGAGGTATCAGAGAAGACTATTTGAGAAAATATAGGATTTGGGGTTTTAATTTTTGGTGGTTTGTGGGTTTAGTTTTCTGTAGGTTTTTATGGTTTCAGAATAGAGAATGAAAACAGGAGCTCCTAGTGAGCTGTAGTGCCAAGCAATTATGCCTGCCATATGCTTCAGCCTGCATCCAGATACAAAAAGTCACAGCAATAATAAAATGACTTGTTTAGGGAAAGCTCTTTTTCAATGAATCAAACACTTAGAGATAGTGCCAGAATAACAGTAGCAGAAATGACTTATTTTTCTCCCAAAAAGATGTATGACAACCCATGCACATTGCCAACTTATTCCCACCACCCTCCTAGGGACTTTGAGGTTGCAATGAGAAAACTGTTACTAGTAGGAAAAGGAGATAACCCTCCAACTTCTCGTGTTTGATATCCCTTCTGGAGCCAGTGTTCAGCTGTACAAACAAGCTCAGCTTAAATTTAGTTGTCCAGACTGTGAAATATTTGGCATCATTCTCCATTCACACACGTACATGCAGAGATCTGACTGGAACGCTGTTACTTGAAGTAAGAGAATAAAAGGCATCTTCAGTGCCACACAAAACTGCAGAAGACTCTGAAGAACTGTCAGTGCCTTTTCATTTCAGACACAAAACTTGACTTCTGAGAAAATTTGAAAAAGCTTTAGATAAGCATCCAAACCCTGAGAGCCTGTTTCAGCCCATTTTGAATCTAAGCTGTTACAGCAGTATGCCGGTCAGCTTGTTGATGCACAACACTTGCATCTTGAGGTGCCACAGTGAAAAATTAGGAAGAGGAATCTAATTGCAAGCTTTCTTTGGAAGGAACAGGTAGAGAGGTTTAAGAACTGAATACAAATTCATTTTAAATATTCTTTAGTGACAGGAGTTCAATTGCCTGCAGAGACTGAAGAGTATCTTTCTCTTTTGGGTAAGTGTACAGAGTGAGATACCATTTTATTTCTGTCCCGAAGTACAAGGGAATGAGCCATCCTGACAACACCATGACCAACGAAGTGAGGCCATATGGCCCCACACCTTCAGAGAAGGAAAACTTAGGAGACTGTCTCTCTGCACAAAATAGACTCATGAATAGATTTTATTCTGCTTTCTCCTCAGTCTGATGCATCATTTCAAAAATGACAGGTTCAGATAATATATTGCAAAACACATCAGATCTCTAACTTGGTGAATGTGATTTTAACACAAATATGCAGCATTTATGTCTGTATTAGTAGCATCATTGAATATCATCCTCCCAGATAGCAGGCATGCTGTTACTAGAGTATAATATCTAGGAAGGAAACAGCTCACTTACAGTTTTCAGAAGGTATTTTAATTTAACTCTTCTCCCATCACATTTGCTGAACTAAGAAAAAAAAAGTTATGAATGTTATTTCAGAATGCTTAACCTATAATTATGTTCCTGTTTCAATGGCATCACTTCTAAGGAGACCTCATTAGATGTTAAGCAAACCTCTTTCTTATTTAAATTTCACTCATCTCCATCCTTATGACTAAGTCTAATTCACAGGATTTCTTCACAGCCAGTCAATGTTCCCCTCTTTCCCTTGAAGAAAACAGGTGACTAGGAATAAATATACAATTATTGGACTCCAGCTTTGAGGAGGAGAGAGAGGTTGTTTTGCTTTTGCTTCATTTTAAAGGAACAATGACATTTTTATTTGCAATGTGAAGAATCATCTGTTAGCAAAGACTCTCACTGGATTCAGTGAGAGCTGGAGCAACCTCTAATTACTGAAAAACAAAATAAGAAATAACAGGCAGGCTGAGCAGCTCTCTTCTCACTGCTTCATACTTTATTCCTCAGAGACCAACTAAAACCAGGCAGAAGTCCCTGTCCATGTGGGTACGCACAGTCTGTTCCTGGGACTGAGAGCTTTTTAACAGTTTGGATCCCAGCATCTCACACGCTCATGTTTCAATGTGCATTCTTACGACAGCATGGTTTCCAGTCTAAATTCCACCAATCCTACTAATCTTCCCTTTCCTAAATCAAACTCACCTTTTCACTGTGTGACTTACTGAGTACTTCCAGGAAAAACTGAAACCACCACAATAAACAAACTCAGAAAACTTGAGAAAACTTTCTCAATTATTTACCCTCAACAACTTGAGGGAGTTATGAAGGATTGCAAATAACAATTTCAATTAATGCAGCAACTGAGCCTTTGCACTCACAAAAAGTCTAGTCTAACCTAGGTTCTTACCTCTCTCCAAAAAGCTTTCCAGGCTTGTAGACCCTCACAGATGTGACAACGCTATTATTACAGAAAACCCTGTCCTTTCTTTCAGCCTCACATGTTGCACCACAGCTATGAAATAAAACTCTGCTAAAATGTTACCATTATAGCCTATGTCAAAAAAGGAAAGCCCTAAAAGTAATTCCTTATGTATGATGAGAAAGGGTTTATTATCAGGCAATTCATAAACAAAGACATAACAAGTACACACAACAGGTCTGTCCAGGTTAGCACCTTATTTTCAGCACTGACCTCTGTTTAAGATGACATGTAAGCAACAGAGAATTCAGAGGATGGTCTTTTCCCCATCCCTTCCTGCTTCTAGCAATTAGGAGGTTAAAAATCTCCTTAAAGGCAGCATCTCAACAGCTAAGCTGCATAGTGTTGTTGGATCTATTTCTTTATCTCCCTTTCTAACCTAATTTTACTTGTAACCAACAGAGATAGAGAAAAAAAAATGAAAGAAAATCCATATTTGCTTGACTAAAAGGACATTTGAAGGACTCTTTTAAAACATGCTCTATCCTCTCAACCTTCAATTCATGAGACTTCACTGAATAGAACTATATATTTGGGAGTTATAAACACTAAATTATTTCAGCTTCACCAAATACAGAGAAATGCATGTCCTAAATATTTGCATGACAAGCTAGTGCTAAGCAAGCCATGTCGTCTCCTGCCGCTGACTCACACCCATGCTGTGCTTCTCTGAAAGTTGCAAATTATGCTGTAGAAAGAGCACAATGAGAAGCAGAATCAACAGAGCTCAGAAAAGGCTTTAGTTTTACCCTCCTGGAAAAGAAACACATACTCCTTTATTGAAAAACTGCTGGGGCTTATTTCTCTCTGTGGATCCTTAACACATCACAATGATGCTATACGGCACTAATGAATTAATAAGTCTGTGCAGTGGGAGAAAAGAAACACAACTGAGAAGGAATAAGAAAACGTTACTTAGGGGAGTGTCAAGAAAAGGTCTGAGACACCTCTGTAGTACACCACAAAACATTACATAGAAGGAAGTCAGATCAGTTGTTTGATGATGATAGACACAGTGAGAGTAAAAAAAAAAATTCATGAGCATTACCTGGGAAAAAAGAGCATATAATGAGCACGTTGCAATCCTGTACTATTTAATTTGTGGGTTTTTTGGGTTTTTGTTTTGTTTTAAACATACCATATTCTAGTCATTCACTGCTGGCTTTAGCATCACTAACCTGACCTAGAAAATACACTAGCAATTTCTTGGAAAAAATCATGAAAGCATCTTCAACTTGCATTATTTTTCTCAGTCAAAACCGTAATAGCTAATACTGCCTGAGCCAGTGCTCCAACTGTTTTGCTCATTTTTGCTGCTAAATACAAGTAGTTTATCTAGTACATCTACTACCCAATAAACAATCATTTGAATTGGACAAAAATAATTCATTCTTTCTCTAATTTCAAACCAATTTTAACATCTGCTTAAACTCATAACGGCATATGGTGAGGGTCAGCCTTTGCAAAAACTGCAGTAACAGGAGCTTGATAGTGCAGAGGGAGACATCCGAGACTAAAGAGCAGACAGGGAGAGAGAAGGAGAAGCAAAAAGATGGGGTGGGGGGTGGGGGGCGACAACAACCAACCAACCAACAAAAAAAACAAACACAAAAACACTAAGGCATCCATGCCTATATTATTCTGAATTCTAGTACTTCATCTTTGTGATTATACCAGTCATTTGAAAGCTGATTTGGGGGCAGTAGGCACCAATACATCTACTGGTCCATCATGCTAAAGGTTCTTCTATATTCCAGTCTACAATAGCAAAATACTTTGAAAAGTATTTGTGATATCAATTACCTTCTCTCAAATGTTTCTATTTACCAAATCAGGGTCAAAAACCCCTATAGTAGGTGAGAGTTAATCTTCTGATATAGTGATTTAGCAGCTAATATTTTGTTAAACATTTCAAGACTAAAGTATTGTTTAATCGACAGGGCTAGTGCCGTTATTCCATGAAGCATGTCCTAATAATAATTCACCTTTGGGAGTGTTATTTTTCTATTCCTAATTTAAAGGTGGTCCCTTAGTTAGGAAATCATCCTTGCTGATATAAAGTTATTATGCTTGGAGGGCAATCCATATAATAAGGAAGTGGAGTCAATGATTTGAGCTTGGCATTGTGTACCATGGAACTAATTTGTGAAGCTGCAAACAGTTGAGTTGAAGTTTATTCTTATCGGTGCAGAACTACTTAGCACCCCTTGACATGAAATGGAATTACATCCATCTCAGACTCATCTCAGTTTCGAACATTCAGGAGACCTGCAAACGCTTTTGTGGGCTCCTGATCATGCATTTAATTCTCAAATACAATAAAAATCATCTTTAACGTACTGTGAAAGACAGGAAGAAAACTGCAGAAAATGATGGGAGTGTACTGTAGTTTCATTAAAAACCTAGAAAGCATGACACAAAACACAGGCATCGCATCTTTTGATGTTAATGAAAAAACTTTTGAAAGTAAAGGAGAGCTCTTTAAGATGGTTAAGAGGCAAAGCCATTCAGGCGCATGTTTGACTTTCCTGTGTCAAGATATCCTACAAAGCCTGTTAAGCACTATCAGAACACTGCAAAGTATGCAGAGGGCTTGAAAGTGCCCTACATAACATTGTTTTCCCCAACCTATTTCAGCCAAAAATTTTTATATGCTTTGAAAGTCTAAAAATAGGGAAAAACAAAACAAAAGACACACACACACAAAAAAAAAAAAACCCAGACAAAACAAACAAAACAAAACACCAACACACAAATAAAGCAACAATAACAAAACAAAACACAAAAATGAAAACAAAAAAATCCCACAAAACAAAACAAAACAAAAAAACACAAAAAACAAATGAACAAAACAAACACCAGCCCCCACCCTCCTATACACAAACCTACTAGGAATGTTTCCTTTCTCAAAAGGGAAAAATGCAGATCAGATGAAGAGAACTTAGAAAGACAAAATGAAACTGGTGAGGAGGCAGTCAAAACTTGAGACAATGTATAGAAATGCATGAGGAAATCAAAGTATGTTGTGCTGGGGGGGCCCTCTTCTAGCAGAGCCAAATTCTGAACATAAAATCTGATAACCATAATTGTTAAGATGGGAGAGTCACTCATCAGCATCACAGCCGCTCCCAGTCTTGATAAGAAGGAACTCAAAATCCTACCTATTTTGTGATGAAGGCAGACAAAATTTCTATGTTAAAAGGGAAACAAATCAGACACTCGAAAGAGAGAGTTCCAGTTCCAAACTGAGGCAGGGTGGGGGGGGTGGGGGAAGAGGTATCGTTTAATTTATCTGATCTCCAACAAATTGCTGTCCCACAGTGGTCTCTGCTCTCTGGTAAGTACCCTGCACAGTGATAGATACCCTGATTGAGAAAAACGTTCCTGTACTGGGTATGGACACATATGTACATACAGTTCCCAACCTTGCATGCTTTTATTTTAAATTCACAAGGGGCAAAAGTCAAGATGAACAAGCAAAAAGATAGGAGGCTGCAGCAGCAGTGGTGTAACAAACAGCAATGTCAGGGTTCTCGTGTTATATACATACAAGTCATATAAAGCTTAACAGTTACATTTATTTCCAGCTCCTTCGCACTCATGGTCCAAGCCTGCGGGATTTTGAAGCTCTTGTATTTCAGAGCTGAAGAGTTCAGAACAGTAATTCAGAAACTGATGGAATAACTACACATGCTAAACGAATCAGGACGACAGTCAAAATTGGAAATGCAAACACATCTTCCTCTCCAGTCCTCCATCCTCCCCACCCCACTGTCCTTTTTCTGCAATGAGAGTAAAAACAAAATATTCTCTAATTTTGAGAAATCAAATGGTGATGAGATTTGAGACATGGGTACCCTCTCTCAGCACTTAATTTTTTTTAAGCTTTCACAAAGGCACCTTTCCTGTGTCTTCCCAAGACAAGGAGAGATATTTATGAAGCACCTTTAAGAGTGTTTGTAAAATGCACACCACCAGAGTAACACAAGAGGTCTGGCAAATGGCAGGCAGCTCTTATAACACATAGGTAGGTAATGTCAGTAGCTACGGCTGCTTCTTCAACTGCAGCATTTACCATAGAGTGGTCTCAAGTGCCTTTGAGGTTCTGTACCAAGCATAGACTGGTGATTGGTAGATAAGGACTGTTGCATTTCTGCTGAGCGCAGTATTGCTGTTTGGATGCATTTTTTCTGTTTGTCTGAATGCAACTGTTACCTCTTATGTTCACACGGCCAATTTTGTGAGAGAAAATAAGGTTATTTTTGTTCTATTTGTAGACAACACAGTACACTAGGGACTGGGTTAGTTTTTATTTCTTAGTAACCTTTCAAAAAGGGCCTCAGATGGCATGCTTGTTTTCCCGTGTGCTCTAAAGAAAG
This sequence comes from Nesoenas mayeri, assembly GCF_963082525.1. NCBI lineage: Eukaryota > Metazoa > Chordata > Aves > Columbiformes > Columbidae > Nesoenas > Nesoenas mayeri. Next base: position 67,039,893 of record NC_137540.1, on the reverse strand, counting down.
AGAAAAGTGAGTAATGGAACATTTTTATATTTCATTTGAAGTTTAAGTCCTGCAGTCTTAAAAAAAAAAAGTTAGGAAGATACTGTAGATTGCAATGAATAAGCTTTATTTCCCTGTAATGAGAACCTTCTAGTTTCATTAAAATGTCTCTGAAGTCCTGCAAATATTTTCCTTGCACCACATAGGAAGTGCTACCAAGAGCACTATGGAGTTCAACAAGTGTAAGGTCTTGCACATGGGAAAACATCATCCAGGAGTGCAGCACAGGCTGGGATCTACCTGGCTAAGGAGCAGCTCTGTTGACAGGGACCTGGTGGTCCAAGTTCAATATGAGTCGTCAATGTGCTGCTATGGCAAAGAAAGCCAACAAGACACTGGGCTGCATTAGCAAAGGCATCACCAGCAGAAGCAAAGATGACATTATCCCACTCTACTCAGCACATGTCAGGCCACACCTGGAACACTGTGTTCAGTTTTGGTCCCTGCTATACAAAAAAAATGTGGCCAGGCTGGAGAGGCCCCAGAGAAGGGCCACAAAGATATCAGAGGACTAGGAAGCCACTATATAAGGAAAGTTTGAGAGAACTGGGCTTGTTCAGCCTTGAGAAAAAGCTTAGGGGACACCTTATCATCATGTTCCAGTATTTAAAGGGTGGCTACAAAGAAGATGGAGACTCCCTTTTTACAAGAAATCACATGGAAAAGACCAACGCTAACGGGTAAAAGTTACCCCTAGGGAGATTCTGATTGGACACAAGAGGGAAATTTTTCATTATGAAAACAATCAGTCACTGGAATAATCTCCCAAGGGAAGTGGTGGATTCCACAACATTGGACACTGTTAAGATTCAGCTGAACGGTGTGCTGACCTAGATTGTGCTTTTGCCAAGAAAGGCTGGACCAGATGATCCTCAAGGTCCCTTATAACCTGGTATTCTACAATTCTATGATTTTGGTTTTGAAGCACTAGGCACCTGCCTGCTGCATTACCTGGCCATCGATTCAGTTCCTGAAGCTGCTGATAACTCTGGAGATAACACTGCTATTTAGCAGCACCAAGAGAAATCAATATGTTTTTAGAGCAAATGATGTTGCAAGAGGTAAAAAATACAAACAAACATGAAAATAGACAGACTTTCAAGCACACAGACTTTTCTTCAGGCCAAAAGCAGTAGTCATCTTCCTAAAGACAAATCGAGAACCACTGCCTGAAGTTTCTGTCTATAAAATATATAGTGGAACTTCTTAAGGAAGGAAGGAGTTTGATTAAAATGAAGTTCTGGTGTGTTGAGGAAACACTGATCTGGAGTAATGAACAGATGAGCAAAGAACCTCTTTGGCCTTTGAGGATGTGAAATGTGAGAGAGAATTCTAGAAGAAAAAGCTGATTTTTTTGGTTACCACATAAACAAATTCAAGACTAATCCTTGAGGGGAAAAAAAAAAAAAAAAGACACCTAATTTATAAAAGCTCAAAAAGACAAAAAGCAGTTTTTTCCTCCTCCGCGTTGTCATAGGAGAGATTGATAGCACCATTATAGCAAGCCTCAGGATTGGTAGCTTAGATGTAGAAAAAACAGACATATTTCTGGGCCTGATTCAAGATCTAAGGAAAAAGCCTGAGATAGCCTCACATTACCCTTACTTTTGTTCTTTTTTTCTTTTTTCTTTTTTTTTTTTTGACATGGGAGGGAGGAAGAAAAAAAAATTAAAAAGATGGGTTTATGTCTCATTTTGTGGTTGGTATGAATATTCCTAAGGTTTAGATTCTTACTCATCCAAAGTCATGTGCAACGCTGATGAGGGAACAGGGCCAGGAAATTTGACAAGATGTCCAACATCAGAACATATATTTAAGAAGAAAGAAAAGAAAAAAATTGTATTCATATTGAGTTTTATTCTCAGTCAAGGAAACTGAATTTTGGTAGCAGTAAAATATATTTCCATTAAGACCCATGGTTTTTGTATAGATAGGATTTGCAAGAATATAACTATACACAAAAGTGTGAATTTACAGAGCCCTATGTTTTCTGCCTTGGTACCTAGTGCAGAAAAGCTTGACGTGAAGTAAGCATGACATCAAACAAGGTAACTCATTTTTTCTTTGAATATAGGGAAAATGCAGAATAAATGCCCCCTCACTTTTATCAGGGCGAGTTTGAATAGATGAACTAGCATGCTACGAAATCTGTGCTTTATGTTTTATCTGTCCTAAGAATGCAAGCATGAGATAACAGAAAACAGATATAGGCTTGGGGTTAAGCCTCTCTTGGGCTTTGTGGAGACCTGGGACAAACTTCACCACAATAGCAAGAATGAAGTCTAGTCCACATGAATCACCAAGGGCTCAAGAGACTGCGTTCAAAATCCTTGCCCTGTAGCAGGCTTCTTAGGAACAAAATAGTTAGGGTTAGATCCAGGAGAGACCATGATCCTCAAGGTGGCAAGTAGCTCACAGACAAGTGGGGTATGATGGCAATTGAAATGAGAATGCCCAACTGCAAACATATCTGTATTTTCAGGCAGGTGCCTGCCATTCTATTGTGTACTATGTATATGTGCACCTTGGCACATACTGCACAGGTCAGGTCCTCCCTTGGGACTATGTCAGGGTAACCCAACAGAAGTTCCTCTGTATATTTCATCCCAAGTTTAAAAGATCTGTGAAAGATGTCTGTCTTCCCCTCAAAATGCCCTCAAAAGACATGAAGCCCAATACAGTTTGGTGAATAAATTGCATCTTTGCCAGACATTCGAAGCCATGTCTCTCACTGAAGGCACCCTGAAGGTGGTAGCAAAAGGTTGTCTCACTTTCCCTTTAGTGAATATATTTAAGGTGAAAAACAGAATCAAACCACCACCCCTCATGGCCAGAACATATACAGTCTGAGGAATAAGATAGGAAAAAAAATAAAACCTTAGGAATTCCTACTTGTCTGTAGAAAAACATTCAGCATCGACATTTAGGCCAAATGGCTCTTGTTCAGCCTTTGAACATGTTTACGACTTAGATTCCTACAGCTTTCAAAGTACAAAGCTCCCACCCAGAAAAGGTGGGATTTAAGATGCAGTGTGGTCCAAGATGTACCCAACATGAAATACGGAACACAGGCAAATCAGGAACCTTATTCTGGCAACAGTGGGTGTACTGTGTTACTGTTTCCATTATTACCACTAAATCAAAGCCTTTTTCTGTGTAACAGAAAACATAATGCGATATAAACCCTCAGGTTTTTTTTTTACAATAAATTTGCTATTTTAACAGGAAGGTTGCCGCTACTGAATTGTCACATCAGACTCAGTGTCTTTTGGTCTTCCTGTTATCAGCGTGAAGCCAACTCTGAGTTCTGGCTAATTAGACAATCAACTGTGTGTCCAATTATTAGAATAACTGAATCCTAGGATAATTCAGGATGGAAGGGGCCTCAGGATCTCTCTAAGCCAGTCTCCTGCTCAAAGTATGATCATCAATGAAATCAAATGAGGCTATTCAGAGCCATGTCCAGTTCAGGCACGAAAACCTCCAAGGAGGAAAATTGTATAGCTTTGCTGGGCAATCTGCTCTGGACTTGACTGTCCTCACAGTGAAAAAAAAATTATCCTTATGCTTATGTTCACTGTCTCTCAACCTTCCACCATGCCCCTGTAAACAGACCAGCTACATCTTCTCAAAACCCCCTTCATTGGATGACTGCTATTTAGTCCCCCTAATGCCTTATTTCTCCAGGCTGAACAAACCCATCTCTCTCATCTTTAAAGATCAAAGATGTAACAACAAAGGTCCCAGAAGAGACCTGTACCACAGACCCTGGGCTAAGTACAGCTTGTTAACCACTACTCAATGAGCCTGATCATCCAACCAGTTGTCAACTCACCTAGTTGTTCAACCACCAAACTGTGGTTTCCCAGCTTGGACAGAAGAATATTGTAGGAAACGCTGCTGAAAGCATTCTTAAAGTTCAGATAAGTGACATCCACTGCTCTCCCCTCATCCACAAACTCGGTCATTCTATCACAAAGGCAGTCGTGTAGGTCAGGCATGGCTTACCCTTGGTGAATCCACTCCAGCTGTTCCAAATCAACATCATCATCTCTCAATCATAGTCATAGCAGAAGACCCAGTGAGACACAGAGCTGGCAGTGCTGACTATAGAGCTGTAAAAACAAGCTCTCTGCTCAGGATCCTAAACTTTCCCATTTCCACTTGGAGAAGGCTAGTTCTCTTTTAGCATTTCAAAGAGATCTGTTCTCTGTCTCCAGGCTGTGGATCCTGCTGTGTGGATTGCCTTGAGCCATCTAGGTCACCTAGTCTCCCTGTTCCTCAGTTATTCATCCAGCAGCACTTCAAAGCAGCTCATGAAGATGGACTGATGCATTCAGGGCTCTGATGCTGCGTGTTTTCAGCAGTAGTAGCAATATAACCAAGGCAGAATTTCTCCCCCTCTTCTGTAACTGTACATGAAAATAGAAAATATTTTAGTCCATTTTTTAATCCATCCACTTTCTGATACGGTCACTATTAATAGATACCTTAAATAAGTGGCTCTGTTTACCTTTGAGACTATGTTTATTTGATATTTACTGTTACCCGCAGTATAAGCTCTTGCCTTGTCAGCACAGAACACCTGACCTACAAGCTACCTTCAGGCTTTTGCTCTCCATTTGTTGTAAATTATTAACCATTCTTCCATGTGCATCTGAGTTTTATAAATTAGGTTTGGTTTTGCTTTTTTTTTTTTTAACCTTTTTTTTCCCTGTGGATCAGTCTTCAATTCCTTGTTATAGTAACCAAAAAAATAGATGACCTTCTCAACTAAAGGGTAAGATGACAAAAAGTAGAACACATGTTTGTAACAGTACTTGCTACCTCTGTATTTTGGATAATGCTTGAGAATTGCTAATGTATCACATTATTCAAGAAATACAAGTTTAATCAAAGCTTAAAAATGTAAGTTGGAAAATAAAGGTCAGAAATTTTGGGGGGATTCCACCCCAAGCACAGGATGAAGCCAAAAGCCAATACTTAGAAGTGGCAGAGGAGGAGAATGGAAATGTTTGGGACAGTCCAGAAGTACACAGTCCATGTTTTTATAAAAACTTTAGGGAACAAGAATGACATTATCCCAGAGTAGGGGAAATTTAGTGTTGCTCTTTCAGGCAAAGGTAGCATTACATATATATATATATATATATATGTATATATATATATACTTTTTCATAAGAATCTCACATGCACGCACGGATTAGTAGATTGTGAAAACCTTTAAGTAATAGAGTTATAAAGAGACACAGAGGCCACAAAAGATCAATAAGCTGCCTGATTCAAAGTATGTTGTAATATGAAAGGGGAATGTGTTGGTAAGCAAACAAAGAATCTATCATGCTTGTCCAAACAAGGCATGCACTGAGACTCTAAATATGGCCTTTATTAAACAGGTCTGTGTTTATGCCATTTAATGGAGGGAATTCTTTTCTCCCTTCATTTATAAAAAATTATTTAAATACTGTCTACAATCTTGACCTTCAGCTGCAGAAAAGACAAGAAGAGAGAAGATGCCACCATACTTTTCAGAAGTGCTGCTTTCATAATAGCACTTTTTAATAGTTAAAATTGCAACCAAAATTCTGTTGTATATAATTGTGAAATTAGATCTTGTTTTTTTACTTGGATCTACTCGAGTAGCATTAAAATATTTAAAAACCTCAGCATCAAAGATGTTGGGAAGAAGTTACACTCTTGCTCAGATTATCCCCTACAGCCATTGTGAATTTTAACTTGTGTCACCCAATTAAACTCTTCAGTTTTCATATTTTAAGAGCTGGAAGGAGGTACAAGCTAGAAGTAATTTTATTATAATTTAAAAGAAAGTGTAGTGAGAAAATGGTAAAATTATTATGGCTCCCTTGCCTACAGATGCATCAAGGGACAATTTAGAAGGACAACTGGACTATCATTTTAATATGCAAACTGTACTTTTGCCATAACACAGGGGACGTGAAGTGGTAGATCCTCTGGCTCAGAGCAGTCAGAAGAGCTTAGTTGTCCTGCAAGGACAAGGCATTCACTACCAGAGGCAGCAGCTGCCAAAGAGACCAAGGAATGTATTATAACATAAAGAAAGGCACTGTAAAGGCTAATTTCTAGTAAGAAGTTGATTGCTCCAGACACATAAAATACTCAGTAGGGCAAGACTTGTCCCTCAGAAGTGTTCCAGAGCATCTAAATTAACCTTTTTCTCTAAATCATCTCCAAGAGCGTGCTCCTCCTCCAGTGACTGTTGTGAGCCACGGCAGATGAGAGCCCTTGGCTTTGTTGACTCCTCTCACTGGTGGCTGATCCCCATCACAAGGTATGACAGTTAGTCACCACCAGAAATAGTGTTAGGAGGTATCTCTGACCTTTCTCTCCCTATCCATCTTTTCTCTCTCTCTCCACATTGGCAGCCACGCTCAGTCACAACTCCACTTGACAGGTCTGGCAACTACCAGATGCCCCTATGAACAGATTCAGCTCAGCAGCCCAGTAGAAAAACCAAGATAATGTTTCTGCTAGGTTAGTGGGCTAAACTGGTATGTGGGAAGGTAAAACAAGTTCTGGGACCACTGGAAGAAGGTGGTAGCACCATTTAGTTTGAAGCAGAGGAAGCTGAAGCAGGTAGAGGTAAAAAGATCAGTGAAATATTTGTCTTTCTCAAAATGAGCTGTGCAACTCGGCTTCGGGAACTTCTTTCCAGGTAGGGAACAATTTAGGTGTGTATATTTATTTTATGATCAGACATTAACACCCCTCAAAAACAAACACTGAGGACCTTAAAGCACACTTTGCTTTCTGTATCAAAGTAGAATTGCTACTTGGAAGCAAGCAAGAGAAATGTAACCTAAATTTTAGGATAGAAATAAATTACCACCTTGCAGTCTAAAATACTATTTTCAGACTTCTTTTAAAGAAAGAAAACCACAATTGCTGATGTGCAAAAAGCAAGCAAATTTAAATTAAAAAAGCACACTTTGTTCACCTTTTTTCTTATTGAACTATGACAAAACCTGTCAGACTGTACTGACAGATAATGAAGATAGATAAAAACAAACCTTTCCCAAAGATCTCATCTGCCTTTCACTCTTAGAATATGGCCTAGTGATAATTTAACACATTCATATGAAAGGAAAGTGCTAAAAACCATCATGATGATCCCTCTTAGAGTTTCCCATTCATCATGCTCTGTCACCACTGGACACAGGTACCATAAATCCAGGTTCTCATAAAATCCTATCCTTCTTGGGAGGTACAAATGTGAGAGCAGCATTGCTTGAGTCAGCACGCAGGCAGAATTGGAGAGCAACTTCCTACAGCACCCTTGTGTCAGTTTGTCACCAGGAAAATGTAAGTGCAGGGGGGTAAATCCCAAGGCGGTTGCTCTGGTGGACACTGACGCTTACACTTTAAGCTGTACACAGTGCTAACTAAAATATCATATTTTGTGTCTCTTTTAACAAGCTCTGCACTGTCTAGATTAGAAAACAAAAAATAATGAGGCAGAGAGGCTGGTGAAATGCTTTACTTGATTATTACTATTTTTTTTTTGGAAGAAAAGCTCATTTACTCAAAGTCTCACACAAAGTCTGCAGTTGAGCAGATGATTTGAAGCAGGTCTCCACTGAGACAGGCACACTTAGCTGTATAACATCTTTCCTTTGAGCCTGAAAGGAACTGATTCCTGGCAGTTATAATGGTAGAAGGGCTGACTACATGGAAAAAAGAAATGCTCTCTGATTTCTGAAGTTTTAGATAGGAAATATTTTCATCTTCACCATCCAATATAGCAATTTTATTTCTTCTTTTTAAAATAGAACTATGACAAGTTTTATGTTTTCAAAGCCAGAAAAGACCAAACAAGAATGCCTGTGTACATGGGTGGTAAAACTATAATCCAGTATTTTCAGCAGCAGCAGCAGTTCTTTTGCACCAAGAATTTGGTGGATAAGATCTATTCTTATTGCCATACACAGATACAATTGTGATAGCAGAAAACATCTCAAGGATGGGGAGCAGGGCACTGCAAAACATCCTGTGGCCCTACTCTTCCCTTCTGGCATAATGTTAAACATTCATTGGAGTTTCCAGAGCTTGAAGTTTCTGCCAAGATCTGAAGATAATTTATAGTCTGAAATTCTATTGGAAAAACAAGCAACAATGTAGTGAAGAGAAAAATTATGTCTTGCATGTGTTAGCTGCTAACTTTGTTTACACAATGAATTAAACAAAAGGAACAAATAGACATTGAACAGCATAAACATTTCTTGAAAAAGAATTGGTATCTATTACAGCTACTTATTCCATTTTGTTGTACTATGAATGAGAAGAAGTTCAACCAATGCTCAATGAAAACTAAACCAGTCTGTTTGAAACTCTGTTTCTCTACAGAAAACAGAACTGGGGGCAAAGGAAGGAAACCAAAACAAGACTGTTTATACAAATAAAATAAAACAGGCACACCTCTAAAGAGCAGGAATTTTACATGTAAAACATCCTCCACAGCAGCATAGAAGTGCACATTAAGTATCGTGCTGATTTGCAGAAGAACTAGAACACAATTTACGGCACTGACAAACCTAGAGGCTAAAACACTATTCTACAAGTCTCTCTTCAAAGAAAGTGCTACTGATAATGTTACAGCTTTGACAAAGAATCAGAAAGGAGGTGGTGAGAGGTAAAACCTAGGAGAAGAAAGAAGCCAAGCAATTCCCATTCAAGAAACAAACTTACTATCTTAGTTAACGGAGACTTCCATTCTCTAGCAGCAGGAAAAAATGTGGAAACTCTTTAATTTCTGGTTGATGTCTACAATGCAAGCATACTTCAATAACTTAGTATATATCTTGTTTTCTAGTGCATATCAGTGGTCTATCGTGTATATGTTTTCCTCTGTCACACAAATTCTTTTTAAGGTCAATGCTGAAACATGCTGAATGCACGTAATTATCTCTTTCTTACTGAAAGAAGGATAAATAAAAGAATATATCTAAGACATGAGACACCATCTCTACATCTTTTTCAGCTAAAACCAAGAGTGAAGGGCATGGAACTGAGATCCACTGATCCAGCAAACTAATATAAAAAATTGTTCAGCTCCTTATTCTGGTAATGTACAGCCTCTACTCCAAGCACGGTACCATGTAAATCTGAAATATAAACAAGTAAAGCAAAACAGAAACATATCTAAACTGTCAGTAACCAATAGGTCCAAATACCTCTGCTGTTTGAAATTTGTTCTACAGTTGCCTGTAGGTTGTTCATTGACTTTTCACTCCATCAAATCCCCAATTTCAAATGGTTACTGTTTGAGATGTTTGGCAACTATTTTTTTAAAAAAATGATAGTTTTGTGAGAACATGTCATGTTTGACAACACTTGATAGAGAAATTGGAAGTGATTTTGCTTCTACTTTTGTTGTGACTAGAACTGTTTGGAATTTTTTGATGAAAATGTTTTACTATCACTTGCTAAAGCTGAAGTCAGAAACAGGTTTCACAGGACCAAATTCTGTTACTTCCAGGCAACCTACACATGAGTCACTGTTGAGCTCAGAGCCTCTAAATTACAGCTCAAGCCAGGACTGTGAAGCATTCATCAAGGTACAAAGACTACACCAGAGCTCAGGACTGCCTAGACAGAACAATTAAAAGTGCTGGGAGTTCCTGGGGAAAACGTTGCATAGGCAGCCATGAACACAGTGTTTGTTAATATAACCTAACCAACCTTCTGGGACATTGGCACACAATAAGACTAATGAGTGAGATCAAACTCTTGAACAGGATGGCTGGTTGCTGTTCAGATGGCACCAGGAGTCTCTCACACAAAGATCTTTGACTTGGTTGTGCGAGACTCCCTGAAATGTTGCTTTCCTTAACTCTGTAATCCAGCTGGCCCATGGTGCTACATGACCACCCCAGAATATAGTGGATCTATTGCCAGAGATCATTGTAACTACATACGAAACCTGTTTGTTCTATGTGACCATTTTAATATATGCAAGAAGAAATTTTACTGACCGTTTATAAGCAACTTTGAGCAATTTTGCAGCAGAAGCCTTTAGTGGACCCTATTGGAGGAAGGGTCAGATTTGTCCAGCTAGGATGTTAAACCAAACTATTCAATTGGCCTAGTCACAGCAGGAGCTGCCTAGAAGGATTCTTCATGTCATTCTGACATTCCCACCTAGAGAGGAACTCTTGCAACAAATTAATCAAATATTTTGCTGAGAAGGTGGTTATCTGTGCAGTCAATCACTTTGTTCAAGTTGGTCCATAATCTTGAACAAGTCACCCATGCCCATGAGTAGCCCAAGAGTTCCTAAGCCAGCCAAGGAGCTTACAGTTGAAGTGCACTGGTCATGCCCACATGCACAGCCTTGACACTTGTCATGTACTGATAAGGATAATGGCAGAAACACGGTGGCAAAAACAGTTTGTCCAGCCACAGGAGATGATACATTCAGTGTAACTGCAATTTACATACCAACGGCAAGCTAACGAGCCACAGCCCAGGCCAGCTGGCCGATACAGGAGGTGGGGGACATGCCAGAGGGCACATAGCTCCACCTTCTGATATGCCCAGCGTGGCACAAGGGGAATAGCTGAGACCCTCCAATATGGCCTGAGACTTTTGCAATCAACCCTTCCCCCCAGACTTTTCTCTTTCACAATAACACCTCCACAAAAGACCAAAAGTTACGCAAGCAGGCAACCCAGGGGGCTATAAAGGCCCAGCTTGTGCAAGCACCAGTGACGCCTGCCCACCCACCATCCTGAGGACCACTCTGCCCACCAGTCTCACCACATGAACTGAACAAGACACCAGAGGATGTCACACATCGCTGGATCCAGGACTGCAAACTCCATCACACATAAAGTGGAGACATAAGGATAGTGAAATCTTTCTCTCTTTCTTTTCTTTCCCATACTTCTACCTTTTTGCTTTCCTTTTTATATGTAACATAGTAACATAAGATTTACAGCCCCGCATATGCCACAAACTTTAAAGATTTACCCATCGAACCTAAAATAACATAAATCGTGCTGCAACCGAATCATATGCCACTTGGGACAAGCTGCAAAATAAAAGCCTTTTGTTTGCGGACCTTAAGTACTGTGTGTACTGTTTTCCAACCAAAGGGACCCACAAACCTGAGTCACTTCTCCCCCCTACTCATACCTGAGGACAGAACGTGACAACACTCAACTACTCCTGCATTTTAACCAAAAGACAAACCCAAGTTTCACACTTTAAAGTTCCATAGCTTTCGCAACAGAAAGAAATTACATTTTCTCATTATTTCTACTGTCTTCTTAAGTAAGATTTGTACTGTTCCTGTGCCCTAAATGGACTGTACAGATCCAAAGGCTTTGCAAACTACTTCCGTTGTTCTCAGAAATGAAGTTAGTTCATGACCGAGAGTTCAGCTCTGCAATTCCGTAAACAACACAAGAACCAAATTTCTAATCAAGAATCTCTGGTTGCTGCGCATTAAAAATGGTCTAAAAGTGGGACAGGAACTAGCAGGGGCTGGAGACCAATTCAACACCTCTCAAAAATTTTCTGTGCTTTGCCCAGGATTCTTTTTAGTGCTTGCAACAAGAAAAACGACACAGGACATCACATTTATGAAAAAGTATTAACAAAATGGGACTAATTGAAATAATTGCCACTATCATACATGCCACACCAATCTACATATTTATTAGAGACTATAAATACTTTTTTCAAAGTGTAAATGTTCTTCTTGCATTGAGAGGTAGGTTAAAAAAATGGACCAGCATTTAAACTATTTCACAGGTAGGCTAGGGCAGAGTTGTGTTAGTTTCTTTACATTAAACATAACGTTGGCTGTTTCCCACATACTGAACATCGTTTGATGAATGCTAAGAGAGTCTTCTTGGAAGGCTAAGATGGTTCTGATTGTCTGTTGTAATTTTTGCTTGTCATTTTAGGAAGCTCAGATGTAGGTTCACATTCTTTGCCTTGTGCAAAATGTGGCAGTGATACAGAACACTCAGATCTCAGTACATGCTGCGCTTCCCTCGCATTTATTCTCATGTTGATGACACAAAGGGGCATACAACCTCATGTTTGGAAATTGTATCATTCACACAGAATTTATGAGAATGATTAGCAGAATTGCCAGAAAGCACACTGTATCATGGGTTTGGCATGGTGACTGGGATGCTATCAGACAGAGATTACTTACCCACTGTGACACTGTGACTCAGCGTTTAAGTCAGCCCTTCAAAACCTGTTTTCTCACAATCCTGCTCATCCCTGCCCACCTCTCCTCCCTACACATTAGCTCAGGAGCCAGAGCTCTGATTAAGGATTTAGGCAGGATTACTTCAACCTCAGCATCTGCCCAAAGAGATTCAAACTCACATTTCCTGCCTTCCAGGAGACTTCTATAAATGTTTGGGTAGAGATTCTGGGTATTCCCCATGTAGGTGAAGTTACACTACTATAGGCATAACCAATTGCGATCCTATGGGATGTCAGCTACAAGCCAGTGACTAAGGTAATACAGCAGGGAACAGATCTGGCTTCTGTTCACTGTTTCAGCCACTGGAGGAAAAAATAATGCAATCACAAGTGTTGAAGTGTATCCTACTTCACTTCTGGAAGAAAAGTTTTGTCTCCTTTCTTTAGGCCATGAATTACAAGTGGAGGCACAGTTAAGTCAGCTGTCTCAGGGACACAGCTCAGGATATTTCCCTGCATTTAGCATTTCTCCCAGCCTGGTCAGGATGGCTCCGGTGTTTTCCGTGATACCCAGCTTTGCTCACCTACTTACACAGAGAGTAAAGGCATTTGCTGACATGCCCCAAATGCCAAGGGTCTGCATGATCCCAGGAACATACCATGCAAAAAGTCACCACTCAGAGAATTGTGTTTTGTGCAAGACAGTTCAGCCATTTCCAAGTTTTTTATAGCTTAATATAAAACCCTCCAACACATAAACCCCATGACAAGGTGGAACATCATAGGATCACTGTTTTACAGGCCTTCTGATTTCAGCTGTGGTCCCATGAAGACCATATACATCTGCACTGCTGTGGAGGCAGTGGAACTGCCCCTAGAGAGCAGCCTGCACTCTTGGCAAGACAGATCTGCTTCAAACCCCACTGTAAATCCAGTTCTCCACATTTCAGGTGGCATAAGCAGCTACTAGAGAAAAAGAGGAGGAAACTATGTATTTCTCAGCTCTAGGACTTTAAAGTCAGAGCTGCAGGACACAGTAAGGGAAGATCAGTCCTGCTGCTTGTGATCAAAGAGTGTTTAATCTTTTCTCCAGATGACTGCATGCTCTCCCCTTCCTCCCCCTCCCTTTGGCTAACCTCATTCCCAAACCCAAAAGAGAATCTGAAATAGAAATATTTATGTATTTACACAGAGCATGCTCACATGGCTCTCTCTTTCAAACATTTAAGGGAATGTTAAAAAAAATCCTGTCTTTTAGGAATATTCACAGCAAGAAAAGAAAGAAAGAAAAAAAAAAAGGCAAAAAGCAGTGATAAACTTGCACTGAATCCCCTGTCACATTAATTGTTTATTCAACCAGCATTCAACAGGAGTTAGGATACTTTCATAGTAGTTAAATAAAAACTGATTCAGGCGGATCTTGGTTTCCCCTACTTTACATACACCAATAAACATGTTCAGATTGTAGTGGGTTTCCCATATAACAGAAGATGGGCTAAAATGACATTCACTGCCTTCTCAGTTTGCACCTCCTATAGTATTCTGCAGCCTTCCCTAACATAGCAAAAAATAACTAGTCTCATTAAAATGAAGGCAAATTTATTATTAGTTCTAACAGACATTTTATTCATGTGTAACTGACAGGATAATAGAACTGTTGTTTGACAGCTTGCTGAGAAAATTGTAGCTTTCATCATCTTAGATGATAAATTTTTCCTAAAATAAAATGAACACCCATGGAAGAAATTAGAATTAGGGTTTTAGACAAGAGAAAAAAAAATAAGACAGCTATTCCACTTAACTAAATCTGCTTCTGTGATCTCACAAGAGGCAAAAAATACTTTGGTTTAGAACAAGTCAAATTCAAACATCATTTGGCAAGCTAAATATTAGAAGAGGGTAAAATATTTGGAGGATTTAAAAGAAAACCTAGCAAACTAACTTTCAGATTTTTAAAGCTCATTGGTTTACTGAAAACAAGCAATTTTATACTTTTTTGTTGTCTTCATGTTTCAGAAGTCTCACACAAATGTTAGTGTTTTTTGGCAGTTTGATTGCAAAAGCCTATTAGGGCTGCTAAGCAACATTTAGCATTTGTTACAGGATTTTGAACTTGGGTCTGAGGAGGAATATTTCTCTTTACAAAACAAAACAAAAAGTGTTTTTAAATATTTTTATTAGAGAGGACAAGGAAATGCCAAGACCCCCCTAGAGGATTTGAAAAATAAAGTGCTATCCAACATGGGAAGTCCAAGCTTCTCTTTGTGGAAAGAATGTCATTGGAAAGTTCTCTTTTCACAAGTCAGTCTTGGCACAGAGAATAGAAAACATAAGCATTTTTACAGCAGCCAAAAATGAAGTTGAGGCTGAGGTGTTTTATTTACAGTAAGAAGAAAAAATTGTTTGACCTTAAGAAAATAATTACATTCCAAAGCAAATGGAGTTTTTTGTATTTATATTGAACAGGCTATGAAAAATAATAGTTGCAAGTACTCTGCAATATTGGTTCAGCCTTCCCAACTTTTCAGCTTGCAAAGGTGAGGAAACTAAAAGAGTTTCCCAAAACTGTCTCAGGATACACAACCACACACTGCTGCAAACACCAGGACTTTATCCTAGTTTAGAAGTTTCTAGGTTACTGTCAGCACAAAGACAACCTTTTCTTTCCCCAGGCTATATTCCCAAATGCTACTCTATGGGAACACGGAAGTTAAGACATTTTTCAAACTTATCAGAAATATAGAACTTCTTTGATATTTGTTAAGAACATCAAGCTTTATTTTATGGTTACTATATTTTAGTTTGGAATATTTTCTTTTGTATCAATTAAGCAACAAGTATTGATATATAACATTGTTATATCTTAAAACTTCATGCCAAATCTAGAACCCCCAAACCAGAGAGGTAAGTCTCCTTTTTCTGACTTCCTCAGTTCTCTCTGTGATTACATTTTTGTCTTGGATCCTGCTCTGAACTCATAGCTACTCTGCTTCAGAAACCAAGCTGAGCAGGACCTAGGGCATAATAAGGGTGTCATTTATCAAGCAGACTCACTACACATACTCGAAGACTTTCAGACCCTTCAGAAAATACAGTCACTGCTGCTTTTGTTTTAAAACACAAATAGAAGGCACCTGCTGCTATTGTTAGCAGCCTAGTAGAGAGTCTAAATGGCATTTAGACCTGTTCCATCTAAACCAGATTAAGTTTCCATTGTTATATTCTCCCCAGTTGATATCTGGACAAGACTTAAATTCTACCAAATGGCAGAGGTTAGCTGAAAAAACTCTTCTGTGACATTTTGCATCTGTTGCTGAATTTCAGTGTTTCATTCCACACCAAAATTGTAAAGAAGCTGAAATTTCACTGTCCCATAGAACAAATTCCCAGAGAGCTGACTAAGAAATTATACAGACCTTTCTTAGTGACTTCATGTGTACTTGCAATACTGTTCTACACCAGGGAAGCAGTTAATAATCCAGGGGAATAGAAAACAACAACAACAACAACAGACAAACCAGACTTGAAAAATATTATACTAATCGATTGAATTCAAAGAGAACGTACTAATCGGACAATTCTCACAAAAAGAGAGGAATACTTCCCCACAGAATGTTCCCTACTCCCCCAAACACTGGCATTAACCTTCCTATTTTGGAGTACAAACACTTCATCTGTAACATCTAATTTTGTCTTTTCTCCTATTGGCTTTGCTAACCAAGAATGTTTCAAACAATGGATATTTCTTTAACCTGTTAATTATTTCTGACTTGCAGATGGTCTGTTATAGAGGCCAATTCCGATATTTGCTAATGTTTAAAATTCAGTGCTATAATGGATGTTGCTTGGCAGGCCCAAGGGACTCAGTGAAATACTGCATATATTTGTTTGTTTACTTGAAATATTGAAAAGAAACTCACACAGTTGTCTTCCAAAATTTGTGTTTTGACTGGGACATTTCAGATTTGAAGACATCTCAGTCACTCTCAAATCTTACTTCAACATGTGAAAGAGTATGCTTTTTTCTCCTGCCTTGGAATTGACAATCCTATCAAAGCCAGTCCTAAAAACACCATTGTTGCAATTACAGATTTAATGAAGGATAACTGGTCTTTGCACAACAAAGAGCCTGAAGATACAAAATCAATACTTTCCTCCTCCTAGAGTAGACAGCAGCATTCACCATGAACAAACCTGAGGTGAGCCAGGTGACAACATGACATTTCTACCAGCATCATAGCAATGCTTTGAAATTTGCTGGATTCTATAAAAAGAATAAACACATTCTACATCCTAAATAGCTTTGGAGGCTAAACAAACAGGTCTAAACAAGAAACGGGAAGGTGGTAGCTGAAGGCTGTGACTGTCCTTGGCTATAGTCTTCACCAAATATTAACTTGGATTCAGCTTAGGTAAGAGATACTAATGTTCAGAAGCAACTTCTCCAGTTGTCATGGCACATCACTCTTGAAGGTGCCACTGTCCTAGTTACATTCTGTGGTAAATCAGAATGCAGTTTTAAAAGAAGACTGGAAATACAAGCATCCAAATGGAGTTGTACTTGAAAATGCAACACACATTTTCATTCACCAAGTCAAATGACAGAAGACTCTCAACAGTAAATATTATTACAAGTAGGCCACTATTCAAAAAGTCTTTTCAAATCAACAAGACACCACTCCAAAACAATTTAACCTCAAAATCCTGTAAACTAGTTTGCTCAACTACAATTTATTTTCTTCAAGTAGAAATTGGGCAAGAGTTTAAGAGAGACCTGTACAGACAACATTGAAATAAAGGTTGCAACCTCTTTCATTTAGCAATAAATAGAAGTATTAGATTAATCCAGACTTCATGGTAATTTGAGTTACTTTTTGCTCAAAAATAATTTGTTTCACTCACAAGCTATCAGTAAGAACAGTCTTCAAAGGCAAGAGAAGAAAAACCATACGTATAGTAGCTGTGGTCACTTCCAGGAGGACAGGAGGGAGGTGGAAAATTTCCCCAGACTCATAAGTCTGAAACAGCAGTTTTATAACAGAATTTAGTTTCCAAGTAAGATATGAAGGTGCAACTGGCTGTCTGAGACTTCAAAATTAATTAGTTCACATGGTAAGAAGCTCAAATTCAGAAAGCAGAGAAGTAAAGCAGAAAGAGATATTAAGGGGTTCAAACAACAAAGTGCTTTGTGTCCTTACTGTAGTATTTACTGGGACATAACAAATACCAGAAGTTGAACTACATTATACTTCATTCTGGTAGTACTTCTGAACCACTATTCCCTCAAAATCACAGTTGATGCATCAAGTACTCCAACCACCTCTCTCTTGCCCGGCTCCTTCCATATATGCAGTTGTGCCCCATGGAGACAATTATTTGAGTGGTCAGTTTCTGCCAGTCTAATTCTCTATCTTCTAGTGCTAAAAGCACCCTACATCATTCCCCATGCTTTCTTAGTATCCACAAAGGCTATCTTTGGATGTTTAAACAGAAATACTACCACGATTAGGAGGCACAGCACTGACATAATACTGGATAAAGTCTGGGCAAATCAATAGCAGCTCTAGGAGGAAGATACTTGGTTTGATACAGTTCCTCAGTATAGAGCAGACTGCATTTCTTGTGGTTCAGGTCTTTTCCTCTTTCCCCTAGGAGAATAAAACATTGGTTTTGTGCTCATGCTCTCAAAAACAGGATCTGAACTACCACACTAAATTCATGGTGGGGCTGACATTGACTCTTCTGGTAGGATCCATTAATTTGGCAACAGACTTGCCTCTTAGAAGAAAGAAAATATACCAATATTCACTTAGAAAATAAACTTACAGTCACACTGTCATTCATCAGTCATTAAGTTAGCCAATACCTGAGATTATGTAAAATATTTTAGGTATTTTCAGTATCGTGAAACAAATTGCAATATGTTTGAATTGTACAATGTATATGTGATTTGTTACAACTGAATACAATATGACTATCAAAATGACTATCATGGTGAAAAACATGGAGATGGGTTATTCTAAAAGAATACTATAGGCATCCAGTATAGTTTAAGTATAGGTAGATCACGTCTTCATATACTTGCAGAAGACTGGTGTTCAATTATGTTTCTTGCCTAAAAAACATTTTATATAGATGAAGCAAATTACTTGTTAAAATTAAGTTCCAAATATTCCATTTAAATAGGTTAGAAGGTAACTCAAAAAATTCTGGACACTTTCTGCTTTTTCCTAATAGACCAGTTACTCCGCTGTCTCTTTTATATATCTGTGAGTGGTTGCATTTTGGTATAGACAAGTTCATCTGTTACTCGATATCAATATGCCACTTCTCTAATGTATAATTAGCAGCAGAAAAACAATTAAATTTTCTTGCCAAGTCCCACATATGTCAAACACTGTTTGGTAAGAGTTACCACCATGAGGAATAGATGGAAAACAAGAATTCCATTAGGCAAGACAGCCTTATAGTCAGGTCCAGAACATAACCAGATCTTTAACAAAGGTTCACAAACCAAGGAAGATACTTTTGCCTATTAAGTAAACATTCACACCCCTAGCAAATTAGAGGCATGATTCTACATCTCACATAGTTCTTGTTTTCCATTTCAATCACAATTTTACGTGGAGCCTAAATTTCTCTTCCTGAAATGTGTTGTGATACCTATATATCAGATATTTGTACAGATACTGTACATCAATATCCTCATAAGATCTGTTCTTTACACAAAGTTCCTTTCACCTAAGGAAACATTCTCTTTCAATTTTCCAGCATATATCCACATAATCCAAATAAAAGGCTGAATGACAACCAATGATAGGACAAGGGGTAATGGGTTCAAACTGGAACACAAGAGGTTCCACTTAAATTTGAAAAGAAACTTCTTCACGTTGAGGGTGACAGACACTGGAACAGGCTGCCCAGGGAGGCTGTGGAGTCTCCTACTCCAGAGACATTCAAAACCCACCTGGACGCCTTCCTGTGTAACCTCATCTGGGTGTTCCTGCTCCAGCAGGGGGATTGGACTAGATGACCTTTAGAGGTCCCTTCCAATCCCTAACATTCTGTGGTTCTGTGAATTCATAAACATATCAATATATGCTCCCAATTGATATTTGCCAATGAGGGTAAGAATTATGCCTTTTTATATGAACGTATAATAAAAGGCAACTCAGTAGAAATTCTTCTGAATTATCTTTTCAAGGTTGAATGATCCTGACTATAGGAGATCCCTGGGGCACACAGCCCCAAAGTTGAAGCAGCTTCTGCAGCCTCCTGCTACACTGCAGGTCTATCAGGTCAGAGATAGAACTGCTGCATCAATGTTTTTAGGGCTTCTTTGTCTTATGCTACGGAAGTTTAGGCTGATCCACTGCATGAGAGAGCCCTGTTTCAGACAACCCTTTAGGTAGAAATAGCTTAGATGAATTAAATGTTTAGATGCAGGTATCATTGAAAGCGGCAAGTATTCATACCATCTAACTCACTGGAGGAGTTTCACCACTTTAAAAAGAGCGTGTCTCTGGTCTTCTGGAGAAGTTTCCTCCTTACACTCGACTCTGGAAGACTGACAGTGGCATGACATGGCCACCACTGCTTGCCTCAAGTGTCATACACTGTGTATCTCTTTCCTTGTTAGGGGTGCAGTGGATCCAAAGATCCTCTATAAAAGTCTAAGATTATAGAAGACATTAGTCAGATGTCTAAAGGAAGTTTCCACACATAGAAAGTTAATTCTGGTCAGAACTATTAAAGAAAATCAGGGAAGAGAAAGAGTAACTGGTTAGAAAATTAAGTCCTGTCATAGACCAGGAGCTGGTTAAAAGTCAGAGAAAAGAAAACAACAATTTTGTCATGGGAAAATGCTGCCAGTAAACATAGCTGTGAATAGACATTCAGATCAACATTGGTCTTTTTCAGTTCTGTGGAGTAAACAGATGCAGGGGAAAAAAAATAACATACTGATGACAGAGGTCACAGTAGGGTTATGAAGAAAGCCAAAATAAACTGGGCAATGCAAATTTAATACAGGGGAACAAAGAGTGGTGAGGAGGAAAAACAACCTACATACAGATAATTTCCAACCAACATTTCACTGAAAAGACTTGCATGCTGTCACTCTGCAGCTCACTAAGGGTGTTGGCTTAGTGCATAGCAGTCAAAAATAAGCTTCATTAAGGAGGGAAAAGAGAATTGAAAATGCAACGCCATTTACATGAAATCGTGATACTGAACACGACTTGAACATTATATCACTTCAAGTCGAAGACAATTAATAAAATAAGGTCTAGAAAAGGGAGGTCTTGGCACTGTTGGCTGGCAGGTCCAGAGTTCTTGTTTGAATACTGTAGTTCACAGGAAGCCTATAATAACACACATTAAGTATGTTAAGCTTTCTTCTCTCCTAATTTACATATTAGGATCATGACACACAGCAGGAATACAAAGTATGGAACCAATGTCAGAACCACAGGGTAAAACACGGAAAGGCAAAGTCTCTGTCTGAACTGAACAAATACTTCAGCATATTTATTAATAAAAGAAGCAAAATAAATTTGTTTTGGCTATCTTTGCAGCCATTTTTATTGCATGATTGAGCACACCAGTTTATGGGTATGAATGTTTACAGAAGGAATTCTTTCAAAGAAATTATGCACTTGAGAGAAAAAGCAAATATTTTGAATTCAGAAACATGAACAAACATACTCTGAGAATTTTGCCCATTTTAAAAAGTAATTGGTTCAAGACAAAAATGGGTAACTGTAACTGAAAATTCCTTTATCCACTATCTGGTTAATAGATGAGTATCTTATTTCTGAGATTCTTGTCTGTACAAATTTTTTCATAAGTTAGTTTCCATGTTTCCTGGGCAGGGAAAGGAATCACTCTAGGAAACTCACTTTATTCAGTCAACTGTCATCTCTGGGAACAAAGGGAAAGAAAAAAAAAAGGTGGTGTGTGGGGGGAAACTACAGCCAAAAATAACTAAAAAAACCATCCCTTGTATTATACTCAAGTTTGCTCAAAACACACCTGCTCCTGTATGTTCCTTATTCCTACATGTTCCTAGCCCAGTAGGATGCTGGAAACTACTGAATAGCTCGGTAGTGCTTAGTATATCACACACTTGCATTCATTTCTGTCTTCAAGCACACCAGCATCATCTCTAGTGGACATTCCAGACAGAGTAGCCTATGAGACCCTCCAGAAATAATCCTCCATTTGATGTTGTTCAACTGAGAGGAAAGATATTTTATTACTCAATCTAGTGAGAGTAGAAGGGGAAGAACAAGTCTGGAAACGTGTGCATTCACTTGGCAGATGACAGATTGGTCTCAACAGTTACCGTTCTGGGAGATGAGCAGCACAGGCTCTTGTATACTTCAATAGGGGATAGAATGAAGACCATGACGAGTGACCAAATCTCACAGTTACAACCTCAACAAAACTTGCTTCCCTTTTATTTCCCCTCTATCCCCTATATCTCCTCTATCATTAACCTTTCATAAAACTGTTCTTTATCACTTATGAAAAGGTTTTGTTTCACTCTAAACATGAATTTTGTACTTAGAAATGCAAGGAAAAAAAATCTGTAGATCAGTATTATTTGTTTTCTTTTCCTCTGATTAATGTCTAAGTAGAGCTCTTTCTACAGCATTTCTAATCACCAGCTGCTTTGTGACTCCCATTGCTGGCTTAAAACGAGCCTTGTTAACTCCCATTTAATTTCTGAGAGCATAATCAACTCAGTTTTTTCCTGGGTGAGATGGGGGGGTCATGACAGAAAAGCAAGTTCTCATTGACTGCTATCATCTCTCCAAAGTGCAAAGAGTAGATGGGCTGTGTAAGGGGACTGACACAAGCCAGAACTACTTTGTGAGCTGAGCCTGGACACAGGTCTGATGAAGCATCAAGTAAGGGAAAGCAGGGACTGAACTATGACCGCTGGCATGTTTGAGCAACATAGTAATACCCAAGCTTCTTAAATTGTGGTATGGGAAACAGTTTAGCTATGGTCCCTGTTTTCTAGCCAAAACTATTAGGAGAGTTTAAGAGAACATATGGAGACCCAGAAGAACAGCTGGCTCTGCTCTAAAAGGAAAGCCTAGCAAAAGTGCTGGCAGATTAAAGTGGCTTTCAGCTCACAAGGAAAAGAGCATACACTGGATTCTTGTCTCAGACAGTGACACGAGGAGGTCAGTCACAGAGTAGCCCTCTAGATTACAAAAATTCTTCCTAAAGAGAAGGAAGTGCACCACAGTTGACTAGCAAGAGAGCAGAGTCTTGTTTGGTTTTTTTTGTTTTGTTTGTTGCTGATATGTAGATAGACTTGGACTATAACTGTGTTTAAAAATGAGAAATGGACCATGACATTTTTCACTAATATAACTGTGGCACTCACTGTCTATGGTCAGTGGGAAAACCTCATCCACCTACAGTGAAAAGCAAAGTTAGGTCATGAAAAGCACCAAGTTAGCATGGCTACCTGCTTCCATGTGCCTTGACCAGCTTTGCATAAAAATGCACTGGGCACAACTGCCTCTGAGTTGGTCTTATCCCTAAGTGGCCTAAAATCTTCCCTTTGATTACATTACAAAATGTAATAATAAAAACGTAAATAACCAAAATGAAATAATAATTAAAATTTTTTTAATACATGATATATTCTAATTCAGTGACACTGTGGTAGCACCACAACTGATGTCAGTATTTTCAAAGCCTAGAGGAAAATCCAACACGGGTTTTGCCAGCAGACTGATGTTTTTGAACACATTAGCACTCCACTTAGCATCTATCTCCAGTGATAACATCCCTCACCTTTCAGGCTGAACCTTAAGCTGTAAGCAGAGAAATCTAAGACAAGTCTTGAGGTTCCTTCATGACAAAGAGTCAACTCTAATTTTCTGATAGTTAGTATCTGATCCATTCATCCATTAAAATGAAATTAAAAGAAACTCCAAAAATGTAGTTGCCACTAAAGGTCTGGTGGTCTGGCATAAGTGGAACAAGTGCATCAGTCTAAACACATGCTACATACATGAAATTCTCAGCTCTTCTCCATCATCTAGAATTTTATCATCTGTTCCTGTGATGCTGAACAAATTTTATAACACTTTTAAAGTAAAATAGACTAGAGGCCTAATCAATATGATTTTGATTGATTTTGAACTACTCAGTGAAAAGCTTATTGTGATTAACTTTCCTCTCTTCCTTCATAAGCTAGAGGGGATATAAACCTAAGGCAAAGACAGTACAAAACCACTGCTCTTCTGTTAAACACAGTTGTTTTCTGAAAATAAAAGCTTCAAGACAGAGCAGATCACTTTTCTTGAGCAGCCAAATGTTTATGGTAACTGTGCATGAGAAACCTGAAGTGCCATGCTGTAAGCAAAGTTTCAGTTAGAAAAGCAGCTCAGTCTCTCCCAGAGATGACAATAATATGTTTGCTTACAACAAGAGTTAAAACATTCTCTTCTTTACTATCACTGTTGTAAAATAAAAAAGTTTGACAAAAGTTGAAGAAAATTGAGCATTCCTGTATAGGAAAAGGATTTTTAGTTTTACAGATGGGTTACAAGCATCCATAAAATACTAAGTGTTTGAAATACAGTAGTATAAAGAGGGTCCCATTTCAAAGGTGTAAACAAAACAAAAAAGTAACAAAGAAGCAAGCCTCAGAGCTGGACAGTGATGTTTAGATTAATCAAGTGTAATACTAAATAGAGAAAGTAGGTAGGGGTAGTGGAGCACTGGAACAGGCTCCCCAAGGAGGTGTCATGGCCCCAAGCCTGACAGTGTTCAAGAAGAGGCTGGACAATGTCCTCAGACATATGGTGTGAACTGTGGGGTTGCCCTATGCAAGGACAGGAGTTGGACTCGATGATCCTTGTGGGTCCATTACAACTCAGAATCATAGAATGTCCTGTGATTCTATAGAGAATGTCCTTTAAATCAGCTTTGAAGTTTTTCCAGCCTTTTATCCATCTCACCACCTCCCATGCAAAAAACCACGACTCTAACCACGCAATTCCTGACTTTTATGGTATGTGTTAGGCTGAAGTCACACAAATATAAGCCATAATCTTTAAAGACAGAGCAGATTACTCCGAAGAACTAAACCATCAAAATTTCTCATGAAAACAAAGCTATGGCACGTAAGAACATTAAGCAGTTTTCTTCCTATACTCTAAACTCCAACAAAAATTAGTAGTAGCGTCTAGGAGCAACTTCAGAGGTCCAAAAAACAGCATGGGCCAAGGTCTCTTCTTACTTCCATCACAGGAAATACATGCAAGTCTGTGTCTTGCACCCAGGGGAAGGTCAGTGTAGATTTTCAGGATAAACAGCACCTACTTTACTCCATTAAGGCAATAAACAGAGAAGGGTCATATTTCGGTCAACAGTCTCATGGGTCACACCACAGCACACACTTACATATGTCTTCTATAGACTTTAGAAATTGTTATTTTTTTAAATAAAAATATTTATGCACTGAGACTGCAAAGTTGGGACTTCTCAATAGGCTTTTAGTGTAAACTTAACTCTGCAAATGTGTACATTAATCTGCTCACATAGGCAGTAGAAATTGGTCAAAGCACATAAACTAGGGAGTATGTAACACAAAATGTAGGACATGATGTAGCACGCTGATCTCTTCTTTCAACAAGAATTTAGTCATGCTGTGATCTGGCAGACTAAACCACAAACCTAACAAATAGACAGTAATGGGGTTATCTTCTGTAACTGCAAACCACAGCAGCAGAAGTGCCACCACACCACCAACTGACATACAAGTCTGTGCTTCTGACATTTAAAACTGATATACACCCTACCAAGACAAAGGTTGGAAGAACCTGCACTTTGAAGGTCCTTGCTAGATAACAAGGACACAGGAATTCTGGTTAAATTCCCATATTTGAACACATAGTTGAGCCTGGGGTGGTTCTGCTTCTTCTCCCCAGAAAAAAAGGAGCATACAGGGAGAGAAAACAGTAGTTCTTATACAGGTGACAGGCAAAAGCCTAAAATGCAGCAGTCTGTCTCTGAACACTTTGACTGACTACTCTCTTCCTAATAAACTTTGATTTCTGAAGGTCATTAGCTGTTTATTGTAACTAAGACAAGCTTTAATAAGCTCTAGCTCTGCTGTAGGTAAAAGTTAATGAATCCTCTACAACCAGTCCTTTCTTCCAGCGCCAAGTGACGGCATTGACAGAGGTTAATAACTCTATACCCACTTGTACCCTACAGACTTTGTAGTCAGGCCAGCCTACAACAGCTGCAACAAAATGAAGAGATTTGCTCAGCTGAAAGCAATGGATATAAATGCTGCTGCTCTCCTCTGACCTGCACAAACTGTTCTGGTAGGGTGGTATGAAGCCTGGTAATTTGGCCATGTATTGGGTTAAAAAAAAAAAAAAAGGTTCATAACTGCAACGTCCCCAAAGCTTAAAGTTCCTGCACCAAATCATGGAAGGTCTACATCATCCCAACAAAATAGCATCAATATTTACTGTGCACCATATCAGCAATAGGGAGTATTGGATTACACCAGCCAAGTACTGCAGACTTAGGTAAGGGTTGACTGGCCCTTTTTGGGGGTGGACTGCCTGTCTTAACTCAGTGCATAACCTAGGTACAGTTGTACATAATTTACATGCCAATCTAGTGCATGATGGACGCATCAAGCCTAGCATATGCTATCTGTTTCTCTAAAATTTGTGGTGACACCCAAGAGGCTTGAAAGAAGTGGCCAGGCCTTTACTTTCAGCAAGGGAAAGACACGGATGCATCTCCAAAACATTCACCACCCTGTCAGAATCCAAACCAATAGAGAGGAGGTTCTCATCTTCCTCTGTAACCTCACCATCTGAACGGTCACTAATCAGTGGACAGCCAAGTCTGACATTAGCTGGATTGTGGTGGGGTTCTGAGCAGCTGCCGTTCAAATTATTTGCTCACAAGGGGGTTGTATCACCAGTATACCCTCTTTTTCCCCTGCAGGTATCAGCTGCTCTGAGGCCTGAGCACTGCATTGCGCTGCACAGATGCCCCTTACCTTGTTCCTAACATGCACATTGCAGCTTTATACAAATAGTCAGATAGCATACAAGTCAGACCTTGAATTATTTTGCTAGCATGCAAGATGGCAAATAGCACAAGACAGGCTGGAATGCCAGAATTTCCAAAATTTTCTCCTGTTGCTGAAATAACACATCTGGCCCCAAACTCAGGATTTGGCTATTGAACCAGTAACCATCTCATGCAAATTCAACAATAGATCTGGTACAGCTTTGCTGCTGTGAAGTTGAGAGACTTCAGTCTCCCTCCTCCAAAAAATCTTCAGGTAGTCCATATTGTGTACTGCCCAAAATCTGGACATATCACTACAACTAAGGCCTTGATAACATTGAACAGAATGGGAGGACATTCTGTATTTTATGGGCAATTCAAATGTTTCTTTATAGAACATTTGTTTCCTTCCCATGCCAAAAAAAAGGCATGTTGCTTCTGATTTATATCACATCCTAAATCCTATGATTCCACATCTACTTTTCTGAGCCATCCATCACATATTCGTTCTGTTGATCATCCCAACTCAATTAACACCTTACTCTTCCTCCTCTAAATTCTGTCCTTATTTCTGATTATATTCTGAATTTATCAAGCCTGAAAGACTAGCTTAGCAAGAAAAATAGATTTTTTTTTTCTAGTTTGCTAATAAAATTTTAGATCATAGACTATCTCCCTATTCCATTCAAAAGGGTGTGTGAAACCTCATTTGATGTCTTTGTTGAGTCAGATATCAGATTAATTTTCTGGACACGATTATCTAACTGGTTTGGCTTTTCACCCTGTAATTTAATTTACATGCATATTTGTGAAAGTGTGATGCAAGGGAGTAGCAAAAGCTCCACTAACCTCAAAATGTGACATCTAATGCATCTCCTTTATCTCCTGGCCAATTACTCTGTCACAGAAGGGAACTGTGTTGAACAAATGAACATGTTGGCAGCTACTCATCTCTTTGATGATTTTCCAGGAGCTTACAGATGGTTTGATTTTTTTTCTGTTCCAAAATTTTTCTTTTAACTGAAGTTAAGTTGCCTAGTCAGTCAGTCAATTTCATAATGTTGCTTTCCTTATAACCTGCTCTTTTCTTATTCTTTCTTACTCCACTGGTTCGGTACAGTCAATGACATGCAGTTACAGGTCTGAGAATGGAAACAGAGATCCAGCTGAAGAAGATATAAACCTCGGTAAGCCCAGATAAATTTCTCTATATTGACAATGAGAGTGCCAAAGACCTTTGGGCTCCAAGGCCAAATGGCACAGACTGATTCATATGCATGTAGCTAAAAGTAACCCAAAATACAGTTATTACCTCCGGGCTGCAAATTATTGGTAGCCAGCCCTATCTCAGAGCAACTTTGATGGGCTTTTGCCCTTATTAATCCCCACAACCCCACAGGACGTCATTCTCCTTTCAACTCCATTGATGAAGCAGACAGCAGGATATGAAACCTTCCAGCACACCTTGTTTTATGCTTGCAGGCTGAAAATCTGTGCTGGGAACTAGGTGTGATAACATCCTATTGTCTGCCATGGATATTCTGTTTATTCCTGCATTTTCTCATTATACTTGTCAGACTCCTTTAGATGCCCTGTTCGACCCATCTGTGGTCCTACCCCCTTCAGCTTGGAGTTGGGCAAGCTGCCCTCTGTCAGGGTCTCCATAGAAGATGAATTTCCTCTATATGTGGAGTTCCCATGGGACTTTCTAGTCTGGGTAAATGCAGTGCTTCTAAGTCTTTGGGATTATGAGAGAAAACATGCTCTTCCTGCCTGGAATTAAAGGTTGTTGTTGAGAACTTTGTCTGTATGAGATAAAACACAAAATATTGCTTTCCCTCTTAAGACCATAGGTCATAAGGTCCAGTCTGCAACAACCACCAGAGGAGCGTTTGTCCAGCTGGTTGACCACAGGGTGGTGAACACTGAAAGAGCCTAGAAATCCATATTATCAACAGCTCTCACAGTACCATTGCCTGCTGCACAACCCAAATGGCTCATCAGAATCCTCACGCGAGGCAGGGGGATCACAGCAGGGCTGGGCCTTCCAGTTCCCCTACACACTGCCTGGCCTCACTCATGCAGATGGCCATGCACACTTGTCTGCCTTTTCTAATTCCAGGACCGAAGGTGGTGATTTGGATGAAGCATATTTCCATCAAAAGCCTTACAAGCGTTTAGCAGCATTCACCCCCTCCCTGCCCAAACACAGTTCCTGTTCTGCATTTGTCTTGCCTTCCCGTAGGGCTATATGCATGGAACAGATTATATTTATGCTGACAGTCCCTACTGTTAACTCTTCTTTTTTATGATACACACTGACTCCTGTATAACTGAGGATCTACATTCTTACCCCCTTTTCTCTATTCTTCATGAAGAACCTGCTGCCACCTCTCTACAAATGCTACTCCTACATAAGTACCTGCCAGCAATCCACCAAAACCAGCCTTTGTAACTGCCCAGCTGAAAGAGTAGTTTTTAACAGCTTTTAACAACAACTCTTTGCAAATAATTTTCTGAAAAATCTACTTCAGCACCACAGAGGAGGGGGAAAAAACATATTTAGCTGCTATTTAAATAGATATCATCCAGGTGTGCATGGGGACAAGTAAGTAAAAGGGAGGTATTCCATCCGTCCATCCATCCCAGTTTGTATTTCAGTAGCCAGGTTATATCAGCACCACACAGCTGGGCAAGCTGCTGATGGCTCAGGAGATACCAACATACACATACCTAACCAAACTGCTCTGTCTCCCAGAATAGCCAGTCCTCTTTTAGTGGGACCTGGTCATGTCACAGAGGTAGTCTCTGGTCTGCCAATATGAGCAGTACTTTCCCCATGACTACCCAGTAGCTAGTCCAGGAACACAGCCAGGAGCTGCTTCCCTCCTGTCAATACCTGGGAAAACACAGAAACCATTATGTCTCCCTACAGCTCTACTCGGGATTCTGCCATCAGGCTAGGTGGCAGGGCCAGTGCTGGTGACAGGACCAAGCAAATGGATGATAGGCTTTCTCCCTGGTCATCACTCAAATGTTTTGCTAGACAATGCTGGGATCAAAAGTAGTTTCCTCATTAGAGGTCCTAGCCTCATGGAGCAGGGTTATACACAGGACAAGTAGCCATGAACTCAGAATAATTTGCAGAAGTTTGCAGATTTAAGCACAATCTGCACTTATCTTCCCATACCTCAAAGTACACCACAGAGCTGTACATTGTTCATCCTGTCCCTGAGAGGCCCACCTTTGCTATATGCAAAGGAGGGAGGTACTCCCAGAGAACAGTACCCCAGCTCCTGGGTCATGAAGGCTGTAGTGTCTCAATTGTACTGTCACACATCCATAGCTGCTGGCTACCTATCTGTGAGCTCATATTTGAAACCTATCAATGAAAGGAGATTTGCATGTGGAAGTTGTTCCGATGACAGTCTGGACTGTTACAGCCCCCGGGGGAATACCAGAGATCATGCTGACAAATTGAACAGTACTAATGGTTGTGATCCAGTGCTTACATCTGTGTCACGGTCCAGTGTTATTTAATAGTACAGGCATCACCTGTGACTAACTCATTGCTCAACAAGACAATCTGCCAAGCAGTAAGCCATCAATTAAAAAGCAGACCTAGTCTTTCTGCCAGAAACAGCTTCATTCCAGAAGCTGTGAATTATCTCTTGCAGAACAACTTAAACAGAGACTTAGAAAATCCATATGCAACCTTGGACATTAAATAGGATTTATTAATTTAATGAAACTGCCGAATCATTTAGGTAGGACATGCATATCTTCCAAGTAGAGACAATTGACAAATCAAGACAAGATATTTTCTTACAAAAATAGTGATAAAATTGGAAAAGCTCCTATTTAAAAGGCTTGAAGCTACTAAGTATACTAGACATCTACTACAAATGCACAGGCAGGGTCTACTGGAAAGCACCACATTTAAGAATTCATGGTGTAAGCAGAAAGAGCAAAGTAATGAAAAAATTACTAATTTTTAGTCTATTTTCTTGGCTTCTATGCTGACCAAAAGTGTAATTGCTACACCATGGTAGTGACAAATTTGAATATCTATCTGAAATGTTAGAGTCTAAGCAGCCCTTTAACAAGTGTTCCCATATACCTTTGACCCATAGACTGGATTTCTAGCAGTAGCAAAATCTGTTTGTATTGTTCCTCACATGATGCACAATCA
Source organism: Nesoenas mayeri (assembly GCF_963082525.1). Taxonomy (NCBI): domain Eukaryota; kingdom Metazoa; phylum Chordata; class Aves; order Columbiformes; family Columbidae; genus Nesoenas; species Nesoenas mayeri. Next base: position 67,009,385 of record NC_137540.1, on the reverse strand, counting down.
TGGTGTAGACAAAACCAAACAAACAGAAAAATTGCTACTTGCAGCACATATCCCCCAGCACCATCATCTCACTCAGGCCCTAGTTAAGCCAATTGAACTGTTCGAAGGATTTGAATTGTCATAACTTGGGTGACAACTAATGCAAAGGTCTTGACCATTAATGCTGGCAGTGTTTAGCATCAGTAGCACAGAAATTTTGTCAACTACAGTAGCACAGAAATCAATTACAGAGCCTATATGGGCTAGGTTCAAGATTTTGTCATTTTTTCATTATTATTTTAAAACAACTAGAAGACTGCCATTGCATCAAACTATTGCCTGATATTAGCTTTACAAGCTTACGCTTTGTTGCTGCATTTGCACTAGAATTGATTTTTTTCACCATGGAAATGTAGGACTGTTGCCAGAATCAAGAAGCCTTCCTACCTGGGTATCCCTTGCAATGAAAGATAACAGCAGTCCTTACACCCCTTAGTATAAGCCATCACAGAACAGATGTGACATGCCACACCTCCTAACAGCTGTGCTGTCAGACACATGAGGTGCTGAGAGGCTCCTTTGCCAAAAGTTTCTCAAGAAGAGTTCATCAAATATTACCTTTCGCTTAGGGTGCACATTCCTGGCACAGCTAATTCCACAGGATGCTGAGATGTTGCCATACCTTTGTCAACCGCTAAACGGGTGAAAAACTTAATGATGGAACTATGTTCACCAAGGGGTGAATATTAAGCATTTACCATCATTTTAGTTAGAGACCTCATTAAATGTACTTGCACCTAGAATACACTTTTCCTTGAACTAAGGCTGAAATGTTGTCAGTTTTGACAGAATTTCAAATTTTTCCATATAAAATTTCAACTAGTGTGATGGATTATGGTTTTTTTTAGAATGATGTGTTTCACTCCTTTCAAAACACACTTATTTTTCCCCTGTCAAAATCATTTCAAGTAAAAAATGCACGATTCCCAGGGAAAATCCACACCAGATTGTCCTGCAGAGAATCCAGATGCTTTATCTTTGCTGGGATGCAAAGTGATGCCAAGTTTCTCCCTCCCCCTGCAAAACATGACCGAAAAATCCACCCAAACACCAAGCTGCCATCCTTCATGGGTATGTACTCTGGGTTCATGTAGCAGTCCCAAGAGTGGTCAACAGCAGATGGTCTAGTGGGGAGGGAGTGAGTACAGAGACAGTCAATTTTTGTAAAAAGGCTTGCACAAAGTGCACTGTTGTGCTGACACATTTGGTATTTAACTTACACACAAAACAGGCTCTGTTTTATAGGTAAAACAGGGCTCTTCTTGAGGTATAGTCCTTCTAGAATCTGCTGTAATATCACCTACTTCTCAGAAGTGCTTGCATAATAGAACATGAGTTTAATCTACTTCATTCAAAACTGAATGGTCTCCTAAGTCTTCCATGAGATCATGTATTCTATATACATTATTTTGTATATCTGCTTCAGATACAATCCCACTCCAGACCCCAAGCAAGACTGAAACACATTATTTTTGTTCTCTCGACTGACTCCCAAAAACTGGTTGCACAACCAGGTTTGAAGCGATATTCAGCCCTCTGGCAGCCAGACTTTGCTCAAGAGTCAAATCAGAGTAAGGTAAATTACTTGTGGTTAAAAGTTCTTTGGTAGAAGAGGACAATACATAAAGCATTTTTAAAACATTAAAAACATTTACAACATTTTTAATACTTTAATCACTGTTATGGAAATATAAAATAACTTAGATTAAACATGTACATTTCTGTTACCTGATAAATAATATCAATACTTCAGTCCCTGAAAATAGCAAGGGCTCCAAATATAAAGTTAAAAGTGGATTAAGACACACTTTTGATACCAATGTGGAAATAAATAATCCAAAAAGGAAGGTTTGAACACTAGTTTCAAATCTAATTTGAAAGATTTAGGAATAGTTGTTTGTTCCAAATTTTAATTTCTGTGCTCCTTAGAAGCATTAAGACTAGATATAAGTATACTTTTTTAAGTTTTATTCCAATTGACTTGAATTTCTGCAATGTTCTTTTGTGCTGTAGAATAATGAGTGTGCTGTTTCATTAAGATGTAGAAGGTCCATTCCACTAAATAATCAGGCAGGTGGTTGTAAATGCATGAGAAAGATCACCTCCTGCTCTTTCTCATAATTTCCAATTTAACTTCAGAGTCATTGGAACATGAAGTTGCAGCAAACAAAAAGAATCCTTAGATACTGGCAAGCCACAATAGATAATTGAAATGGATTGCATTTGAAATTCTAATTCTCCTGAATTGTTCGCTGCTTACACCTATTTTATTTAAACTTGAGGCACTTATCCTCCGTTCATTTTTCCTACCAAATCAATGTAGACAGTTGTTCTTTATATTCCACTGAATAGCATCACATACGTAGTAAATATGTGGAACAAGCATTTTGGAGGATTATACAGGTCAATAAATTTTGACTTTTGCAATATGATGCTGAATCATAGCCACAGGCATTAGATTGAGGAAGATGTATTGAGTATGCCTCAAGCATTTCTGATTAATTCTGGATATCTATTCATTCAGTTAAGTAGTGAAAACCAAACAGTATTTCTTATTTACAGATGCCCCAGCTAGACACTTCTTTTGCCTATTAAATTCCTAAATCAAGTAGATTACAAGAGCTAATGATCAAAGCCAACACAGAATCACATACTGTAGCTTAAATATTTATTAGCTTTGTCATTAGAGCTGTTCAGGCTTCTGATTGTTTTTCAGACAAAAACATACAATAATTTCCCACTCATCATTTATATCTGAAGTGATTATCATATTGATCAGACAGACAGGATACCAACATGAAGCCCAGCTGAATAAGACAAATTGCATGTCAGACCTGCTGACCTTTTCAGAGTCACCTTTGTAACCTAATGTTCCTACTGGCATTGTCATCTTCATAAATACAAATACACACCAAAATTAATGAAAAACATTATTCAAACCAAGGAAATCTGCCTTTCAATCTGCTGGAATTCACTTTTGAGACAAAACAGCACAGCATCAAAATACGTATATGAAAAGCAGTTCCACTAACAATTTTGTTGTCTTACAGGTCTCACCTATTAGCACCAACACATTCATACTTACATCTCTTCAATTCTGATTAACTGACTCAGACAACTTCCGTAGTCACAACACCTCATCAATGGAAACCTGTCAAGAAACCTGTGCTTGACTCCATTCCTCTAATTATATTTGAGGTGCCTAACTAATCTAGTGCAGTTCTCCTTAGACTGAACTGAATGCCTCTTCCACTTGGTAAGGTCTCAGGTTTATCCCACAAAAAATAGGACTTTAAGTTTTCTAAAAGGAAAATAACCTGTTCAACTCTTTAAAAAATACTTTGCTCTAAAAGCACAATCCTTGTAGACTAGTGGCAAGGAAGTATGAGGAAGCAGTCAGAGAAGAAGTTGGACAAGAGGAAATTTAGAAGTATTTGATCATTCAGTGCTTACAGTTTGAGGTCACCAAGGGACTCATAATATATTAAATGTTACCCAGGGAGATGAAGTGAATTCCTTGCTTCAGCATGCATGAAATAAAGTAAAAAACACATTGTAGAAATTGGAAAGCATTTGCACCAAGGAAGAATAACTACTGAATGTTCATATTCATAAAATTGCATTCTGGTGAACTTAAGTAATTATGATGAAGTGCATCACTGTGTGGGTACTGGACTTAACAAACAGAGCTTTGAAGTTACAAGGAGTAATGAAGGAGGGTGGGGAAGTAGATGCAAGGTATTTTTTTGTTTGTTTTTTAATAGTATGCAGATTGTCAGTTAAAAAACCTCCACTCAGAATTGTTAGGGAAAAAAAAATATAATCAACTCATTGCTATTTGGTAGGGTGCATACAATTAATCTGGCAATTTGCAGCAGCCCAACAGGTATTTGTGCCAGCTGAAATACCAGGGCCAGCCAACCTGTCAGCACTTTCCTGGACTTCACACAAGACCGAAAGAGAGCAGCTTGTTAGCAACAGCATTCCTAGAACAAGTTATCAACAAGTAATTCCTCCTCTGGTATCGTGCTGCTACCTCTGGTACTGGAGCTGAACGGCTTTTCCTACTACATGAGCAAAGCAAATCCATCTGTACCCAGCTTTTGTACTAGTGACATCTGTAGAGTTTGATATCCCAGATAGCAAAGAGAATCTAGAATAGAATACTTCAGTTGGAAGTGATTTCTACAACTCACATTTAGTCCAACTGCCTGACCAAAAGTTCAAGTATGTTATTAAGGACACTGTCCAAATGCCTCTTAAACACTGACAGACTCGCAGCATCGATCACCTCTCTATGAAGCCTGTCCCAGTGTTTAACAGATACACCTCAGCTGGACCTTCTTTGAAATAACTAGGGGGTGGAAAGGATGGACAACAGAACAAGCAACATTTGCTTGAGCTCGTAAGAAAATGAAAGTTTTCTGCTAGAAGAAAAAAAAAGTAAAAGATAAAAAAGCAACATACACCACAATCAACTGAATCAAGCTGATTAAAATTAATTACAAAATTAAAGTCACTGCAGGCCTCAAATATACCCATATGTGTTTATGTCAAGCAGACATCATATACTTTTTTTCCCCATAAATTGTAGTAAATTTGTTCTAATGCATGGTACCTAAGTTTAACAGTCAAATTACATTTAATTTAAAAACAAATAATAGAAAGAAAATATATCAGGTACATATTAATGAAAGAACTTATCACTCATAGTCATTTCTTGTCAAATACACAAGAGTTAATTATTTGATTTGATTTCTTTCTTTTAACACAAACAAGCAATTGGTTTTCCAGCAAGTAATCATTTCTCTGTACAACAATTAGTCCAAAGTGAGGTTTTGGAAAGAGTTCAGTAGAAGTATAGCTACATTAGTGAAAACTGCTTTTGAACAATCCAAGCGCTTGTTTCTTAAAGTTTGAGCAAAAAGATTCAAATTTAAGTTGATAGTAAATAATCCCAACACACTTCTGAGTAGTTTTACAGGCTCGATTTATTTAAGGTCAGTAAAGATAACATTTGTTATATCCCTTGAACCCTATATGTAAAACACTAGATAAAAAGCCCCTTGTACATCACTTCATTCTCATTTTTTGAAGGCAGTTCCATCAGTAAGTAACATAAAAGGAGCAGATTTAGACTCGAAATTCACTAGAGTGGCTCCACAGTGTGGCTGAGAAGGAAAATTAACTGTTCCCTATGCACACATAGTTTCTTGTCCTCTTCCTTAAGTTCCCATCTCTATCACTGCTGGGAGACAGACCATCAGTCTGACCCATAGTATTGGAGTTGAGTCTAACCCAACACTGTTGTCTAAGGTAAGCCAAACTTGCCTGCAAGTCTGATCATAACTGTAATCTTTAACCAGCATAACCAAAAAAATTTGTGTTAGACAGAAGCTGCAAAATGCCACCTGGAAACCTTATATGATAATGCCTCTGGTAATGGAGAGCTGCACAATTTTGTTTTAAAGCCACTATCTACATCAATTTTTATTATTTGTTCCCAAATAATTTTTCTCTAAAACATTGCTTCTCCTGCATCTGGTAATTTGAACAGGGCCATAGAAACTCTGCAGATATGGTTACTCGGTACATATTTACCAGTTTGTTTTGACTAGTTTTAATTTGCATGATATTCCAGCTTTTTGAACAGTGTCATCAAAACAATTTACATTACTGGTTGAATAACAAGTGTATACCACCCCCCTTAATTTTTTTTTTTTTTTTTTAATAAAGAGTTCCATGAATAATTTTTTAATACATACCAAATACTTGCCTATAGGATCATCAATTATTAATACCCTGGTGAATCATAATGCCCCTGAACAACATTCAGACACATGAAAACATTAATGGGTAAGTATTCTCCTTAATTAACTGGCTCTACTCAAAGCCCTGCAAACTCATTCTGAACTTGAAAGTCAAGTTCCAACTTTAAACAAGTGCCAAGTGCAATAACTAAATTCCACTTACAGAATTCAAGAATTCCAGTAATTCACAAGCTCATGCATCAGTAAATATGTTGGTTTCACATCACAAGGAACTGTAGGAAAGTGAAAGAACAGTGTGGCCTTGCATGCAGTTCAATCATGAATGCACAGGACTTATTTCTGTTCAAGCAGCTCAATATGAGTTTAAGCACAGGAAAAAGCTGGCTAAGAGCAATTCTAGAGGTGAAAGCCTGAAGGTCGTGCTCATAATCTACAGGTCACTGCCATGACATTATCTAAGAGAAGCACCACAATGGCACGCACAAACAGGAGCATAGCCCACAGTCATTTAGTTCAGCTAAGTTTTTCCCAGTGCAAAACTGGAGATCTATTCCAGTGTTGTTCAACATCTGTGAATGCTAATGGAGCAGAGTGCAGTGTGCTGAATGATCAGAAGCCTAAAAAGCATAAGAGATGCATAAAGGTTTGCTGTTATACAGCATTAGAAGAGACAAAGAAAGGACACCACAGCACTGTAGTAAAAAGAAACAGTTAGAAATAAAAGAACCAACCCCTTCCCCAGCCAACTGCATTTGCTCATAATGAATAAGCTTAAAATTGTGTGTATTTTTTTCCCCTTTCAAGTTGTTTACATTTGGAAATTCTTCTGGTGAATATATATTTAAAAAAAAAAAAAGTCTCACAAATTTAAGCAGATAATATAAATTGATCTATGTACTCCCACAGCTACCATTCTACAGCCAGAAGTGCTGTAGGTATAGTTAATCTTGTTTTGTATGGAGAAGGTTCAAGTCTCAAGAGAGTTAGAGCTTAATTATTACTTTCTTTTAAATGAAATAGCTCATGAGACTAAGCAGCTCTGGAGAACAGAAATCAGATCTGCAAATCTCATTTGTTCATCTCTCCCAGCGGTCAGCTTCCCGGCACAGAAAAGGATCAATATGTTTCCCAAGGTAAGTTATAGGTTGCAGAGAGTCAAAATTGCAAAGAAACTAGTTGGCAATTGTTTCTCACCAAAAATAGGCAAGTCCAAACTACCAGTGATTTATATTGAATACACAATTACCAAAAAAAGAAATGTTGGGAGAAATAAACTCAGTTTCTAAATATTGCCAACAGCCTTTGGAGCTGCATAAGTCATTATGGAAAAGAGTACACTGAGAACTACATCCCTTCTTCGCTCACCCCCACCTGTCTTCTAGCCAAATGAATATTCATATCTTTCCTTTGACTTAAAGTTATATTCTAGTTACAGAGCTATAACAACAAGCCACAGCATCTTTAGCAAAATATGAAGTAGACTATGCCGGCATATCTATTAGCCCTTTAATTTAGGCCCTATTGTTTAGGTTTCTTCCCAGAACTTAAAAAGGAAAGGGATCAGACTTCACCACTTGTGGTTTAAGTTACATTCTTAAACTGAAGTGCAGAGAAACAAAGGAAGAAAATGCTACTTCGATCTGTTTTGTGAAAGGCTATAAATTCCCTTGCAAATTCAACTTATTTCAAAACCCTTTGGGTTTTACTGAAAGAAGTGATCAACAGGAAGCAGTTTAACCAGTTTCGTAGAGCAGTCTCCTTTTACACAAGAGGTATCCTCTCCTCAGTTTTTATTCAGAGACAAAAAAAAATGTGTAGAAATCCTTGTACAGTTACATTCTTCATACTGTCTAGTTTGCTTTCACAATTTCTTCTTTCCATTGCACCATAACTATACATGTTGCAGCCTGTGACAGAACAAAGCACTATTTTAATCAAATAAAGGGAAAAGATTCAAGGGAGAGATGCAAAAGTCTTTACTATGTTTAGTTCTGCTACACTAAGCCCTTAAGTCCCATTTCCATTTTGTTTAGCTGCTCCATTAGCTCCTTGAGGGATTGTACATCAGCTCAATTTTACTCAAAAGATTTTTAGGGTAAAAGGTGCAAGACAAGCTATTCTACTTAAACCCCTTGAGTTCCCAATGATGTTTAGGAATTGGCTATTGAAGGTGAGAGTCAGATCAGCATACCAAGTTAAACACATTCTCTTCTGCTTTTAAGTGCCCTTGAAAATGTTATATAATATTTTCCCCTTAGGCACACCAATCTGTATTTTATATTAAAGTCTATTTTATTACTATATTCTTACAGTAGTTTGCTACCTATGCTATGAAGTTTTGTTATTTAATTAAAAAAAAAAAAAATAACCGATCCAATTACTGGATCACTCAAGTCTTTTTTAGCCTTCTAATACTTTCAATTCTCTGAACCTTGCAACAATTAGACACTCAAAAGGTGACAGTTAATACTGCTCTGTTTCCCTGAATGATGCATTTAAGGAGCTTGTCTCGATGTACCCAAAGTTTAATACAAGAAAGCACCTTCTTAGCAGCAGTTTTGGCTGTTAGCCTCATATTATGCCTTTGTTAGAGCCAAATCGTAATTTAGTGACTAAATCCTGGTTCAATTAATCTAAATATGAGTAAGTCTTTGTATAACTTTAGCATTGCCTGGCAGTGCTTGTTGCTACCTCTACCTCTTCCTGAGGTGTCACACTGAACTTTCTGGCAGCACCTCTTTGTAGAAGTAATCCACTGTCTACCTTCTCCCTTCAGAGGGCAGTCCTTCATGTGAAAGGAAGAGCCATTTGAAGTTGACAATCTGGGTTTGAGAAGAAATAGACAACTCATTGTTCTCCATAATCATCAAGAAAAACAGATGCAGCTCCCACCAAAGCCCTTAAGCATATGACATCCTAGCTGGTCATGCACTGTTTTAAAAGAAAAATATCAAGAGACAGCAACATTCTTCTGACAGCAAAGACTGTACTTGGACTACCCTCCTCTTCACTTAAAACCACTGTTTAATCTCTAGGGAAGAGCAAGGGCACTATACTCCCCCAGCACTCCCAGCTCCTGCTACTTTCAGCTCAGCAACTTCTGAACACTGATATTTTTGTACATTTAACATCTTTTTGTGTATTTCTTTTCCATTAACTGGTCCAACTTCCTTTTGTGCCCTCAGTAAACTCTTAGCTTACTGCATCCTGTGGGAATGAGGTCCTGCAATGAGTCAGATAAATAGACATGAACATCCATAGTTTACACCACATAAATTAGTTTCAGGCATGTCAACCAGCCAACTTAGAGCTACACTTTTTGTCATTGTCTTTTACCTCCCTCAGAGACAGCAGAAATGAGCTGAAAGAGGTGGCATAACTGTGTGCTCCTACGAGCACACCTGACCAAAAATATCACCAAGAATGCTCAAGACATTTGCAGCACTTCAGTTCTGACAGTGGCATTACAGCAAAGTTATTTCAGTTTGCAGTCTGTAAGTGGAAAGTCACAGGAAAGACAGACAGACTGACCGACCCCCACATAATACAGAAAAATAAGAGTTTGGGGAAGAAAGTACATGCCCCTGCTGCATAAATAATGCCATTTTAATAATAATGCCAAATAATGCAGGGAGTTGGAAGGGGAAGACCATCATGCACGAAAATACTGTGGGATCAGAAGATTCAGAACAAGTTCATTGTTTGGATGACCACATGAGAACCAGGTGAGACTGAGGCAATTTGCTACCAGCTGAAAGGCAAGTGTTCCTATTAGCATTTCTAATGGCATACACTCAAACATAAGGAGAGAAGCAGCCACCTCCTCCTTACCTTCCTGCCCATCAGTCTGTGTGTACCAAACAATGTCCTGGCCTACACTCCTTACCCCAAGTGCCTTTCCAGCTTTCCAGAAGCTCATGTCAAAGAGGGAAAACAAAGTTACAGAATAGCATTAAAGAAAGCAAGAATCCTGAAACCTTTGATGGCGATTCAAGCACAGAGAGCAGGGATATGAAGAAAAGCAGATACAAAAATAAACGAACAAAAAAACCCCCTGGAAACAAAAGATCCCACTCCTTTGTAACAATATCACTTTAAAGAATAACTGGTAGATTTATGGAGGTGATTAACCTACAAGAACAGAGCCTACTTTTTTTTTTTTAAAAAAAGAGAATGGTTCCTTTATCTCTCCAGCTACAATAAAATATGAAAGAAAAAGCACAAAAATGTTCTATACTGGACTACACAACAGGCCCTCTCTGGAAGTAACCTAAGTCCATAAGAACTATGAAGTGCTAACTATTGGAAAGAGCAACATCTTTGCAAAAACTAGTTGCTCACTGGAAAGGGAACCAGTACAAGAACTCCAAGTTTTAATTACATACTCAGCATTTCCACATGCGTTTTCACATTTGAATTGACACACCGTACCTAAACCAGCTCAACAAGCCCATATCAAGGTGAGGCAATAGATGCCTCAGCTGGATTTTATAGTCAATCTCATGCACTGCTATCAAGGTGACATAATGCTGAATTTAGGAAATTCACTTAATTTTCTGCCAGTCAATACAAGTGCCTGGTAACAGGTTTAGATGTTGAGAAAATTAGGACAGACATTTAAACAGATACCAACATAAACACCTATCCTTCCCTTCCTTAAGCTCAATTTCTCTTAGTTTTGTTACAGGTTACCCTTAGTCCAGCCAGACTCCTGAGATTAAGAAGGTAACAAGTAGCAAAGTGGGATGGTGGAACTGAGTCTTCTGCCACGAGAGGTTAGTGACTTTCCTGTTGCTCTAGTCCTTCAGGAGTGCAGGCTGCTAGCCCTAGCTGGGATATGGGACATCATCCCCCCAGGGACAGTACCTTTAGAGGCATCTCTGCCCTGGGGCAACAGCAGTCCCCTGAGGGTCATCCTCCCTATGGTGAGGGTTGTGGTCCTCTCAGGGTTGTCCCTCTCCTGGGCTGCCAGCTGTCCCTTCAGCAATGTCTCCACTCCAGCATACCATCCCCTCATTCCCACAGCTAAACAGAATGGGACTCTAAGAGGCTCATATTGCCCCAGCAGAGCAGGCTTCATCGTTGCTATAATCTTCTCATTCAGTAAAACACAATGCATCGCCCTTTGAAGCAGGAGGCCTCCTCAACCACTTTAAAATACCTAATACAGCAGACCAGAGGAGAAGGGACTCATCTCCTGCAAGTTATGACACCCATCCTGTGTTCATATTGCAGCTTTGATGTGTTGGGTATGTCTGCACCACTGCTGGCAAGAGGGAGAGATTCCTGAAGAAACTACTGCTCCATGCTGCAGAGTAAGCAACTGACTACAGCAAACCATCAAGTTATTGTTTGAAATGATAATTAATAAGAAAGAGAGAGAAGTGATGTATTCAAGATAAGATTTGACTAAGAAAAGTAAAACATTTCCAAGCAACACTTTCAAGTAGGTCTTGTCTTTTCGTTGAGCTTTCATGCTTCATGCGTTAAATCTGCTGGTAAGCACGGCACAAGCTGACAAAGTTTGCATTAGCCCAGCAGTAAGTGTACCTGGGGCTGGTTATAGACTGTCGACAGCCGGTACCATTTAATAAAGCTGATTTATCCTTTGCTTTTTCCTCCTTCCATTTAACACTTCCTTCAGGTGATCTTTTTCTTAGTTCACAGACAGGACAAGCACATTACAGGTAAGCAGCTGTCTCGTAACTTTAAGTATTTTGGATTTCTTTAAAACAAACAAATAAACCCACCACCCACCACTCTTCCACTCCAGCTACAGCATTCTACTTGCTCTGCTCAAAGCTCCACTTACGAGCTCCAGGCTCATCAGTGCATGAGTCCTTCCACATCCTCAGTGCCTTTATTCCCCTCTGCACATGCATACCTTAAGCAGTTTTCTGAGCTGGTTTCTCCAACCCAAGCCTGTCTCTTGAATTCTCACCTGAAGAAAGGCCACTACTCACAGCCCTGTATTGCTTTTTAGGGTATTTCCATCTCTCCACAGCTGACTTCTGCAGCATGGCTTCCACCAGGCTCTTTTGGTGGTGGCTGGTCCTCCTCATGATCATTCACTGATATTCCACATGCTGGAATGGGTCTTCCCAGAAAGCAAGAAAGCAGCACCCAGAGTGAGGCGGACTTGCATTACTTATTGCATTTTTTTGCTCAAGCTTTGTTTTTTATATGTGGGGTGGGGTTTTTTGTGGTTTTGGTTGGTTGGTTGTTAGGTTTTCATTTTGTTTTGTTTGTTTTTTTGTTTTTTTTTTTTTGTTTTTTTGGGTTCTTTTAATAATATCTTCACTTTGCTTTGTGGAATTTGTGTCACTCCTGTTGTACTCTCCCATTAACTGAGATGGTCTTGGGTGGTTTACTCCCTTGCTGACAGGATTTGGGTCCCCAGCTTCCATCTGTGCACCTTAATCAGTTTGAAGGGCCACCACGCACCCAGCTTACCATGGCAGAAAACCAGGGTTTCGTATCCCTGGAAAGCTGCAGGTAGCGTTGCAGAGAGTTTCACTTGTTTTCTTATACAGATTTTTGTTCAAAAACTCTTCCCTCTCCTTTCCCCTATGTGCTATTTCATATGCCTTCCAGTTCTGTTTTAGTTATGACCTGTAAAGACACTATTCCCTTATCAAAATAAGTTAAAAACCAGTGTATTACCTTCTCAGTGGGAAGTTATAGCACAACAACTTTACAGTCACAGAGCAACAATAACAAGAAAGACTCATTTTTATTTCGTTACATTAAAGTGTTGATGGAGAATGCCTACATGGATACTTCTATGCTTCCAAATAATTACATCTACAAAAGATCAAGAACTGAGAATACAGGTCTCAGAAGTCATTTTTTTTATTCTGTCACCCCAGGCAACTCCTACCACAATTTTGTGGCTTCTTCCCACCACTTCCCATATTTCCTCTCTTCTCACTAAGCTTTGTGGAAAGAGGCATGGTCCAAGTATTCAAACAAACAAACAAAACCCACAATCCACAAAACAAACAAACCAACCAACCAACCATCTGGTACTGAGTTCTGGCATCAACTGAGGACTTCAGGCACATGGAGGAAGTAAACCAGGATACTCACTGGAAAGGGCTCCTCTGCAGGAGACAGGCAATGTTGCGTACCTTCCCACAAACAAACTAAAACCTTTACACCATTGATCTCAAATACAAATATTTTCACAGAAGAAATGAAACTGTTACCAAGTACGCGTATGAATTAAATGGATTTTATGTCTAGTTAACTATTACATGTAAAGGTATTGGACCTGGAATCTACCAGCAATTTTCTTCCTCAGTTTCCCACACTTCCTCAGATGAAAGTTCATGAGATTAAAGTTAGAGCAACCTAGATGCTGTTATGAGGTGCAGATTGGAACCCTTCACAGGGTGTTAAAGGAACAAGAAAATGGGACCACAGAAACCTGATTTCTGAAGAGCCATAGGACAACAAATCTGAATAGGTCAGTTCTCACACTCATTATCCTCCCACCCTCCCTCATCCCTGATGAAGTTAGTGTGCCACAAGGCTCAGTCCTGCACCTTAAAAGAAGTGTTTACCATTAGGAAGTTGCTCTTGGAGTTTTACTCTTCTATCAGAGAGATTCATCAACAAAAACAGGGAGGAAAGACAGCAGGTTATTAAAAGCACTCACATTAGTAACTTCCTATTTCCTTCCTTCCTTCCAGTGAAGGTCCCTGTAATGGTTTAGGCAGGCAAGACTAGCCAGATGGTGATTGATAACTAGATGGGAGAAAAAGGATGCTGTCTTGTATATAGGAGACCCAAGTTCATTTCTTCCCACGAGAGCACCTGCTTTCACTTTGGCAAGTCAATATACACTTTCATTCCTTAACCGAAGGACAGCAATTATACTGCATCACGAAATCACATGAAGGCTGGAGAATTAAAGACTGTGAACTTCCCATATGTTAATAGGAAGCATTTAAGAATCTTATACAGAGTAATTTTGTGTACATACATTTCTTATCCTTCTTATCAGTCAGCAAGTCTTGGCTCCCTCTTCCTCTCCATGGACTGGAAGCAACTGGTCAGAGCTGACTGAACTGATCACATAGCGACCTGCATTTCCTGCATTGCCTGGCACACCCAGGCAATAATCAAGAGATACTGCCTGACTGAAACATTCCCATTGAACTACAACATGAGTCCAATTGTACTTTATCAGCCTTGGTTTTAATTCTCACAGACATCACATGCTACATTTCTTTATTGCATTTATTAGCTGGCTTCTTAGAAAATAACTTGTGTGTTCCATGTACAAGCCTGTGCCATAGACCAACTTCTTTACACCAAGATGTGTTTGCAATATTATTTTGAGTTTATCCAGTTAGTCATCTGCCTTTTCCATTCTTCCCCTTCAGAAAACTTCCTGGATATAGGACTACATTGCCTTCTATGAGACCACATCTTAACACAAATGTAAATTCAGTCAAGGGGCTTTGCACTAAAGACTTTTTAATCAGGCTGCAGTATTATACTTGGAGCTGAGAGGAAACAACCGCACACAGGAGCCACACGCTGTGCTCTATTCAGTATGAGACTTGCTTATACAAAGTGCAGTGCTCGTGCAGAGATCCCAGCTCTAGTTCCAGTTAGAGTCAGTCCTTAGACCATGACAAAACAGCCTTTGTCAGGTCCCTCGGCTGCCTTATATTTACACAAACACACAATTAGCTTGCTCTACACAAATGATCTCAGAAAGCCTCATACTTCTCAGACCCAATTCAGGTGCAGATCCAGAGGGAAGTTGTTACAGGCTTCAGCTCTCCCCAGTTTCAGTGAAGCAAGGATTGAAGGCTAGTGCTCAGCACCTCACAAATCCGTGCAAATGTGGCTTCCTTAGTTCTTTCTGATCAGTCTGACAAGTCATGGCTACAAGGTTTTTAAAAAGTTTAGAAGTAAGATTGTTGTTGAAAACTGTGGTGTCTTTGGGATCAAGTTAGTCACTGAAAGCAGTTTTTCAGAGATCCCAGCTTGAATGGTAAAGCCTCATGTCCATTTATATATATATATATAATCTCCAAAGCTGACTGGGTCAGCACAAGAGCCTCCTTGGTTTCTAATTTTAGCCTGGCTACACAGTGGAAGTGCTGGGCATCAGGGACCATGCAGTGATAACGCCATCAGCAGTATGTATAAGACAGTCAAAGTTACAGTGTTGCTCTACAACAGATTCAGTAGAGTGAAAAACAGCTTTTATAAAAAGAAAGCAGTAATTAATCCTGGGAAAAATGCAGAGTATGTTATGTTCCTTAAATGAGTCAGGTAATCTTATTTTTGGCTGCATTTTACTTTCGTCAGCTGCTGCTAATTCACACCTGTTTATCTATTCTGAGCTCTCTGCTTACAATGAAATAACAACAGAGTCTAACTGTATTTATTTTGTATTGACTAGGATTCCTACTTCTGGATTATTTCAGATACCACCTCCCTTTCCACAAGGCTTTGGTCCTATTAAAAGCAAGTAATATAATGATGTTATATTATATTAATGATAATGTAACTTTGAATTGAGTTGTTGTGCTCATTAGCACAATCATCTCAACCCTACTGTGCCGAAACACACAGATAACCCATGCAATTATTTATCTGGCCTCATTAAGAAGGGATCTATCATTTTTGCATGATCTCTAGTGGAAATCTTACCTTGAAGTAAAAATAGCATGCACAGTTGCTAGAAGGTTGGAAGGAGAAAATTTCATTCAGAAACTACCTCTTGCAGGTCCTAGAAGAACAAGTGACCAACCTCCTGTTTATACTTGGTATATGGCTTTCATGTAATGCACCTGCTTGAGCAGGGCTCAGAGAGAAGGATATAAAAATATTTAGGATAATTCCTGTAAGAAGCCAAAAGAGTTAGATTAGAACTGAAACAGAAGAAGGGCAGCTTGTGAGGTGTCAAAAAACTATAAGAAGCGAACAGTAGAGCTTCCTCCAAGACTCAAGTAAGCCATCAAGGCTTTTTGAATCTGAAGTAACCCAGTGTTCAGTAGCTACATTTACATTCACCTAAAACAATGCAGAGCAACGTGTTTCACCACTGGACAGGTTGAGACCAGTGCAGTCTCACACATCACCTATGAGCTATCTGTTTATGTCTCACTCCTCCTGTATTACATTCACAGCACAAACCACAACTTCTTTTCCATGATCCCACATGCAACTCCAGACCAGCTGTAGCAGACACCTGGTTTCAGTGGACAGTAGGTAGGAAAGAAACAGCAGCATCCCAGTGACAGAGCTCTGCCTGTTTTGGTAACAGCCTTCTGCGGTAACACTTCTTCATTGTAGAGAGCCTCACTAAGGATAGAGACATCTGCAAGCTTGGGAAATAATCCCCTAAAACAACCTCCTTTTCATGTCAGAAGGGACCTCTCATTACTTCACTAGATCTAGGATTAAAAAAAAATTAAAAAAAAAAAAAATTAAAAAAAGACTCTTTCATTAAGTGAAGAGTGTTTCACTCAGAAAGGGGTGGGAGCTGTGGGTGTTCTCTACTTTGGAGTGGTTTTTTTTTTTCATTGGTTGCAGGGGAACTGGTGTTTGAGGGTTTTTATGGTTTGTTTTATGAATGAGGGGGTTTGTTTTGTTTGTTTGGTGGTGGTAGGTTTTTTGTTTGTTTTTTTAAGTTTGCTGTTGTGCTGGTTTGACTAAAAATGGGTTAATTTTCTTCATGCAATTAGAAGCCTTTCTTTTTCATAGCTAGCATGCTCATTATTTGGACTTGGTTTGAGAACAAGAGATAACACCCCAGTATAGAGTTTGTGTTTTTAATGGCTTTGGTCTCAGATCCAAGGACATTCTGAGCTCTGCCCACAGGTGTGAGGTATCAAGGAAGAGGGGCATGGATAGGGCAGAGCTTGACTGACATCCAGACTGATCAGTAAGAGTATTCCATCCCACTAGCGTCATGCTAATTATTTAAGAGGAGCTGTGACCTTCTAGGTGGCTCTTCTGCTATCTTTCTCTGGGGTACAGCCAGGGGAGTTTTGGACGGAATGTTTAGTTCAGCCTTTTCCTTCTTCACAGAGGCTTCTGAGCCTGACTTTTTCTTCTCTTTTCTCTCTCTGGGATGAGCCCTGGGACCAGGTGCTGTTTTTTTGGGACTGGCTGCTTAGCATATTCGTGAGAAGTTGCCTTGAGTATCTTTTATTTCTATTATTTTTATTTTTATATATATATATGTATTTACTAGTAGTGTATTAGTATTTTGTTATTTCATTAAACTATGTTTATCTCAATCCAAGTTTCTCCCTTCCCTTTTGATTCTCTCCCTTATTGGGGGAGGAGGCATGGTGAATGAGCAGCTATTGTGGTTGCATTACCATCTTGGGTTAAACCATAACAGCTGTGGTCTCATGAAGAAGATCTCACAACAGAAATCTTCATCATCTTGATTGTGGCTCTTGGTAGCAATGGAATCTATTAGTCACACAGAGCTGGATACTTCAGATAGCTTCAGTACATAATGCTGGGATTTACTCTTTAAAAGGTAGGCTTTTTATAGAAAGTATTAAGAGTTTTTTTACCCAGGGCTTGTGACAACACTGAAATCCCATTCTGGAGTTGCTTTCACCAGCACCAAGTTAGTCATGTCAGATATGACCCCCATGTTCCTTAGTCTACACAAGAGAAATCCACATATTTGCTGCTTCTGCAGAGGTTCTGAGAAGCAGCATGATATATTCCCAGAAGACATAGTCACTGGAGAGGAAAAAAATTAAAAATTTAAAAAAAAAAAAAAAAAAGATGCAAAAACAAAGCACAAATGGGGGAAACAGTCCTACCAGTTTTGGCTGGGTTTAGATCCAGCTACATGGCACCAAGCCTGCAGAGGGGAACCTTCAGAAGAAGTTTGACCAAAAATCTGTCATAATATACAGTTACTTGAATGCTCTGAGCTAGATCTCTGGATGGGGAGCATATCTTCACTCCTCTATTCCTGACATCTCCAGAAAAACAATACTGAAAACTATTGTCATTTCAGACATCCATCTGTGAGAAAAATCTGCTAACAGTACAAAAGGTACAGCTTGCATAGCCTCCTGTTGTTGCATAATGAAGAAATAATGGCTTCAGATCTTTGACCTTATGAAAACTGAACTTTACTTATTTGGGTAGTTGATAACTTTGAGGTGAATAGCTTTATTCATGTAAGTAATTCTAGATACACATTCAAATGCTCATATGCTCAAGGTCTACATTAAGATAAAGTACTTTGGCACTGAACGTAAGGTCCCAACTAAACTACAGTACAGTGTAACTCATCATTTGTTCTGTGTTTACCAACAGAGAGAAAGGAGAGTTGAAGCACTCTCTGTTGCTCTGATTGTAACTTCTTGTTCTTTATCCTTGAAAACCTAAGTGAGGAAGAGCAACAACCTGTAGATATAACGAACTAAATTGTTAGAAGGCGTGCAAGTCTATATACAGTTAGATTTAAAGAGGAGCAAGAGGGATAGCTCAAAATACACATAAAAAACACCCACACCATAACCCACCAGCCTAGCACAGTGTCACCCAAATGTACATATGATCAGAAAGCAATTGGGAAAGAAAAAGAAAAAAAAGAAAAAAAAGGCAGCAGAGCAATGAATTTATAAATGCCAACTAATTTAAAAGAAAATTAAAGATAATGAGATTGCATTGTAAATAGTAGAATGCTTAGACATTTTCTCCTGTAAGTACTGAATAATCAAATATCCAAGCTGTAGGATTCTTGCTGTCCTTACTTTGACTAATAAAATATTTCTTTAAAGGTATGCTACTTAGAAGCCACTAAACTGTCTATCTGGCTAAGTGAATGCAGAATTGGGCCCCGCCATGTATTGCACAGTATCAAATGCACCTGCATTTGTGTCATGTGTGTCAGTAAGTATAAACCTATGCTACTATCTTACTCAGCTCTTTGAGAAAATTGTCTCTTCTCATGCTCATTAAGCAGGCACATAAGGTGCCCAGTTGTTGCAAGTCCCAGGAAGCCATTTACCTGCCTACAAGCAGGATACTTCAGGAGTAACCCAAACTTTTTCTAACTCAGCTTTGCTAGATAAAGTGAGCTGCACTTCAGAAGTTGCACATCGCAGCTTCAGCTGACCAGGAGGTCACAGTTTCTCTTGGAAACCTGCTTCTTCCAGCTCCACCTCCCTAGAGACTCCAGAGAGTAGGAGTATGCACAATACAGCTACACAACCACTCAAGCTAGGATGTAGAGGACCTGGATCCAAGATCTGGCCCAGATCTGGTTGTACAGCCAGTCCAAAGAGCCTTGACACCCCAGTACTGTCCCCTCTCCCCCATTCCAGATACTATATTGTAGAAGGGGATATATTCTAACTAGGCCAAGATGGAACACTAGTGATACCTGTTTCAGAAGATATGTTCCTAACATTTCTAACTATGGCTCTGGGTCTAACTACAATCAAACAACATCCAAGATGTCCAGAACTAGTGGCAGTGCTACTTCAGTATCTTACTTCAATGGCATTGTATAGCTGTGTGTATAACCATATCACTGACAAAGTGTACATCACAGTCACCCAGATACTAGCCTTTTTTCTAGCAAATCCTCAGGAGTTCTGCATCAGCATAAGAACTAGTGGATGTACAATCCTCTCATATTCACACCAGAATTCCCTTCTCCTCCTACAGCTACTTTAAATGTGATTCTTCACTCTAATACTGATACAGTCTCTATTTCATAACATTTTCCAATTAAATAGGCTGTGCACCTGCTCTTTCTCCCTAGTGTAACCATAATCCAAGGAGGTTTTTACCCATACACAATAGAAGAGAAAAGAATAACAGGGATTCTCTCTCACTTGATCACCAGCACAGGCTGATCCACATTTAACACTCTGTTCCTTAGATGGAGCAGAGACATCAGGAATTACATTGGAACTGCCTCAGCAGCTAGGAATTAAAGCACTATGCTCTCCATCAAGTGAGATGTGAGTCATTACAGTTAAAAGAGATAATCAGGTTAGCAGATTTTATACTGAATACATTTGATGTAATTTTTAAGTTTCTCTTCTAAAACTTTGGTTCCCTAGAGAACAATCATTTAAATAGCTGAGAAATATGATTAAAACCATGAAATAGTTGACATATTATAAAACTCAAACATTAATATTCAAGAAAAAAAATGTATTTCTAAAAACATATTCAATGCTGCTCCAATAAGACCTTTGGATCATGGTTTTATTTTATTTATTTTAATCTTGCTGTCTCCCCCATTCCCTAATAACTGAAAGCTATTAAAATATATTAATAAAATATTAAGATATTTAAGATACTAAAAAGAGTTAAATACAAAAAGCCAAGCACCAAACACTGGTACCTCAAAGGCTTACCAATTTGGTTTCTATATGATCTACCAACACATTCAACAATCCCCATATCACCCTACCCATTCTAAGTGCCAAACAATACCTCACTACAGGAAATTTAGCCTCAGAAACCCACAGTATGGGGATTCAGGTTCACTTTTGACACCATGGAAGAGAAAAATAAAATTAAAATTTGTACAGATACCCTGATAAAACTTTGTCTGTTGTAAGTTAAGGCACCAAAACCTCATAAAAAGACTCACAGCTTCTTTATATGACTTTAACCCGCATAAATCAGAAATCCCAGATCAAATTCCCTAATAAAATAATTGCTTTATACAGTATTCTTACCTTAATAAAACAAAGCAAAACACAAGCTTACTCAATCAACTATTCACCTCTCCTGCTTTTCTATTCAAGAGAGAACACTTTGTGCTTATCTTCCTTTATTTTAAGAGACCAACTTTTGTGAAGCCCTGCTGCACTTGATTGTTTCAGCTGCTTTAACTGGGACTTTCCATCACCTGCTGGGACTTGACCCTCCCACTCTTCAGCTAGGAAGGACCTATTGCTAGGAAATGTCTCATGATTAGCTTCTGAATACACCCCCTTCAGCAACACTACAGCTAGACGAATTTCTTTGTGCTTTTATCGTATGTAGCATTTGTTAAATGCATTGCCTTTCAACAGATCTCTGACCTAAGCTTTGTTTTGGTAAAGGTGTATCACTAGCAGCTATTCCCTTTGCTGGATTTAGGAGCTGCTGATTGCTACAATCCTGTTCTTCAGAAAGCTCAATAGCAAAGCTGAAAGTCTCTTGATGTTTGCTCACCCAAACACACCAACTTAATGTACTTCCCAAATGTTGGCTTCTTTCTTTCTCCATGCCTTATTTAGCTTTTCCTTTATTTTGCATCTTAAAATTGTATTTAATTTGTTTTCCATTTCTGTGACTGTTTAAAGACTTGTTCCTGTGTTGTTTTGCCAGGATTATCTTTATGGGTTGCTGCCCAGTTTGTCTAAAACTTGCATTGTTTTCTTGCTTGTTAATTAGGCTGAAGAAAGGTCAAGAAGGTTCTCTGGGAATGCTGAGAGATGCAGTCCTGGACTTTAACAGCACATAGATAAGAACAGGCAGGGATGGAGGTGCTTGAGGACAAGAACAGGGACAGGCCTTGCTAAGAAGTCTTTGCTGCATTTTCTTGTCTCTTGATACAGACAATACAGCAAAATGCTTAGAGAGGGATGAGTTTGGGCTCTGTCATATATAAAATCAGTTTTAGAATAAAGTAAGAATGCAACTGTCATCTATGTCTGTAGTGAGCTGAACAGAGAATAATAAAGCTAGCTCTGTAATGTATTTTCTTGGGGATATGCTGTCAGTGTATCTTCAGCATTTTCATAATCACTGGATTGCTAAAGCTGCTGTTAAACAACTGGTGCATTGGAGCAACAGTCTATGGTACATTAGTGGTATCAGTAGGAACAAAATCAAGTCATGTGCCTGATTGGGGTTTTCTGCAGGAGAATAAGAAAATAAGAAATCCTGCTAAGTGATGTGGGCCTTCCTAAAATGCCCACCAGGAGGGTATGTCTGGAATAAATACAAGTCATTTAAATGGTTTAATGAAGGACGGGAAGGAAAAAAAAGCCTGCAGCAGATGGAAGTATTGCATTTTTTATCCCCCCTAAGCTGCAGTCTGAATACATAAGGATCTATTATTTTCAATGTTCTAGCCTTTAATTCTGTGTCATTGTCACAAAAAAATCTAGTGAAAAAGTAATACTTAAACTATAGGAATGAGTAAGCACACACCTCTAAGGCTTTAATGATGCTAAGGTGCCTAAATAAATCCCAAATCCATTATTTCACAGCCTGTCTTACAGATACCTAACGGTTTGGTAAGAAAAGGAGTGGTTTATAAATTAGTAAATGGACGATTGTCCTTGTATATGTATTATACTTCTTTTAAAATATACCATGTAGTCTCCACCATAACTTTTGTACTTACATAAATTTTTACTTCTATACATTTGATTATTTAAATGAGCCTCTTAAGTCTTTCTATTATGTCTTTGTTGTTGTTGTTGTTGTTCTGATGGTTAAATTCAAGCCTTTTATGCTAGCAGATAATACTTTTCCTGACCTAACATGAGATAAAACTTCACTTTTATCAAAATGCAGAGAGAAAAGGGACAGTAGGTAAATATTGAATTATTAATGCAGTAATGTCCCAAATAAATGCAATTCAGTGAAGAGTCAAACTTACCCCATTTGTAGGGGTTTGCTAGTTCGTTTTTCTCACACCATTTCTACCATCTGATATAGGAAAAACCCAGAAAGAGCTTCCCAAGGATGTTGATTATGTTCCTGAAATCTTCATTTGCAGCTATTTAATGCTTCTTAAACTCAAACTTATTTCCCAGTGGGGAAAAGAAAATATTCTGATTCTGCTAAAGTCTTGGCCTTTCTTTTGCAGAAAATTAAGTTTATGCTGACCACAATCTGTCAGATCTATTTCTTATTCCCTAGAAAATGGGTTTGGGGTGTTTAAACGTGCTGCCTAATTTCAGCAGATTTTGACTGAGTACTAAAGGACTCAAAGGTTCTCTTTTTCTACAGATGTCATTTAAGTAGCAGAAAGTTGGATAGAAGGAAAAAAAAATTGTTATAATTTTTACTAAGTGAAAGAATACAGCAGGAACTTCTTGTCTATTATAAATGAAGAAACTGTACTTGGTATTTTCCAGACACAGGGATATCTTCAATATGCATTACATCAGATACTGAGAATCTAACCTCAGGAACTCCACGTGAAACCAAGGTTTATTTCTTTTGTTTGTAGAACTCCCATGTGAAAAGTTCCCCTCTGCCCCACAAAATATCTCAAGGACAGGCAACTCCAGATCCAGTGGAAAGCAGAGAGGATTTACCATTTAAGCAACTGGCTGCAGCTGAGCTGGAGGGTCTGGGTACTTAGTGGGCAGGGGTGGGTTTCTCATTTGAGTCTAAAAGCCATGCAGAACGATTAATATTACTCAAAACTGATCATAAACTCCTCCCATACTTTCACTCTGTCCCAGTTTCAGGAATCTATGCTTAAAGCAAAGCAGACACTTTATCAAGCTGAAATTTCATTAAGCAGAGATTTAGTGTGTTGGGAAGTGCTCTGTTGGATTGGAGCCTCTATGCTCCATCAGCTAAGGTCTGCTGATGTACCAGAACACTTAAGAACTCGCTGAGTTAACAGCGGATACTTTGTAAATCATGCATTTCCCTATTTGCTTTTTAAATCTAAGTAATATAATTCTTGCTATTCTTTCTTAATCCCTTAAATCTAACGCAAGCCTGCATTTCACAAGTAATTTGCTGCCCTCTGTTGATCAGTTGAATTAAACATGACAAGCGAAACAACTTTGTTTCAGTCAAGAACTTTGCTAAGGGCATGAATAGGTGTTCGGATATTTATTTCCTAAGCTTTGAAACATTATAGCGCAACTCATGAAACAATATATGTCTTGTATTTCAATAATACTGTCCAAAGAGGATACAGGTTTTGTTATTGTGAAAAACCTGGATCTGTGCACATCCTATTATTTGTTACCTTCTCTTTATAGAAACACTATGGGTCTATGCATTTGAGAACGATGAGAAATGTTATTCATTGTGTCTGTAATGTTTCATATAACGGCACTCTGTTCATACGGGGTCTTATGCAATGTGGATGGCAAATAATGTTGTTTTGGACTAATGTAAATAATTTTGCCATATTTAAGAGCATGAGTGAATGCCTACACCACTGGACTTTGTTTTTTATAAACTGGGAAGCAAAATCAAGCAACTAAAAACTTCTTACTAATTAATTATGTAGGTAACACACATAATGTCTCCAGGAGACAGAAAACCTCCTGCTGACATCTCAGAAAGCACAAACTAAAAGCCTAGAGCAACTTCATAGCTGTTGAGACGGATGGAGACTCACTTTCCTCACCCTTTTTATGAGTTTCACCAATCTGTCTTGAAAGATAAACAGGACC
The DNA here is from genome assembly GCF_963082525.1 of Nesoenas mayeri. Taxonomy (NCBI): domain Eukaryota; kingdom Metazoa; phylum Chordata; class Aves; order Columbiformes; family Columbidae; genus Nesoenas; species Nesoenas mayeri. The sequence continues at coordinate 66,985,180 of NC_137540.1, read as the reverse complement.
AGTTGTTTACAATATTTAATTGCAAAGCATTTTTTGACAAAAAATTCTTCTACTTGAAGTCTTTGTCAAAGCGAGAGTATATCCTGGCATGGTGAAGAGGCAAACAATTATCAAGGTCTGCATTTAACAGATGGATTCAATATTTATGTAGCTAGTGTTGAAAAGCACAGAGACATTATTGAGACTGCAGCATGTTCCACTTAAACATGAGAAGAAACTTCTTCTCAGTGAGGGTGACAGACACTGGAACAGGCTGCCCAGGGGGGTTGTGGAGACATTCAAACCTGCCTGGATACCTTCCTGTGTAACCTCATCTGGGTGTTCCTGCTCCTGCAGGGCAATTGGACTAGATGATCTTTCAAGGTCCCTTCCAATCCCTAATATTCTGTGATTCTGTGATGCATGAGCTTACTGAAAAAGATTAGTGGTTAAAAAAAATGCCATTTTGTTTTCTACAACAGTTCCTGAAATCCAGGAAGAGCTTCCTTGAATATCCACCCACAGCTGTTCACGTCTTAAGCCAAAGGTTTTGCTGCTGTTTCACAGTTTCAGTTTCACTGAAACCTTTGATCCTGGTGGGATTGTGACTTGGATTCGTGATTGCATCTCTGGCTACAAGAATGTGCAGACGTCCTGCACATGCATTAAGATCCTGAAGTTTCTGTCTAGCATGAGCCAGTTCTTGAGCAGAATCTGAGGAAGTCTGGACAATGATTGCTGACACTACCTTAAATGACAAGACGAAACAATACCTTTTAGAAGATTACTCTATGCTTATCATTGTGTCTCTCTTAAAACAGGATTTCAGCAATGCCAGTGATTGCCAGTTTGATAGTGATAACGTAGGATTAGGCATTCAGTCTTTAGGTGCTTATCTGCAGCTTATCTTCTTAGAGAGAGGGCTCTAATGCAAAGACTCAAAATCCATGTAAATATTATTGTTGTTTTCAACGTTCAATAGCCTCTGCAAAGATACTTCCTACAATGGTTTATCAGATCACGCTTAAGTAGAAAATAAGCAGCAGTGAAGTTAGTGCTGTTGGTACCAACAGGAACATTTTTCTGCTTTCTCCTTAAGGAAGAAACACAGAAGGATCTCTAGAGCAATTTCTGTAAACTTGAAAAATACCGAGTTTTCTGGTTTACTTTTCAATTTACTCACTGGACGGTATGTATAATCCTTAAATAATCTCTTGGACTTCAGAATTCATGAAATCAATATAGCTGATCTGTAATTAAATAGAAACATTCCTGTCTGGGCAGATCCAACTTTTTTAATTGCTCAGAAGGAATTAGTTTGATACTTAAAAAAAAAAAATAAAAAAATAAAAATCTTGTCACCTACTTAATTGCTTTTTTCACTGAAGTCTTTAAATAGGTGTCATTGAAATCTTTCCCACTCACAAGCCTATAACTCTTCAGAGAGGAGACTAGAAATAACCGCGGTTTAACATTTTACAAATTGATTTCCAAATGCAAGAGGAAAACCAAAGTACAGAAAATTGAGAAATATAAAGCCAGTTTTAAACCAGATGTTCTGTCTGCTTATTAAGGCCGTGCTTTCCTGTGGTAAGAAGAAACTATGAAAATTGTCCTTTGTCCAATGCCAAGCTATATGCCTGGGTCCAGCATCAATCAATGCTGCTTAAAGTGATAATAATTGAGAGGATTTCCACTAAATGCACCACGTGAAACATGTCTGAGTACAGCTCCTTCAGCTCTTCATTCTCTGCAGTCTGCAGGCACTTCACCATGTGCAGTCCCAGGAAAGGACTTTCTGTGGGCATCTGAATGAGACCACGCTGGGCACTGAGTGCTCTTTGCTTAGCTGCAGAAAAAAATCCTGCAGTGTATAGTCACTGCCTCTTAGAATGGGCCCAAGTGTGGGTGCCACTGGCCCTGTGCTGGTCTGGATGATGCAATATATGGTACAGCTACTGGAGAATCACTCTAAGATAGCTCATCAGAGACTGGTTTGCCATTACTCTATATTAAACCCTTGTATTTATGCTCTGCCAGAGTTCATGAATTACTCTTCCTCTGAATAGTGATCTTTTTTTTTTGTTATCTTCTCAGTTTAAAGCAGATTTTCATTCTCTGGCCCCTTGTGAAGATGCTTATGGCAGTACAGGGCCTAGGAACTCCAGCTTTCAGATTCCAGTTTTTATTTTGCATGAGGACAATTACTGCTTTGTCATGTCAAACTAAATTAATTCTGAGACATCTGCCATTCTGAAAGTGTCGTCTACATAAATAAGTAGTTGAATGTGTGAAAAATCACTTCTTAATGCTTTTATTCACCTTCTCAATTACCTCTTGCTACTTCTTTTGTTGTTAGCTGCATGTTGTTATGATTAAAATTTCAGTTGTGTTATATGATTGTCCTTGATCAAAGTCTCAGTTCACCATTTCCATGTAAAATTAGTCCCTGACATTTCAGTTAGTCATGAAGATTTAAAGCTTAAGTAAAAACCATGAGAAGGATTGTTTTGGTTTTGTTTTTGTTTTTTATCAGCTTCCCGCGCTTCATGCTTTTTCTCGTGTGCAAAACAAAACCAGAAAACTGTAAGGAAGACTCAGAAGCAACCAGAACTTGCTTAATAAATACTCCATCTGCTCCATAGCTTTCTTTGGATGTTTGTTTGCACAGTTTGTGTAGCAAGATCTTCCTGTGGGCTTTGGTCTTAGAGACCTACTTGTCAAATTAGGAACCAATCATATATTTCAGCCAGTAATTAATAAGCAATGTGCTCCTTGGCAGTTGCTTCTTGTTCAGCCAAGACTCTTTTTGCTTGTGTATGGTTGTGTATGGTAATCATTGGTTTGAACTTAGGCTGCAAATGAACAGAAGATTAGTATTCCAAATGCCAGAAATTACTGAGAAATAACAAACAGTAATTCAGCATCCTCAGGTAAGGCAAGCATTTAAGCTTAGAAAACAATAGAAGAGTGTGTTCTTATGTATATCTGAGGACTATGCATATACCTGAATTAATAGAGGAAAAAGTAGTGCACTGTACAGTGAAAATCTTGGTGAGTTTATGTGTTGACACAATATTCCTATAGCATTCTAGAGACAAATTTCAAAGCCAAAATTGAGGCAAAAGAACCAGAGCAATTAACCTGAGGGACGTATTGCAAAGAAGTGCAGAGGTATTGGGCAGTTCAAAAAGGCAGCCATAAAGGACACAGTTTGGCTCCTCTACATCCTTGGCCACAAAAGCACGTTCATGTTCATGCCTCACCTCCTGCACTATCTGCAGTGCTGGGCCCCACAACGTAAGAAGGATGTTAAGGTACTCAAGTGCATCCAGAGGAGAGCAACAAAACTGGTTACAGGGCTGGAAGGAATGTCCTGTGAGTAGTGGCCAAGGACTCTGGGCTGGTCTTGTTTGGAGAAAAGGAGGCTGAGGGGTGACTCTATTGCCCTCTTCAGCTTCCTGGGAGGGAGGTGCTGAGCTCCTCTCTCTGGGATCCAGTGACAGGATGCCTGGGAATGGTTCAAAGCTGCACCAGGGGAGGTTTAGAGAGAACATTAGAAGGGTTTTCTTTACCAAGAGGGTGGTCAGACACTGGAACAGGCTTCCCAGAGAGGTGGTCAGCACCCCAAGCCTGTCAGTTTTTAAGAGGCACTTGGACAATGCCCTTAACAACATGCTTTAACCTGGTCAGTCCTGAAGGTGTCAGACAGATGCACGAGATTATTGTTGTACATCCCTCCCAACTGAAATAGTTCTATGCTATTCTATTCTATTCTATTCTATTCTATTCTATTCTATTCTATTCTATTCTATTCTATAGTATTCTAATGTTTGTCTGTTTAGTCAGTGTCTTTAATTTTGCTTGAAGTGGCTTTTAACATGTTATACAAGCAAGCCAGAGAGGAAAGACAAGAAAACGTGCTCAAGAAAATATATTTTTATTATTATTACTGGAAGAGCATGGTAATAGTAGTAAGAATTAAAAAACAAAACAAAAAACAAAATAAAACAATTAAAAAAAAAAAAAAAGAAGAAGAAAGAAAAAACCCACCACCTGTGGGTCACAGTTTTACATACTTTCAGCAATAATATTTTTCCAATGTTCTGTTAACATAAACCAATTTCTGCTGGTTCATTTACAGAAGCAAGTCGGGTGTTTAAACCTGACTGAACTTGCCCCATGACCTTGCTGCAGCTACTGCAGAGGACTCCCAGCACCTTTTGCATTTCTAATAAGCAACTGTCTGCCTGATTGATTAAGGTCATTATAGTCTTCATCAATAAATTAATTGAGCTGAGTCGGTTTGGGCTCTGGAGCCCTTCTTGAAAACGAACTCTTATTAAGCATAAATACTCAGTAAGTTGTAAGTATATTGCAAGCAACCAAAAAGTGTGCTAGCTGAACTCTGGAGATGGGTTCAGATTAGGAATACAGGTAGAAATAACTGTCCATCTCCTTGTCATTCAGGGTAACAAGTGTAAGGAGATGTGATGTGGGAATTGTCACTGTGCAATATATTTAATGTATCTGCTGTTATTTTCATGTGATTACTGGAGTTGGCTACTGCACTAGAAGCTTTGGATGCAATTTCCTAAATGCTCCTTACCTCAAACCATTTGATTCTTAACATATTGAGTATAAGCAAATTGTTTCCAAAAAATTGCTTGATAATTCAATTTCACTTGCTTTAATGGTAGAACAGTAGGTCTTATGGATAAGAAAGCAGTAGATCTGATATCTCTTGAACTTCATTGTAAGGCTTGAATTACATTTTTCTAAACAAGCAAAGGAAACTTGGTCTTGTTAAGACTTCCATGGGTGAATACGAAACCTGCCAATGAAAATATCTGAGTAGCTTTCAGCAGTTTAGTGTCAAAATGTAAGAGGTAGATCCTGTCTGCTGTTCTGCTCAGTAAGTCTATGTTTTGCAGACAGGACAAAATTTGCAGTTCTTCTTCAGAAAGTTGGATAACAGGATTAGAACTCAGTGTCATCTCAGCAAAGAAGAGGGAGACAGGTGTGGTTTGGTAACACTGGCTGGTAAAGAGGATGTGGGATGATGATGCAACACAGGGAAAATCTGAGTTAACAATGTCCTGTTGCATCAACAACATGTCCAGGTATGTAAACAATCTTGTCTGAATTATAGGGAGTATCCTCCTCTGCTCCATGCTGCTTTTGGGTTTATGTGCTGAATGTGACCTATTTGAAAACAGTCTGGGTGAAAACAGTAAGAATTCACTCAGAAGCACGAACACAAAAAGGCTGGAGGAGACAAGGCTAGGTAGCCTGAAGGAAAGAAAGCTGAAAGGAGGACTGAGGCACACACATACTCAAATATAAAAAAGCCTACTGAAGAAAACAAACCTGTTCTCTATGTCTGTAGCTGACAGAACAAATAATGGGCAAAAATTACAAAAATAATTTAGGAGTGATATCTATTACTTAAGGTGACCTTATGAAAAAGCTGAAAATCATCCTATAGCCTCAAATTCTCTTTTTCTATAAATAAGAAGTCATCATCCAGAAGTTGTAATGTGCTTTGCTTTTAATTATAGAGATTGCAGCACCACTCACCAGAATACTGACTTATATCTAGCCTGTTCTGCAAGGACCCCTCTTTAAATGCAGCCATGAGGTACAGTCTATGCAGAAACAGACTACATTTCTTCAACTGTAATTCCTCTTTTGTCCAGGGCTCCTCTTGTCTGATTGCTTTTTCCACCTCTTTTATCTCTAGTCTAAAAAATAATTCCATTTCTACTCACACTTGTTGACAAATAAAAAAATATTGTCCTCACACTTCGATTAGAGAACTGGGTGAAGGCTGCTGCCAATAAATGCCTTTTGAGGAGCTGGGAGAGGAGAAGTACAAGGGTACAAATCTAACTAAGAGGCAACCTCACAGAACATCTAGAGCACAACTTGCTTGTGGACAAAGAAGCCCAGAGACAGCTCTATAGCTGCAAACATACCTGCTGGAGAGAGGCGATGACCCTGAATGTTCAGAAGCAGCAGCACTTTCCAGTCTGAAATTCCATGTTTGCTCCTTACATAACAAGAGGAACTTGCTCTAAGAATTTAAATCATGCTAGGAAGGCTCAGAGTAATTCCATTTCAGCAGCTTGCAAGTTGTTGTAGATGAGCTAATAATGATGGATGAGTTTAATGTTCCACTCTTCTACTTTACAACAATTTATTGGGTGTAGTACACGAACCAGTAAAGCTTGAGAATTGTTCTTCTCCTTCAGTCATCAGTTAGGTTAGTGATCATTGCTGAACTGGGCACATAAAATGATCCAATTAATCTTTCAGGGTTCAAAATGAAACAGCAGTTTTTTAATCTCTTCAGACAGCTCTCTTATATCTTTATATTAAAAACAGTTCTTCGTTTTTCTTTCCTGGACATATGTGACTTTTGCAAATGCTCTAGAAGAAAATTATTTTGAATCTCAGCTGGTGTTAACAGCCTCCTCTTGAGGGAATATATTCATTTGGAGCTGCTACCTATAAAAAACATAACAAGGGGAATCCAAAATAGCTGTTGTACTCACTATTAGTTTTCAGTGAAGTCCAGCTGAAACTGAGGTTTTCCTATTTTCTGAAGAAATCTGATGTTTTGAAATGTTTATTTCATTCCCAAATGAAAATGTAATGTCAACATTATCTAACAGATGGTACTTTGCACAAAAAATAAATTGAAATATCTTCATCATGGTTTTCCCTTTAGTCCTGTAACATTTAGAAATTATATGATATATAGTGTTTCATATTATTTTGGGGCCACATTTGGATGAAAACTATGTACTCTCAGTCACTAATTTCAGTGAAAGCAATATTTCTGAAGACCATGTAATCAAACAGAAAACTTTGAGCCAGTATAGTCAGTATTTTGAAGGGACTGGCCCATTATTTTGTTTACTCTCATAATTTTTACGAATCTATGACTCTTTTGTACTGTGATTGTAACAAGGATAGGGCAAGAGAGATGCTCCTTTGAGTGGGGATGCTGAATAGTGGGCATTATGTCCAAGCTCAGTACCATTGATGGATCTTGGATGGAAGCAGTTGCAGTGAAATAAGCAAGAGGAGCCCTTGTGAAGACGAGCTTCTAGAGACCCATCTCTTACTTGGGACTCCATGGCGGGGGGCCAGCTTTTCCTTGCTGACAGGGTACCCACATGTCCTGTGGCTGGGCCTGCCAAGGCACTGCTTCTGTATTAATAGCAAGAATGCCCACAAGAAAGGCTAAATAAATTATTTCCATGACGTAACTTAGAAAGGAGATAAAAAACCTATTCAGATGGAATAACAAAGATAAATTACATGTGTTTCTGCTTATAACTTTTATCCACAGTACAGAGAAAAGAAGAGTTTTAGTGCAACCCACTGGACTTGATATGGTCCCTTTATCTCTACTTATCACAGCATTGCACTTCAGTCACTGTCCGGGGACTGTCAGAGGCAAAAACAGGTTCCTTGGCAATATCAGCAGGATAATTCTAAGTGAAACAGAGATCTCTCCTGCGATGAGAGTGTCTGTCCACTCTTCCCTTTCTCCTTTCCCTGCCTGCCCTGCCTTGGAGATCCTATGGCTTTTTATAGAAGATTTGGAAAGCTTCTCAGTGAGAAAAAGTTTGGTTTTTAGCTGGGAGCTCAAAGTCCTCAATTCGTTGTTCTCTTGTTTTTCTGGGGATGGAGTTATTGTTCAGTAAGACAAATTTTAATCACTAGGAGACTGAGTCAGTTGAATGAGGGAACTGCACTGTCTTAAATATTCTGTTTATTCATTTAAAAAAACTACAGCACATGGTGTGAAAATTTGTATGGCAACTGCAGTTTTTGGACAGCCGTTGTGATCAGGTTGGGGTGGGATACTGCTGTGAAAGCTTTTTGTAGTTTGGGAAGGAGTGCCAACAAATATTTGGTGGAAACAAATAGGATTTTTTTTTTCTTTTTTTTTTTATTTCTTTTTTTTTTTCTTTTTCTTTTTCTTTTTCTTTTTCTTTTTTCTTTTTCTTTTTCTTTTTTCTTTTCCTTTTCCTTTTCCTTTTCCTTTTCCTTCCTCCTCCTCCTCCTCCTCCTCCTCCTCCTCCTTCTCCTTCTCCTTCTCCTTCTCCTTTTTTTTTCCTTTTTCCTTTTCCTTTTCTTTTTCCTTTTTTTAATATATATTTTTATTTATTTTGTAACTTTGTGACCCTGGTTAGCCGCTAGATGTCATTGCTGTTACAATGAAAGGAACGGTTCAGCGCAGCCGCGTGCTACCGGCTCTCCCCGCGTAGGTGATCCGACCAACCCTCTGAGCGATGGGAGTTCACCTGAAAACTGCGAATACAAGCATTTCTGATATTTGTTCAATGTCAACACTTGTGTCTGAGATGTTAGATGGAAACCACGGCTAAGACATGAAAACATGCAAAACTTACAAAAAGTACTTTCATTTTTTTTCATCATGAAACGGCCC